>NW_027185777.1:37343216-37402804 GCF_028583685.1 Petaurus breviceps papuanus | reverse complement strand
TGTGTGTGTGTGTGTGTGTGTGTGTGTGTGTGTGTGTGTGTGTGTGTCAAAGGCCAGATTACTGAAGCTCAAGCTTCTGGCTGATCTCATCAAGTATGTACTTAAATAAGTGTGTTAAATTGAAAGGTTTTAATTTCCTCAGATGACCAGCCTACATAAGAAGTGGAGAGAGATGAAGTGAAGGACTGAAGTCAGAAAACATTAGTCAACACCTATATGTTCTATGTACTCTGCTAAGAGCTAGAGTTACAAAGTAAGGCAAAAAGTCCCTGCCTTCAAGGGGCTTACAGTCTAGAGGCAGAAACAACATGTAAATAGCTATGTATAAACAAGATATATACAAGATTAACTGGAGGCACCAGCATTCATTGGGAACAGAAAAGGCTTCTTCCAGAAAATGAGGTTTTAGTTGCAACTTTAAGGAAGTAAGAAAAGTTAGAAGTAGAGATAAGGAGGTTGAGAATATAGGCCTGGGAGACAGTTTATCACCAAAAGCTTGGCATTCTGGAGAAGAAGGTTTCTCTGGACCCAGCAATTTCTGAAACCAGTCCACAATGACTTCATCCATGATATAATGCAAGTGAACTAGACCAGCGGTTCTTACCTTGGAGTCCATAGACCCCTTGATTTGAAGGGGTTAATGAACTTGGTTAGAAAGATCTCAATCTCTCTCTCTCTCTCTCTCTCTCTCTCTCACACACACACATACACACACATGTGTATGCATCTTTATTTTTACTAGGCTCTAATTAAAATTTTGCTTTTCCTTCAATTTTTTAAAAACATTATTATCAGAAAGGAGTCCACAGTCTTAATCAAATTGGTGAAGTGGTCCATGACACAAAAATTATTAAGAATCCCTGAACTAGATGACTCCTAAGGTTCTTTCTAATCTCAACAACTAGACTTTAACCAAAAATGGAGAAGAGTTGTGTTTTCCTGAACATGGGGAACAGATCAAAGGAACATAGGACTTAGTAGAAAAGGGAATTGTCCAAGGCACATAGAAGTGATCCTGGCCAACACTTAATCTATCTGGGCCTCAGTTTCCTCATTCCCGAAATGAGGGAGTTCGACTAGGTTGCTTCTAAGGTCCCTTCCAAATAAAGACCTATGCTGCTTTAATCTTATAGTCATAGGATTAAGGCACCCACAGAGTAAATGTTAGAGGCAGGATATGAGCACAGGTTGACCTAAATCCAAGACCAACAATCTATCCACTACATCTCACTAGCCTTGACCTTCCATATGAAAGCAAAACAAAGGAAGCTAAAATATCAACAACAAACCACACTTTAAAATTATTTAAGGCCCCTGGGGACAATGACTTAATGAGATGATAGGTAACATTCAGTTCTGATTTATGACAGACAATTAAATGCATTAGGGTGGCAGATGTCATTCCACAGTTAGTTTTGCTTCAACAAAACTACAGTGAAAGCAAATTACATGGGAGCAAAAGCAAAGCAAACAGCTCACTCATGACTGACCACATTTCTCCCCCCACCCCCCAGCTGTGTGTGTTCTGGCTTACTGGCTACCTAGGCTGTTTTCCTGACAGGCAGTCACCACAACTGCTCTGTTATTTGTTACCCTTTGAGCTGTGCAGAGTATATTTAGCAACATTTCAGTAATTCCACAATGTATTTTCCCTTTCATTTTGGGCTGAGGACAGCAGGAACCTCAATAATTTCTTATAGGCCTTTCCTTCGTGCCTTCAGCATTTGTAAGTGGGCAATATATGCCCCAGCATTGCCTTTCATGGCAACACCTTGAGCATTTTTAACACACTCTAAAGCACTGCCAGAAATCCAGGATAGCTTGGGAAGGCCCAAGAGGAGGCTTATTTAGAGGTGGAGGAAAGTAGGGATTGGAGGGAGTGTTTGACATCTCTAGGCAAATTGTTTCTGCAAATTTAATTTGCTACACAGCTAAGTTACAGACCTAAAGGACTGAGGGATGTCACCTCTGAAGCAGTCTGTTAGAGGGCAAAAATAAGCAGCAGGAATGATGGAGATAGAGAAAGAAAAAGAGATACAGAGACAAAAAGAGAGAAAAGAAGACAGAAGGATGAAAGGGGAAGAGGAGAGAGAAAAAGGAAGACAAGCAGAAGAAAAAGAAAGAAGACAGAGGGAAAAAGGGTGAGAAGAAGAAAGAAGAGATGAAGAGCAAGGGAGAATGAGGAAAGGAGGGGAGAGTAAGAAGGATGAGAGGAAGAGACAGCCATACTAACAGGAAGGAGGATGTGAGAGAATGAGAGGGAGTGATAGAGGAGAGGCACACAGGAAGAAAAGGAGATAAGGAAAGAGGAGAGTAGGAGAGGAGAAGGAGAGAATGAGGAAAGGAGGAGGAGAGGAGGAGGAGAGGAGAGGGGAGGGGAAGGGAGGAGAGGAGAGAGGAGACATGAGAGAGGAGACAGGAAAGAGGAGAGAGGAGAGAGGTGAGAGAAGAGAGAAGAGAGAAGAGAGGGGAGAGGAGGTTTATCTTCGGCAGCTAATCTCCTCAATCAACAGCCCTCGTTCTGCTCAGCAGCCGTTGCCAAGTAACAGTGGCCAGCTTCTCTTATCAGCTTCATAATGTTTCGTTGACTATTCAGACAAGAATAGAAAGCCGTGACACTTAGGGTTATAAGCAGTGCGAAATGAAAACGGCACATTATGTGCTCTGGGAGGAAAAAAAAAGAAAGAAAGAAAGAGAAATCTTTTAGCCCTGACCTTATCTGGACAGTGACAGTTACTCAGAAAATACCCATCGATCATTTGCTGCTTCTCTACTCATTTTTATTCTGTGAACTAAACTGAACCTCATGACCGTCCGTCCCCCACCCCCCACCCCAGCTCCAACCCAGGGGAGGAGGACATGAGAGCCTGTAGACATGGCAGGTCCTCTCTCAATTTAATAAAAGGCCCACAACGGGCAGCAGCCCCTCACAACCCCCAGGGATTCCACCTAAAGCCCAGGACTATGGCAGCCAGAGGGGCCTTGGCCCCATAGAGGTGCTTCTGCTCCCAGAATACCAGGAGCCTCTCCATGGACCTAGGCTTCCAAGGGTTATAGCAGCCCTGAAGTATTACTTTTTGGTGCTTTTGTTTTTTGTAGGGAGGGAATGATGTCTATGTGTGCTGTGGCATGACCTCTGTGTCAGAGGACTTTACCACGCGACCTCTCTGAGCCTCAGTTCCCTCATCTGTAAAATGCAGGGGCTGGACTATGTGATTCTGAGGCCTCCTCCAGCTCTTTAAGCATGTCCACATGATGAGGGGAGCTTTTTACTTTCTTATAACCCCAGAATTTTGTGGGTCCTTTAAACAGTGTAGCCTGAAGTACTACTGGGAAATATACAGGGAAGTTAAAACACAATACAGGGAAAGGGTACATAGGTAAATAAATATAAAGCATGTTCAAGATATTACAAACAAATTTCAACAGGGAGCCGGTGCTAATTTCTCATGCAACAATAAATGCTTTGGCTGAGCTTAAGTTGGAGATGGCATCTCTAATTGTTCTGTACAAGTAGGGCAAGAACAAAGAAAACATAACCGCAACATATTGCCACCAAACTCCTATCCCCAGGGCCCATGGGTCACAGACTCTAGCATCCCAGAGCAGAAATAGGCCATGTCATCCACAAAATTTAGACCTAACAGGCAATTTCCCTTCACAGTCCTGAAGGCCAAGTGAAAAAAAATATATTCTAGACACATTTCTTTATTTTAAATTAATTTTGCATTATTTTATTGATACCTATGCTTTTTAAATTACATTCATTTTCTAATATATAACTTACTTTTCCTTACCCAATGAATGATCCTTTGTAATATTTAAAAAGAAAGGGGGTGTGGGGAAGCAGTTCAGCAAAACTAATCTAAATGCATTCTTACACAGCCTATACTAAAAGTAATCTGATCACTATTTCCTGCTCTGCAAGGATTCTTCTGAGAAGACCTGACTTGAATGAAGACTTTCTAGGTGCAAAACCATGGTCTTTGCATGTCTAGGGTGGATACAACTTCCTAGGCAGTAAAGGAGAATCACATCAATTAAAATATTTATTTAAAAAAAAAATTTTCAGGGGCGGCTACTTGGCGCAGTGAATAGAGCACCAGCCCTGGAGTCAGGAGGACCTGAATTCAAATTTTTGTGACCTTGGGCAAGTCACTTAACCCTAATTACCCTGCCTTACCACTCCAAATAAATCAATAGATAAGTCAATACTTTTTTTTAATATCAGCAAAGAACTAAAATTTGTGAAAATGTTTGGCGCTTTAAGAGCTAGACCAGTTTGGAGAAGAGAACACCAGACTTAAGAGTGAGGCTGGGTTTCAGCTTGATCTCCAAATGTCCTCATGGACCAATAAGTCTTAGAGCTCTAGCTCCCTGATGTGCAAAGAGCATGGTATTCAGTAGAGGGCACATTATGTCAGAGACTCCGAGTTAGAAGGGACCTTCCAGATCACATGAGGAAATTGAGGCCCACAAAGCTGAAGCCCAGGGTCACAGAAGCAGTAAATGAAAAAGCTCAGATCTGGACCAGGTCACTCACTCCAAATCCAGTACTTGGCCCACTATCCCGCAATGTTTCTTATGTACACTTAAAAATGTTATATACATGTGTGTGAGTGATTATGATACCGCATCTATGCCGCAGTCCTTTTTCTCCACTTCATTACAGACTTACAAGTGTTTTTCCTTCTCTGTTTTTTATTTTGTTTTGTTTTTTTACTTTGCCAACTAGTCTCAAAGCTATTTATTGCATCCCAAGTCTTCCCAGTGACAACACACAATTGCAAAAGGAAGTTAAAGTGAGCAATGGAAATTTCATGGTTCCAAATTTTCTGACAGGTCTCCAGAAATATAGGCCAAGGCCAAAGAGACCAACCTCAATCATGTGTCCAGCAAGCCCAGTGGTATTTCCTTTTAAGATCTCATTTGAAAGGTGCTTTTATGATCAAATACAAATCATTTAACCTTGGCAGGATTAAAGGGATATGCCAACAAGGTAGATTTGAACCTGTTATGTGGGCCCAACCTAATCTGAGCCCACATGGAAATCAACACTCCCACTATTTGCATATTTCATTTAGAACAACAAAACTCAAAGAGGAGGGCTGGGAGTTTAGTTGTTTACGGCTGGTCTTAATTCTTTCCAGTAAAACAATAACCAAATAAGCAAGGGGGTAAGAAGATTTCCAACAAAAATCAATCCTGTATAGAGGTACAAACTTATAAGCATTTATTAAGAAATGATCATGTGGAAAACACTGGACTGGGCACTGGGGATAATTATAAAATTATAATTATTATAAATAATTATAATAATAAATAGTTCCTGCCCTCGAGGAACTCTCATTCTACCGTGGGAACCCCAAATGTAAACATATGAGTATTCAAAGGATTATTTGAGATAGGAAAGAGCTCTAGCAAGTTGGAAAACCAGGAAAGGTGTTCCAAGGAATACACAGTACATAATGAAGCAGACTCAATAAGTGAACAAGCATTTATCAAATATTTTTCAAAGTCCAGGTATGGTGTTAAGTGTTAAGAATGCAAAGAAAGCAAAATAGCCCTTCCCCTCAAGGAGTATACATTGAATCAGGAAGTCAACATGCAAATAATTGGGTACATACACTGAGAAAGGAAGACAGCAACAGCCATGGGGACCCAGAAAGGCCTCATGCAAAAAACTGGACTTGAGCTGAGTCCTGAGGGAATCCAGGGAAAGCAGGAGGCAGAGGAGAAGGGAGAAGAGCTTAAAGGAAGCCAGAGATCCCAAGAGATCATCTCACAAGACTTCAGAGAGCAGCCATTCACCTAAAGAAATACCACTTTCACTTCTGATGTTACATAATCACAATGGTGTCTTTGGGCTAGCATTAAGACATTCAGTGCCTGTTTCCGGACAAAAATAAAGTACTTCCATGAGTACTTATGAGGCATTCAAGGATTCCTATCTAAAGGACCAATTTCAGCACCATTCTGGGTTGCTTTTTTTTGGAGACTAAAATAATAATTTCTGTAAAACCAACATGGATCATCTTTAATTACTGCATCACAACCATGGCTATTTAAAAAACAAGTCTCAGCAAAGTAGATGACAAACATTAATGAGCAGTAATGCACACATGGTATTGTAAATGAAAGGATAATGAAAGCAATTTATTTGAAAATTAAAATATGATTAAGAATGGCAGCCTGTACGAGGGCCCAGATGCCTAAAGAAAGCAACCGATGTGCAACCAGACTCTCATTAATTTAGGGACCTTATGAAATTGCTTTCCTTTCTTTGACAGTTTTTAATATAAAGTAACTTAACTAATAGACAGCGTATGTACCCTGGAAGCCCCGAAGACCTTTGGAGATGTCTAGAAAAAATGGAATATCCAAAGCACAAACCCCATTCAGGAAAAATTTCCATGGTCCTTTTGTAACCTAGGGTATTCGTCCAAAGGGGCCAAAAATAGAAGAACGTAGCCTTTGTTACCATCCAAATTAGTCTCATCAGATAAATGGATGATGGGTTAAATCATTGAAAAATATAGCAAGGCTCCTTCCATACCCAAATAATCCAGATTCTGCTGCAACATTGCATTATGTGGTCCTCTACGAATTCAGATATTTCTGAAGCATGAAGAAGATTTTCCATATCATCATCACTAATACACAGTGCTTCAAAGTTTATAAAGTGCTTTAAAGTATTATCTTGGTTTATCCTTTTTTTTACAGATGAGGAGCCCAAGACACCTGGAGGTTAAATGATTTACTATGGTGACAGACCTAGTGACCAATGTAAAATTCAAACAATGTGTTCCTGACTCCAACATCATGTTACCTAGCTGGTCAGATTTGTTGATTCATTTTAATCTCAAAGTAAAACATTTATTTACAACTGTTTACGTACAAAGAAGGTCAAAAACAAATTAATACCTATCTAGGTCCAATATATATATATATATATATGTACATGTATACATATACATATATTATTTTCAACATAATGTATACACATTTTGTATGTAACATATATGCTATATGTCATATTTTATATATAATGTATATATTATATATATGTATTCCACATATGAGGGGGGGGGAGAAAGGAAAGAAGTAGACCAAGGACAATGGGTTTCAGTGCAAGCAGTTCTTTATAGAACAAAATATACACTAATTGAACAAAAGTATAAGTAGAGGGGCGGCCAGGTAGCACAGCGAGTAAGAGCACCGGCTCCAGTGTTGAGAAGACCTGGAGATCAAATCCCGGGCTCAGACACTTAGCACCCACCCAGAAACACCTGGCCATGTAACCTTGAGCAAGTTACTTAACCCCAATTGCTTAGGGGCGGAAGTTACTTAAACCCAATTGCTTAGGGGCGGCCAGGTGGCTCAGCGAGTAAGAGCACCGGCTCCAGTGTTGGGACGACCTGGAGATCGAATCCCGGGCTCAGACACTCAGCACCACACCCAGAAATAACTGGCCGTGTAACCTTGAGCAAGTTACTTAACCCCGATTGCTTAAAAAAAAAAAAAAAAGTATAAGTAGAATGATTTGCAAGATCTAGTGAGGCAATACGCAATTGTTGGCATAAGTAAGACTTTATGTCATACCCTCCCCTTCCTTACAGTTTAGACTGTTTGGGTTTTGTTTTTTTGTTTTTTTTTGTTTTTTGGAGGGCAATTGGGGTTAAGTGACTTGCTCAGGGTCACATTGCTAGTTTTTGTGTTAAGTGTCTGAGGCCGCCAAATATGTTTCTTGGGATAACAAGTGAATTAGAGAGGAGAGTAGTGTTGTTTAAAAATAAACCTTTATGCTTAAAGATGTTTCTGATCAGCACAGTGTAGATAACATAACAATAATAAAGTATCACTAAAAATTTATAAGCACAAAAATTTATAAACATGCAAAAAACTATATACTGGCCAAGGAGCAAAGAGGACTGCCAAAAAGTGCCAAGAATGTCTCAGAGTATTACTGATTCATTAATTACTGAACAAGTGGTATAAAGGCTCCATAATATTTCTACTCTCTTTGTTGATTTCTGCAAGTCATCTGACTTAGTTCCATACTCATGGCTTATTCCTGTATTGCAAATATATAAAACAGACTGAAGCATAGTGAGAATACAAGAAGAATATACATTTAAAAGTTACATTTTTCAAGGAGACAGTTAAAGTACATTATGATTCTGCCTAAACTTGGATTCATTATTATGTCCCTTATATAGAATTATGACTTCCAAATTAAAGACAAAACCAATCCAAAATATCTTATCAATCACCTGATATACAGGAACCACATTATGTTATATGGTTCCACTGAAAAACACATTAGACAGCTCTTTCATCTCATGGAATATTTCTCTAATGACATCAAAACATCATTTAGACTTAATAAATAATAAACTTCCTAATATTCACCAAAGAAGGACATTAACAATTTGAAGCTTGAATCTGGTGATCAAATTAGACCAATAGATGCAGATTATATTTATGAACACCTCAGTCTTCTCACTTTACCATCTTCATTCTGCTCCCTACCTTGGTCTTCTCAAGGCAAGACACATCAAGCACAAATATATCAAAGAGGAAGTTTTTTAAAAAACCATTCTAAAGCAATGCATTCTTCTATAATGTGTGACAGAAAGTGTAAAAATATTTCAGTATATTTACACAGCAATATACACAATGACTTGCCATGGTAAGAGGTAGAAAGATAGAGGTATCTAGGAATTATCTAAGAATACATATTATACCACCATGGAAGAAGTGTCTTGAAAAAGACACCTAAGACATGTGGAAAGGCATCTGAATGCAGCATAAAAATCTAGCCAGTCCACATGGCATAAAAATGGGATGTTCCATTGTATGATTAGAGGCAACCAAAAAAGTATAGAATGGAATCCTGCAAGAGAAAAGCATATTAGAAATCCTTGATACATTTAATTAATAATTTAAAGCCAAAGTCAAAAGATTAAGGCAAAACAAGGCATAAGAAAAAAAGAAAGAAGAAAATTTTCAATTCAGTATCAATCCAAAACTATACTATACTTCATATGCTTGAGAAGTATGGTAATGAAAACAGAATCCCCACAAGAGGTTGATCTGGAAAGTTCCTGTTTGTCTACAAGGCCTAACCAAATTGAATACAAAGAAAGCACAAGTAAGCTCAAATGTGAATCTAAGAGCTTGCACACCATTAAATTAAAGAATGACAGGACAGTTATAGGCAGGAGACAAAGAGGTAACTGAAACTAATTTCTCAAAAAAATTGGAAAGTGGCATCTCCCAATAAATTCATAATTGCAGGCTTAAATTTTACAGTGCTGCAAATATTACCAGCAAAACATTTTACCTTCTTCCTAAAGTAAGCTTCATTCCATCTTTCTTAATAAAGTGGATTCCATATTTATTACCAAATGATGAGAACACTAGTGGTTCCTCAAAATATAGACGAGTTATACGTCTATGCATACCACATACAAAGCTACATTGCTTGTATCTCTCAAAAAAACTGATAGAAAATGACAATGTGGATAAGGAGCAAAAAGGGTTTGTCAGAAACTGCCACATGAGGAATGGAAAGAGCAGCTCCTTATCAATATGGGGATTATTGAGCAAGTCACCTAATAGTTACACCACATTTATTGATTTGAGCAGAATTTTTATTCAATTCTGCACTTATGGCTTACACATATATTACAAATATATAAAATAGATGCCAAAAATAGTAAGATCACAAGAATATTTGATGCCCACACAGAAAATTCTTCTCTAATATATGCAACCAACACAATGATGTCATGAACAAGTGAAATAAAATGTGGTATTTTCCATGGAGACTAAGTACAATATGGTTCTACTTAACTTAAATCCATTATTATCAACTCTGGACAAGACTGAATATGGTTTTCAAAGGAAGAATGAAGTCATCCAAAACACTGCATCAATCACTTGATATACATGGATGACATCAAGTTACATAGTTTTATTTATTTATTCAAAGTACATTCAACAGCTACTTCACCTTGTAGAAATTTACTCAAATACTATAAAAATATCTTGTGGAATCAATAGATGTAAGATCATTGTTTTCTATTAAATTAATGTAATTTAATTTACATAAATTAAATTATATTTCAAATAATTTTAATAAAGTAAAAATTGCTATATGTTGGTGAATTAGTAAGTTAATAGCATATTAAAATATGTGGGTCTTTTCAAGACAGGACATATTAAATGGATGGCAAAAAAGGAGGAAACTGGGGTTAGCTATTTTAAGAGACTGAAAAGCATACTGAATCAAAGTTTTACAGGAATAATACAATTTAGAATAATTAATAACTATGTAATATTAATTAATACTTTTTTGCCCAGTAAAATGAACAATGTGTCTATATAATGTCCAAACCAAAATCTATACCATGTTAATGAAGCACAAGCCTCAGCACCTCAAGGTACCTATAAAAAGAGTAATACTTCCAATCAAAAAAGAAAAAGAGGATTGATAGACACTCTAAGAGCATATGATAAACAGTTAAAAATGGACAAATACACTTTTAGAATAGACATACTTTTATATGGCAGTACCAAAGACTGACAACTACATGCTACTGGATTTGTCAAAAGAAACTAAATCACATTTATCAACATTTGGATCCTATAAAAATGCCTGAATTCCAAGAGCAGAATCAAAACATGCTCCATGGGCAACATTCACATGAACTGAGTCAACTATATGTAAACAAAGAGGAAAACAAATGGTTGAATCAAGATGACTTGTTGATAGAAAAGGAAAGGTTTAAGACAGATGTTCAGGATGAGGTCATTGTCAACAGAAATGACCAGAAAGTTATCTTTAGGTAGTTCAGACTTTTTTTTATTGATGAAGATTATGCAATGAAGTATATCACCACAGAATTCAAAAAATATATAGCATCTATCTGATACCTTAAAAGCCATGGTTGTGTAACAAGTATTATATACTAGAGTTCAATATCCACTATAAGCTAACAGATGACAAATCTCCACACTCTAAATATAAACCCACAAATATCTTTGAAAACTCAAAAAAAAAAAACTGTCCTGGAAACAGAACATTAGACAGAATGAATACATAGAACTCTCTAGACAAAACACTTATCCATATAGACTTAAGAACAACATTTTAAATTGCTGTTACCATATCAAATAATCCAAATCCTTGAACTATATAGAATGAAAAGTTATCAAAATGCAGCGTCCCAGTGAAAGGAATTGAAAGCATGTAGGAATAATGCAAGGTGCTTGCCATCTCTATTAACCCTGCTGCTACTAGTGTTCTCATTAAGATGCTTTCAGCAAGTTTGCAGATAAGCCTACAGCCTAATGCTCTTGGTCAAATATAAGAAAAAGTCATTTAACCACTTGTACAATTACCCACAAAACACGAAGTAAAAGAGAATAATTGAGGGACGATAACTTGGCTTCCAGACATTTCTATCTAAATTTCATAAAAATTTACAAACAAACATCTCCATACCAAATGTTCAGAATCTCCAAGCTATCTATCTTTGAGAAAAATTGTCAAGTAAAAAAACACTGCAGAAGAAATCAAAACTATAGAGGAAAAGAAAGAAAAACCTACCACTCCTATTTTCTTTTCTGCTATTGGAGTTGCCCCAAAGATATTTTCAGTGAGCCGATATACAATCAGCTTGCCCATAACTTCTGCTCAATTAATTACAGAAATTAGTCATATGCACCTGCCTAATCACCCACAGAACACTAAATATAAAAAGAATAATTGTGGGATAGAAATTTGTCCCAGGACTGTTTCTATCTGAAATACATCCCTCCCCCCCCAAAAAAACATGAGAATGAGAAAGTGACGACAAATTTATATAGTACCTTAAGATTCAAGAAGAATTTTCCTCCAGTAGTGTGTTGGTAAATGGTTAATAAGTGACTTTATGGGCTGGGGAGGAATACACATATTATATACTTTAAAATTTATTATTAACTTTCTTAAGTCTAGAAATCAATGAAACAATAATCCAAGTCCTGATCTGTACCATTGGCTGATTTCTAGGTGTTAATGCTCATGCTGAAAATTTAACAACTGGCTCTCATTTTGATTTGCCTTGAGCACACCTGGATGTAGTTGGAACAAAAATAACCCAGAGTCCTGCCACTCACTAACATTTACATGTATTGTATACCCATTCCCATCTTAACCTCTCATCTCTTTATTTGCAGCTTCGGTGGTAAAAGGGTTGAGTTAGGGACCTCAAAGAAAGCCCTAGACAAAAGTTCCCTTTTCCTTTGCCTTGCCTGACTGAATCTAGAAATCCATGTTGGGAAGGATGGAAGAGTGGATCTTTTTCCTCCCATCAAAAAAGCCTGAATTGGTGAAAACTCACAGACTATTTCAATGTTCAAGGTAACCCAGATTGAGAGATCACTAGCTCTTCTACTTAGGGTCTCGGTTTCCTCATTTGTTAAATGACTGAATTAGGAGAAAAGGTTTCTAATATCACTAACATTTATAGTATTTTTAGGTTCTGTTAATATGTAACATCAACATTAAGGAATTATTGACTTTTATTCAGTGATTGGTGCCCAAACTATGAACTAACAAAGGATGACAGCAGTCTCAGATATTATAGGACATCAGGGGATGAATCTGATAGAGAGGCTTTAC
Organism: Petaurus breviceps papuanus; assembly: GCF_028583685.1. NCBI lineage: Eukaryota > Metazoa > Chordata > Mammalia > Diprotodontia > Petauridae > Petaurus > Petaurus breviceps. The sequence continues at coordinate 37,390,131 of NW_027185777.1, read as the reverse complement.
ATTTCTTTCAATAGAGGAAACTTATAACAAGGAATGTCTTCTTAAGATTGATACAGACTGCTTCGATAGGCCTAGAGGTAAATGGTGGCACCATCATCATTAGGCCAAAATCATTAATATTTTCATTCTCATTCTCTCTCTCTCTCTCTCTCTCTCTCTCTCTCTCTCTCTCTCTCTCTCTCTCTCTGTGTCACATTCACACTCACATACACACACACACACCCCTTTGCAAAATGAGTTATTCTGGGAAAATTTGTCCTTATTAAACTTCTCTGAAATCAAAACATATCCAACTGGAAGTGAATATATTTCCAAATGAAAATAAGAACAAAACAACTCCTGGCCTCTGTTGGATTCCCTGACTTCCTCAGTCTCTCCTTTTCTACTAGTGCCTTCTCTATGATATTATCTTCCATGTCCATTTTACATACATACACAAACACATATATGTAAGTAGATATGTGTTTATATGATATGTATGTGTGCGTGTTCTCTCCCCCATTGAATGGCAGCTCCTTGAGGGCAGGTACAATATTTTTGCTTTTCTTTTATCCTCAATATTTAGAGTGCCTGGCACACAGTGACAGTTTAATAAATTTGTTTGTTCAATGAGAACAACAATAATAATGTAACACCCAGCCTACACTTACAAGATATGTACCTTGCTAGGCAAACTGAAAATGGAAAAAAAAATTCTAGCACGGTTCCTGTCTCGATTTACTAATCTACATTGAAAGCAGTCAGACTCACCTACAAAATGCCCATTCTTAGGGACACCAATAATTGTTTGGTGTTTCTTTGAGGGGGAAAAAGACTAAGCCTACTCTCCATTATTCAGATCTCCCTCCTGGATATCAAATCACATATGCATATTAGGTAATAGCATATGCAAATTGTTTTAAATATGCCAGGGGGGCCTTTCTCCCATCAAACTCAATAATCAAGAAGTGGTGGCACAGCTGGTTTCTAGGGAAGAGGGAGGGGGAATATTGGGGGAGCAGGGTGAAAAGAGAAAGGAGAGAGAGACTAAAAGGGAGACACATACCAATGTGGGAAGACAGGAAGGGGAAATATTGAGGAGCCTCTAGCTATGTATTTGTGAGATTGCCAAGTGTATGTGGTTCAGCTGCCATTGTGGTCCTTACCAAACACTGTAAAAGATCCATCAGGTAGATATGCATTATCCTTATGACAATATGAGAAGGGATGATAAAGGCCTTGTGGGCTACCATTATTATCATTGTCATCAGTACTGGTATCAATATGTTTACTCTTATTAACAGCTATTAATTTCAATCATTAAGTATAGTAAGCATGAAGACATGCTCTTATCTGAACCCAATATCATGTCTGAACCAGAATACACAAACCATGCTGAAGGAAGGAAAATTTCCTTCATTCCAACCCAGGCCATGGGACTAGGGCAGTTCCACAGAGAAACCACAGCCAAAGTCAGTTTGCTTTCTTTAAGCATTTCAAAGAAACCCAAACCCATCTAGCCAGCAGAAACTTCTTCTGAACTGCCACAATTAAATGAAATCCTGGTTATAAAAACACAGAACACTAGAGCTGGAAGAAACCTTGGTTATCATTGAATTAGAGCTGAAAGGCATCTTAGAGGCTATTTGGAAGAATTGATTTTTACAGATGAGGAAACTAAGGCCCACGGTGCTTAAGAGACTTGCCTAGGGTCACACAACCAATAAATGTATGAAATAGGATTCAGCTCAGGTATGCCTGACTTCTAAGTTCAGCCCTGTTACCTGACTGCTGCCTTCATTTTATAGCTATGGAATTTGAGAGAATACACACACATATACATATACATGGAGACTGAGTCACAAAGAGGTTGAGCCAAATGTGCTTTATTTCCTAATGGTAAATTAGTGCTGTTATTTTTGTTTGTTTGTTTGTTTTTAAGAAAAGAAGATCTAAGGAGCCTCCCAGATATAAAATGTAGGTAAAGAGACAGAAGAGAGTCACATCTAAGTTTAATAAAGAACCACTTATTAAACCTTGGGTGTTTAATTAAACATCAAACTTCACATTGAAAAATGGTGCACCGGGTTCTGCATTTATAATGCTCTGCTCAGACACAAAATCGCTAGAGATTTGCTGTAAGGGCTAGAAAGTTGTCATAGATGCTCCTTGATGTGTTTATATTGCTTTATCCCTAAGCCACGCTGTTTCTACTATCTCCTCTGTCTTCATCCACAAAGATCATATGGGTCCATTTATCTTCAAATATGCACAAGTGCTAGGACTACTGTCTATCTATGGCTTTGCAGTGGTAGAGGTTTCTAAGACGGCGAAAAGAAGGTAGAGTGAAAATGCCCAAGCAAATCCCTGACAGCCTCTTGGTCTGTTGATTCTTTATTTTTAATTCACACACACACACACGCACACGCACATGCACACACTACAATCATAATGCGAAGATTAATTTGGGGGATAGTTTATTGATCATTGTATTCAAGCTATCACAGAAAGATTCCTTTTCTTCCTAGACTTGGGCTACATGGTACAAGAATCAAAAATCCTTCCCCTAAGATCAAGACTGGGCTGAGAAGCAAAGACGTATGTGCAAAACCAACCTCACACATTCTACATCCATAGGAGAGGGAAATAAAATCTCCTCCTTGTGAGAACAGAGTCATTCAAAGAGCATTTCAGAGCCCCAGAAGGTCAGCCAAATTATAACCAGCCCTAATTGGCACTTCTGTAAGCTGTGACTTTCTTTACCTGGAGCCCTGACACTGGGAAAAAAAGGTGTAAAGTCTTTCCCTTTCTCTGAAAGAAATCATTTTTAATCTAATCCCTATGACTGAATGCTCACCAATCAATGGAAGTGACAGGAAAACACTTTCACACCAATAGAAAATGGCGTAGGGTCTGGCAGGTTACATATAGGCAGCTGAAAGCCCATTAGAAGTGGTGGTGAGTGAAACCAATTTTTTATGAGCCCAGCACACACAGACATGTCTACTGGCAGAAATAGCCTGCATATATTGCAGAAAGACTAGCCTAAGTCTTCCTGATAACTCAGGCATAATGAGAAATTACCATGGCAACCCTTCCACAAGCATCGACATCTCTTCCTGTTTTGTTGAAGACATTGCCAAGACAAAAATTGCCAGCTCCTCGGATGTATGGCTTTTTTTTAATGGCCACAATGAAGCAACAAGACCATGAGATGGCCCTTCTGCCAGCTCTGGGTGCGAATCTTCTCATCTCTGACTGTCACTTACAGCCCTCCCTTTCTTCCAGTCACCAAACTCGGGGCTTTGCCTTCCTGTTCTCCCCAGATACAAAGGCTGCTGTCATTTGACTGACTCCAGAGTTGTAGAAGCTTTCATGGTGACAAAGGATGTTCAAAATAATGGTAAGGGTCCCAAATAAGGCAAGAGAGGACTCCAAATGACAAGGCAGTGCCTTCTCTAGTTGTCTCTGGTGATAAAAATTGGTCATTTCTTAGCTACTATATTTTCTTATAGTGGGGATAGAAAGAATACAACTTTAGGAATTTATTCAAGAGGTGAAAAGCAGTCTGCCACAGTGGAAAGAGAAGGATGTATGGAGCCGGAGGACTGAGGTACAAATCCCAGCTCTGTGTGACACTGGGCAAGGAGGCATTTCTCCTTTCTCTAAACCTCAGTTTCCTCATCTGTCAAACAAGGAGACAGAGACAGTGACTGAACTTGTAGTTGAATTGGTATAGGGAACTCCGAGGTAAGGAAACTCTACCAGTATGGATGGGTACCCTCTTAGCAACTTACAGTCTTAGAGAATTGTCTAAAACACTGTGGTTAAATGACTTGCCTAGAGTCACACAGCCAATAGGTGTTAGAAGCAGGACCTGAACCCAGATGTTGCTTGTTCTCAGGCCACTTTTCTTCCTCTAATGCCACACTACATAATGGGCTTGAGCTAAATCTTCTCTATGGTCCTTTCCAGTTCTGGTCCTATGATAATGTCACCAGTGACCAAGCTTGGTTGAGATTGTCAGTGCTAAGATTTTACCAGATAGGGATACAATCTCTAAGGGAGAGGCATGGAGAGAGGGAGAGAGGGAGACAGACAGACAGACAGACAGACACAGAGAGAGACAAAGACAGAGAGACAGAGACAGAGAGAGAGAGAGACAGAGAGTGACAGAGACAGAGGGGGGGAAGAGAGGGAGAGACATAGAGAGACAGAGACAGACAGGTAGACAGAGACAGAAAGACAGAGAGACAGAGATACAGAGACAGAGAAAGAGACAGAGAGAGACAGAGAGTGAGAGAGAGACAGAGAGACAGAGAGGGGGGGAGAGAGCGAGAGACAGAGAGAGAGAGACAGAGACAGACAGAGAGAGAGACAGAGACAGAGAGAGAGAGAGACGGGGGGGGGGGAGAGAAAGAGAGAGAGGTGATTTCACTGCTGACAAAGAAGAGTGACTACCTCTAACTCCACCAGGGTATCTAGGTTCACTAGGACATACATCACCATTAAAGTACTCACTTGCATGTTGTACGTGATGAGATGAATAAGCAAGACTAGACCTGGTACAGTTAGTGCCTGTGGGGCCTTAGCAGTATGTTACTAGGTCAAAGAACACTGAGTTAATGTTCTGAGAGAGTCAAAAAGTTCAGGAGAATCCCTGCTGGTATTTTCTTTGGATTTCTTTTTGTTGCTTTGTGTCACGTGGTTTGGGGGAAAGGGGAGAGCAGGATTTATGGGTGCTATCTAGGTAAGACTTGATGAGAGGGCTACACCATATTCCCTGTGAGTTCCAGTGCTGGTGCAAACAAGAGGAATGCTGTGACATCAATTCAGGCCCTATGGACTAAACAAGGAGAAGACCTTACCTTTGGCTTTCTATTTATAAGGAAGCCCTTGGGTTTACTGAAGGACTGAACACACTCAAAACCACTTTCTATGCAGTATTGCAACAATAGCACTTGAAATGGAATCAGTTAAATTGAGTTCAAATCCTAATAGCTATGTGACCTTGGGCAACTCCCCTAAGCAATCTGGGCCTCAATCCTATACTGCCTTTCATCTGAAAAGTAGGGGTATTAAAATACAAGGCCTCCTAAGACCCTTTTGGTTGTTATTTCTCCTTCATTCTTGAAGAGGATCAATGATATAGAGAGGGTTATTCATGACTTGCAAGTGAATTGGATTTAAGTAAGGCAGGACAGTGCAAAGTCGTCAGTCTCGCTCTCTCTCTCCTCCTGGGTCAAATGAATCCAGTGACAAGACATATGTCAGGACAACTGTACATGACCCCAGATGCAGTGCAGATTGCTTCTAGCTCTAAAACCAAGTACCTGCAGATGGCCATCCAGGGCACAAAAAGGGCAGGAATTCTGGCCTGTGGAGATAGACAAGGAGGAAGGAGCCATCCATAAAAGCAAAGCCTCTAAGAGATCATGGTGACAAAGTTGGTTGTTTGGGCCAAAAGCCCATCCTGGTCCCCAGTCCTGCTGAGTGTTCTCTTAGTGCCTTCCTTACCTATATCTACTTAAGTGCATTGCATTTTATCTTTGTTCTAAAAAGAGTAAGTAAGATATGTGAATCCTCCAAGATAATGTAAGATCCTTTAGAGGGAGAACCATTTCATTTTGTGTAGCACAGAATAGATACTTTAAAAACACAGACTAACTGAAAGACCTATGTTATGCCAGTGTCCCCATAAAATGGCCCAGGAGATTTAAAAGGATGCAAAAGAGAGAGGGAAAAAAGTCATACTGTGGGAAAAACTGAACAATCCTAGCTGCAGGCTTTGAGTCCAGACTCAGAGTCTCGAGACAAGTCCTATTAAGCATCTTTGCAGAGAGTGTTGGGGAAATCATATCTTGGATACAGTAATTTTTTTTGCCCCTTTTCATTATGAGGTATCAGGAGTTGAAGTGTAGCAATTCGATATCTTGCAGAGAGAGACCCATCTGGATGTTTCAATGTCTTCCACTGAAATGCAACTCTCCAAATAACAAGAACATTTTGGAAAATTTAATTATGTGAACCATTGTGCCAGAACTTTTTAGAGATTCTATGCTCCTGAAAACAGCATTTGGAAATGAAATACTTAATCCACATGAAACAAGGGCCAGCTACAGATGGAACCAGAGCTCTTATTTTTAAATGGTGAGTTACAAGGCGTGACTTTCACTTGTGCAAAATAACCTGAAAGGACCATAATAAGGAATAGAGTCAGCAGGGAGTAGGGTCTGCATACAGGATCTTCCTACTATGATTCAGCCTTCCTCTCTCCTCCCCCCTCCCCATAATCCTTAGTTCAACTGTTTCAGTCAGGTTCAACTCTTCATGAATCCATTTGGGGTTTTCTTGGTAGAGACATTGGACTGATTTGACATTTCCTCCTCCAGCTCATTTTATAGATGAGGAACTTAGACAAACAGGGTTAAGTGACTTGCCCAGGGCCACACAGTTAGTAGAGTTTGAGGTCAGATTTGAACTCATCAAGATGCGTCTTCCTGATTCTAGCCTTGGCACTCTCTCCACTGTGACACCAAGCTGCCTAATAGTATGTAGGAGGCACTATAAAATAATTGATCAGTTAGTTGGTTGATAGTTCATCCAATGTAGTATTCTATTTTGAACCCAAGAGATACATCATAGGAAGCCCTAACTGTCTTGTTGATATTGAATACACAGGCAACTATCTATCAGCTTTTCTTAGTAGGCATTTCATTTCTAAGTTTAAACAAACACTTCTGGAATCTGTTCATATTTTTGCTTTGTACCCACCTCAAGGATAATGAGTCCCATTAATTTATTAATGATATTTTGTCACTATCCACCACACTATAAAGGGATACTACATATCTATCAGGGCTCCTGGACTCTACATCTACTAGATTCAGGGCCCCAAGATACCTAGCATATGGAATTCAGCCAAAAATATAATCCTTACTTCCTGGCAGAAATATGGACCTTGAATGCTTATCTCCATTCTGATCTCAATGAACTGGGGTGAACAATCTAGAAAGAAGTATGAAGGGTGCCACTGATCCTTTTCTTTAAATCTATAGTCTGGAATAACAGTTCTCAAACTTTTTGATCTCAGGATCCCTTTACATTATTAAAAATCACTGAGGAGCACATCTCCAAGAGCTTTGTTTACATCTGTTGATAGTTATCAAATTAGAAAAGATCTCAGTATGAGTAGCATAAAAATTGATTTGACCTTATGGAACCCTTGAAAAGCCTGGACTTTGACAACTGATGGCCAAGAAAAAACTGCTTGCTTTTTGGTCCTCACCCTGACCCTTCCAGATCTCTAAAACCATGCCAAAAGTAACCTTCAGGGAAAAGGTCACAGGCTCCTCCAAATTCCCAGACCTAAAGTCAACCCCTAGGAATCACATGTTCTACTCCTAAGATTCCCAAAAGCACTTCATTAGCTTGTGATGTTCATATCTAAGGGTAAATAAAAGAGGCTTATCTTGCTATGCATTCAATTAGCAGACATTTTAAAAGTATCTATTGAGAACGTGACACTGTGCTAGGCTCTGATTATACAAATACCACATATGGCATCATATGTATGTGTGTGTAGCAAGGTACCTTGTATCTACCAAGCAATTCAAGAAGGGTATTTGAAATTGGTGGATCAGGATAAATCTCCTGTAGGAGGCAGACCTAGATCTTTTGATACAGTCACACTAAGAGATGAAGGTATGGATGATTCAGCAAAGGTACAAGAAGAAGACATTTACATGCTCCCTCCCTCATTAGAACATAAGCTTCTTGAGGGCAGGAACTGCTTTTGAATCCCCAGAGCTTAGCACAGTGACTGGCATAGAAGAAATGCTTAATAAATGCAAGTTCACTGTGAAGTGACTAGAAACCAAGAGGAAATAGAAACACAAACACTTTGGGAGGAGAGAATATCCAGAACAAAGAATGATAGGCAAACAGGGAATTACTTTATCTATATCTAAGTGAAGGATTGCTGTACCTCCTCCTGATCTTTTCCTATTTCTGATCAATCTATCTTTTACCATTGTTTCATTGGTCTGGAATTGACACAGAAGTTCCCTAAGGAGATTTTTATACCTTCTTCTACTGTGTGGCCTAGCCAAGAAGCTTACCAGGATTCGAACCGTTCTAAAAAGGAGAGCCTTGAGGAGGCTGAATCTAATGAAATAGAAGATAAGCTTACTATCTTTCCTAGACCAATAACTTTCTTAATTCCCATCTTAATAACACAGGCTTTCTTAAAGGCCAATTTTTATTTATGCCTTTGCTTTCACTAATGATAGCCAAGGACTAGAATTTCTGTGACTTAAAGTTCTTAAAAATAATAATTCAAGTTGCCCGGAGGATGCTTTTAGTGAGTCTACAGAGAATGAGTTTGCAGTGGAAGCTTTTATTCAATTAAAAAAGCAGTTGTTTTCTCTACTGGCACAGCAGTCTGTAGAATAGTGTGTATAGAAAAGAATGAGAGAAGGTTAACATCTCATCCCTGGGCCTTTTCTTTCTGAATTCCATCTAACAAGGATGAAAAAATTATATTAAAGTGCTTATGCATTACCAGTTATAAGGTACACTTTTGGCAATGTAAAAATGGGCTATAACAGATCTGGAAGGTACTCTAAAGAAACCCCATACAATATTAACAAAACACAGCCCCTATCACCCTAAGGCTAATTAAGAAAGACAATAATAATAATAGCATTTATATAGCACTTTAAGGTTTGAGCATTTTACAAATTTTAAAAAGATCAAAGTGTCCTCACCAAAAGGGTAGAAGGAGAGGACTGATGGACATTCTCAGAGAATATGATTAATGGGTCAAAACCCAGGAGAATTAGCCCTAGAACCAGTAATCATTCCCTCACAAAGCAATAGTAACAAGTGATAACAAGTAAACACTAGTGAATTTACCCAAAATAATTAAAAGTGGCTTACTTCTAGTTGGAGCCTGCAAACCAGTTAAGACTTGAGAATGGATTCAAAAGGCTTTCTCCCCATTAATTTAGCAAACAGTATGGAAACAAAGAAGCATCAAACAAATAACTAATGGTTTTTTTTAATGGAAATAGTAGAGTTTATGTTAAGAACCAGAACATAGCCACCAGAATTTATAAAGGATTATTCTTAAGAATCCCAAACTTAAAAAATACAGGAGAGTAATATACTGTTGGTGGAGATGTGAATGGATCCAACCATTCTGGAGAACAATTTGGAACTATGCCCAAAGGGCTATAAAACTGCATACCTTTGAATCCATCAATACCACTGCTGTATCCCAAATACTTGCCAAAAAAAATGAAAAATGACCTATTTGCACAAAAATATTTATAGCAGCTCTTTTTTGTGGTGGTTAAGAATTGGAAATCAAATGGATGCCCATCAATTGGGGAACAGTTAAACAATCTTTGGTCTATGATCGTAATGGAATTCTATTGTGCTATAAAAAATGATGACCAGGATGATTTCAGAAAAATCTGGAAAGAATTACATGAACCAATGCATAGTGAAGTTAATAAAACCAGGAAAACATTGTACACAGTAACAGCAATACTGTACAATGATCAACAGTGAATGACTTAGCTATGTTCAGCGATACAATCAATGATCTAAGACAATCCCAAAGGAATAATGATAAAAGTATATCCTCCTCCAGAGAAACAACTGATATAGTTTGAATACAGACTGAAGCATGCTATTTTTCACTCTTTCATTTTTTCTTTTGTTGAAGTCTTCTTGTACAAAATGATTAATATGGAAATGTTTTATATAATTACACATGTATAACCTATATCTAATCACTTACTCTCTCAGGGAAGGGAAAGGGAAGGATAGAAGGAACAGAATTTGGAATTCAAAACTTTAAATAAAAATATATATTTTTTAAATCCCAAATTTAGCAATGAAGGCAAATTATGCACAGAATGGCACAAAAGACACAATATGTCACTTGATGCTACAAAAATTTGGTACCTACCATATTCCCAGCAAAAAAAAAATTACCTGACGGGTAGAATTATATATCAGAAGCTCACTCTCTTTCATGGACTGACAGATGACAAATTCTCACACTTGAAACACATATCTGAAAATTACTGAGTGAATTCAACCAATAACCTGTACAAGAACTAGAGCATTACCAGAGACCAGTCTGCTCCCCACAATTCAATGGATATAACATCAATTCATTAACACTTAAAAACGATTGTTCTAAGAGATGTCACCATACCGAACACTCAGTTCTAAAGTTGCAAAAAACAAAAAGCATTTTAAGTATTTAAACCTCATGGGAGAAATCCATGTGGAAAGAGAATGGGATCCTTATCTCTTCTGTTTTCCTTTTGGTACTGGAACTGTCCTGAAGATCTTTCAGTGAACCAAGGAAAAATAAAGATACAGCCTAATCCTTTTATTCAACTACAGATAGATATAGTTTTATCCACCTGTTTAATGTCCCAAAGAACATTCACCATCATTTCTATTAGGCTTCTACTGAATAAGCATAATCACTTAATTCTTCAACATTTATTAAGTACCTACTACATGTCAGGCACTGTACTAAGCTCTTGGGATGCACAGGAGACAAAAGACAGTCCCTGCCCTCAAGGAGTTTACAATCTAATAGAAAAAAAAACAGTGTATAATGATAATGCTAAAAATAAATTATATTTGAAACACTTTAAAGTTTTTTAAAGTTTCTTATGCATATTATTTGATTTAAGCTTCCAAATAATACTTTAGGGTAGGTGCCACAGATGCTGTTTCCACCATTTTACACATGAGAAAACAGAGTGGGAGAGATTAAGTGACCTTCTCATTATCACAAAGAGTCTGAAGATGCATTTGAACTTGGGTCTTTTTGAACAAGTCCATTGCTTTTTATGTATATTCCTAAGAGATTCAGTATGTCAATCACCATGTAAGTTCACAACAACACAATGGTGATTTCCACTCTAAGGCTAAGCCTGGGCCATCTGAGGAGAAGCAAGGAGGATTGAGTGCCAACCAAAAAGCAAAGCAGCCACAGAGATCAAACCAATGGCCTTTTAAACTTCTTATTTTCATGCAAAAGAAACCTGTTCAGCTATTAACCAAAGGTGGTTTTGTCTGTAAAGGCATATTAACTCAGCCATTAATAAACCTAACATGAAAGCAAATGTGGTTCCAATAATAAGGAAGTATACCACAGAATCGTATTATGGAAATGGAATGCCAAATCGATGACTTGACCTTGAGGCTCAGCTTATTCAAGATGGAGATGACTTCTAAAATGAATTTTTTTTTGCTATAATTTGCTATTGCTTTTCCTAAAAGGTTGAAGGCATTTCTATTTCAACAGAGTACAAATAACATTAATTTCCTAACATTACCCAGAATATTCTTAAATATATTTATATTTGAGGACTGAAATAATATTGATCATAATTTTTTTTTAATTCTCTTTAGTAAACTAGTACATCACACTATAGCCTGCAAGGACTGGAAGAGCGGCTTGGGGTAACACAGATCATATTTCCCATGAACTCCTTCTCTTAAACCCTTTGGAAGGAATACATTAGCTGCCACCAATTCAGATGGATCTTTTCACCTGGCACAGAGTTTCAGTTCTTTTTTTGGCTGTTGTTTGGGGATTGCTTTCCTCCCACCCCCCACTCTGAACTGATATGATGCATCCATCTTGTGAACGAACAATTATATTGCAGTGTAGGCAATTCTCTTCAAATCAAGGGTGAAAAATGAACAGGAGTGTGGAGCGTTCCAATAAATAACCATGGTCATGTTTTCTGTATGAGGATGTTCACCCTTATGACCTATAGCCAACTCAAAGAGAGGGGGAATGTAGACAAATACATCTTGACAAAAGCCATAGCAGCAGCCACTGCTCCTGGGACTCAGCACGGTCCTATGGAGTCAAAGGACATGGGTCCAAATCCTCCTTATGCCAATTTATTGCCTATGTGATCTTGGACATATCTAACCTCCCCAGGCCTCATTTTCCTTATCTGCAGAATGAGGGGGCCAGACTAGATGGTCTTTGAGTTTCCTTTTAGCTATATCTCCATGATCTTAAGTGAAAGCCAGAAGAGGAATACTTGTGTTCTGCTTTCTGGTTTTTCATCTACAATGGGTACTGAGCATTTTTCCATTTCAATTCAGCAAGAGTTCATTAAGCACCTGCTATGGGGCAGCTAGGTGGTGCAGTGGATAGAGTAGCAGGTCTAGAGTCAGGAATTCTGATCTTTCTGAATTCGAATCTTACCTCAGGCACTTACTAGCTGCATGAACTTGGCCAAGTCATTTAGCCTTGTTTGCCTTAGTTTCTTCATCCATGCAATGAGCTACAGAAGGAAATGGCAAACCATTCCAGTACCTTTGCCAAGAAAACCCCAATGGAATCACAGAGTCGGATACAACTGAAATGACTGAAAAACAACAATATGCCAGTCCCCATGCTAAGAAGTAGGGATATAAAAATAAAAATGTAAGTGTCTGCCCTCAAGGAGCTTCTACTTTAGCCTATTCAGAGTCCAGTGCTTTTTCTATGACATCAGGTAAACTTACAAAGCTCTAAATGTAAGCAGGAAGAAAGAGTGAATTGTATAAACACTAACAAACATAATTCTAGTGATAGGAGCATTTGCATCGAGCCAGTCTTTTTAGAAATGGTTTGGGGTAACAGAAAGTAGGATCCATATGGCAAAAAATGCAGGAAATGGAAACAAGAATAGAGACAATGAGTTAAGCCCCATGCCATGCTGATACAGCTTTTTTTGTCAATGAATTTTTTCCTTGCTTTCAGTTGCAAATATTTTAAATTTACTTTATTTTTAGTTTATGAAATAAAACAAGCATTTCTGTAACACAGTATAATTAAAAAAGGATGATAGCACACAAAAGTGCAAATATATTATGTACAACTTGCTATTCCTTTTAAATATATAATAAAGTTATAACGTAAAATTCTTTTTTCCTTTTTTCTCCCCCCCGCCCTAAATATGACTATTATTACACACACACACATACACACACATACACGCGCACGTGTGTGTGTGTGTGTGTGTGTGTGTGTGTAAAATCATTCAATACATACTTCTATTTATCAGTTCTAACTGACTACTACGTGTCAGGTACTGTGCTAAGTGCTGAGGACACAGAGAAAGGCAAAAGACAGTCTGCTCTTGATAAACTCACAATCTAATGAGGGAGAAAACATAAAAATAGATATGTACAAATAAACTTTGTAGAAAATAAATAGGAAATAATCAACAAAGGAACGGCACTAGAATTTTATCCAAGAGAGGCAAATACCTTAGCTAAGGGAAAGGGATCATAAGATCAAAAATTTGGAGATAGAAAGGACCTTACAGATTATCTACTCCAACACCTTCATTTTACAGATGAGGGCTGGAGAGATGAAATATTTGTGATGCTTGAGGGCAAAGTGGGGATCGTAGTGGTATATTGACCATGCAACATCTTAGATCTTGTGATTTCCATGTATTATTATTCCCCTCCACCTCCTAGTTTACCTGAATGTCCAGATTTTAAGACAGCTTGACTTTGAGAACAAAGAGTGATTGTGGATTGCAAGTTTGCCCTGCATGCTTATGTTTAGTGATGATTATATCCACATTACCCTCTGAGCCCTTTCTTATTCTGGCAGACAAGTCTATATCAGAGGTTTTAGGACCCAGAAATACAAAGAACAAGCTGCCTGGCATCAAAAATGCAATATCTCTTACACAGCAAAGGCTTTACACAGTCCATAAGAGGAGGGATACAGCTCCTAAGAAGGACAGCTGGCATCGCTAACCATAAAATAAAGAATAGACCACATTGTATGAATCTTTTATCCACATCTGCATTCAAATAATATGACAAGAGGTAATAGTAACAACTCAAAAAAAAATACTTTAAGGCTTACTCTCCATACTTACTCTCCTTCTGTAGTAGGTAGAATATTACTACCCCCTACTTTAGAGGTGAGGAGACTCAGAAAGGAAGGCTAAGTAATTTACATTACAGAATTACATAGTGAAAAGATTAAATTGATTATGTATCATTTTTATGGATTCTATTTACAGTTAACTGATTTTGTCCTGGAACTGTCTAAATCATGGTTCTTTGTCTCTAAACTTAGTGCTGGCCCGTACTGAATTAAGTTTAGAAACCCAACTTTCCTGCTAATTGCTCTCCTATTCTTGCCTCAAAGACATATGTTATCCTTAGGAAATGTGGGTAGACACCAGTGTCTGGTCCAGTATCTTTACACCACCAATTATCCTTTAAGGATGTCTAGTTTGCTGTACAAAGAAGTCAGGACCAATATCTTTGACCTTGCAGGTGGACCCAAACAATGAACTTTTCTTAGGCACAGGAGGGAAAAGGGGGAGGGCTGTTAGTAGCCTTCATTCCCAACTTCCAAACAATCATTCTGCCCCCTATGCCTTGTAACCAATCAGCCTTGTAATCAGTCATGTTGTCCTTAATTCCATGATGTCACCTACCCTTTTCTGTTCTTTGTTCTAACCTTGTAAGAATTAGTTAAGTTGGAGAGGCTAGGTGGCACAGTGAATAGGGCACTGGCCCTGGAGTCAGGAAGACCTGAGTTCAAATCTATCCTCAGACACTTGACACACTTACTAGCCATGAGACTTTGGGCAAGTCACTTAACCCCAATTGCCCTCCAAAAAGCAAAAAAAAATGGTTAAATCCTCATCTTTGGGTATCTGGCCAATTGATGCAAAGGCATTAACCCAACTATTGTCAGGTAGAGCCCATATTAATAAAATATCATCTTGCTTGGAGAGTATTACCTCAGTCTACCTCTATTGAATTTTACTCATGACACCAGTAAGTATATGGAACAATATTTAAACCCAGATTTTTTTTACTGCAAATCTAAACCTCAATCTATATAATCTACAGAATCTACAATATACAGAATTAGCAGAACAGCTTTGGGCACAAAGAAATTTTCCCAAAACTAGAAGAGAACTCAAAAGTCTAACCAAATATAAATTTTAAATGAATATCTTTGAGTAAAGCAAACTGACTTCATGGAACTTTGTGATTGAAAAATGAATGGGGGCAGGAACACTGAAAAATGAGGGCAATTCTGCTCCTGTTACCTAAGACAACTGTTTCAGTACTTATTCAATGAACCATGACTTAACTTCAAAGCAAAGTACACACATTTATTCTTCCTTTAGAAACAAAATTTCAAAGGAACAAGCATTCCAGATCTTTAGAGTCTAATGCTTCCCTGGGAAGAAAGCTTCCAACCCCCTACCACCACTGTGGATACAGAGAACACACAGCTTCACATCTGAATATGCCCTTAAACAATTTTTCCTCTAATAGCCTGAAATCAAGAAAAGACTCTAAATATCCCACAGAAATCCCAGGAGGTGATTCAAAAACTGAACCAGCAAAAGAGTATCAAGGTTTTTAATTGGAGTTCAAAAGCCGAGGGGATATTATAATCATAGTCATCGAGACAACAGAAGGGAAACAAAGAAATAACTTTCAAAAGTCAGGAAAAGAGAAGTATAGATTTACGGTCAAGGGCTAGAAAAGCTTCTGCCTTTCTTTGTTCTTGGTGTATGGATCTACCACAGACTCCAAAAGAAGCTACACATATGGACCAAAGTTATATAACACCAATGTATTTCTACATGCTCAGAGCCAAATGGATGCTGACAAATAAAACAGGACAAGCTATCAAAAGTTTATACTTTGTAATCTGTCTTTTTTTTGTCTGGGCCTATAATTTCATTGAAACATAATAGGGAGCTTCCAATGAGGAAAACCCCTTCACCACTGCTGATAAGCACCTGCTCTGACTATATGAAGACATAGGGAGCTGCATCCAGCATGTGGCAAATGTAGGACTTGAATCTAGGACTTCCTACTTTCTGAGGTCAGCTCTCCATGCCTTCATTACAACATGATAATCATCATAAACACAAAAATCTCTCAACGCACAAGACTTCATTGATGGTCCCAAAAGCTTGAGTTCATGGATGGACCTATCATTTCTTAAGCCCTTGCTTTTAAAAAGCTAACCATCTGATATTGTGCATACATCCGTGTGTATGTATATGTGAATGTATGTATAATGTTAAATTGTTTCCTCTTATTGAAAGTAAGCTTTGTGCGTCTCTGAGTCAGCTAGCACATGGTCTGAATAATCAATGTCAAGATTTGATTAGCTTTCTAAATCAGGTAGTTGTCTCTCATACCAAGTCTAAGGCTTTTTCCCACTGGACTCCACAGAATTTTGCATAGTGAGTTTTGTGGAGAGATGGTAAAGAGGCCATTCCTGTTCAGATAAGAATTAGCCTAGAAACTTTGAGGTGCCTTCTGTCTCTGAGATCCTGCAATCCCATTCCTGTAGAACTTCTTCTGGGAAGTAGATCTAAGAAATTCAAGGGAGTCGAACACATGTAATCATCATGAGCCCCAAAGAGCATAGCCATATTTTTTCCTTATTATCTCAATGAAGGATTTACCATTAATCCATTGTTGAAGGGTCCTGAAATTCCTTTAGTATTTGAAAAACCAAGGCAAAGTGCACAATGCAAAACATCTTTTAAAAATTTTGTTTGGGGGTAGCTAGGTGGTGCAGTGAATAGAGCACTGGCCCTGGAGTCAGGAGGACCTGAGTTCAAATCTGATCTCAGACACTTCACACACTTATAGCTGTATGACCTTGGACAAGTCACAATCCCAGTTGCCTTGCCTTTCCCCCTCCAAAAAAAATTTTTTTAATTAAATTGTATATGATCAAATGAAAAAGCTAAAACAAAAAAAAATGAAAATCTAAAGTAAGAAAACAAATTAGATATTAAAAATTCAAACTTTAAAAGTGTCTTCATTTTGTAAAAATAAATTAAACAGGCTTTTTTCTAGACTAAGTGTTTTATTTATATAATTCAATTTGTGATAATTTAAATTTCATACATCTTTGGGAATACTTCTCCATACAACATATTAGAATTTAAAAACAGACAAGCTGGGAACAAATGGTGGGCTTCATTTGTATGTCATACATATGATTCTATTAAGGAATAGATCAATAGATAAGTGTTTAACTCCTCATGGCTCTATGAAGCAATAAAACATAAGCTTATCAGGGCCAGAGGTCATTCCAGTTTTGTCTTTCCAGCCTCAACCTCTGGAACATAGTAGGCACTTAATAAAAGTTTTTTGAATTAACATAGCCACAATTAACTCCAACCATTAATAATTGGTAGGCCAGATAGTCATAGTTTCTCTATTTTCCATTAAACCTCTATGGCCTCCAAACTCTATATATTGGTGACAACAATGAGTCACCATTTGTGTTTTGTTCTGAGAAAGATATGCACCCCTCCCACCTCCAAACTTTCTCATTTTAAACTAAATGATATCAGAATACTATTATAACCAATAGCCAAGGATCTCAACCAACTATACAGTTTCCACTAGAACCAGATGTCATAAAACTTGTGGAAATCTTATTAAATTCTCTTTGTGTAAGAATTTGAAGAAATGACATACAAATTCAAGAATTAAAGATAAATGCATTCATCTCTGAAGGAGACTAAGCCTTGGATACCCATTGTCAAAAGGTATAAGTTCAACAATGTAAAAGATTCTGCTACCCAGGAGTTAAAATAAAGAATCAAGAACATTATTTGGACTAAATTTAGTATTCATGAATAAAATTAAGTGGATATCTTAATCAATTAAAATCCAGAGGAGCTACCATAAAGTATACTGCAAAATATAGGTCAGGGAGGAAGCAGAATGCCAAAACCTTAAGGGATGAACAAGTCCTCTACAACATCTGTTTTCCCAATATTTATTTGCTAAGTCCCTTTTCTATTAGCCAGGCCAAAAAGACAGCACAACTGGTGCCATGGTCATGTCAAAGGAACTACGGGATATGGGGTCATAGCAGCTTACCAAAAAGTCAGCAGTGGACTGCATCTAGGCCCTCTAGTTCAAGCCTTCATACAGATACAGATACTGAGGCCCAGAGAAATTATAGGATTTTCCCAAGTTTATACAGGTAGTGCTGCTAAGTGGCACACTGGATAGAGTGCTGGTCCTGGGAGTCAGGAAGGCTCATCTTTCTGAGTTCAAATCTGACCTCAGACACTTACTAGCTGTGTGACCCTGGGCAAGTCACTTAATCTCTGTTTGCCATTGGAGAAAGAAATGCTAAATCACTCTACTATCTCTGCAAAGAAAACCCACATGGCCACAGGCCCATAGAGTCATGAAGAGTCAGGCAGGACTGAAACGACAACAACCAAAAATAACTTGTAAATGTAACTAAACATATCCCCAGTAAGAAAAATATTAGGAAGACTAAAAAAGGAGATGTGTCCATCTGAGAATGGCATCCACTGAACTATCAATGCTCCCACTAGAGGTCATAAGCAGAGAGGACCTGTCAGATACAGGAGGATAGTCTTCTGCCCATTGTGCAACAAGCTTCAAAGGTCCTAGGAGATTTGTCAGTGCTTGAGCCCTGTCCCTCTCCCCACCTCACCAAGGAAGAGAGGGTTCTTTTGAAAACAAATGATGTTGGCCTCTCATTCACAAGGAACCTGACATGTTTCTATTCTTGAGTTTTTATGTCACCACAGAAGCAGAACAATAGCAGATGAAGAACAAAGAGTAGGAAATACCAGGAAGAAAAGAAGGAAGTGGAAGAGAAGGGGAAGGGAGAAGGAAAAGGGAGAGGGAAAGGGAGGGGAAAACACATAGGAGCCAATGTTCCACATTACTAAGGCATCACTAGAACATAGCTCCCAAAATAAAAGGACAGAAAATTTCTTAGAGGAGGAAAAATTGACAAAAATAAGTGACATACAGAAGTCTTTCACTCCCTTTTCATTTGAGAAGAGTTAATTAACATATTTATTGAATTACTCTCTCAATAAAGACAGAACAATATTAAAACAGATTTTTTTTAAATCTCAACTTAAAAGCTACACAGATGCATATTAGAAAACCGCAGTTCCTCTTCTCTTTCTCTCTTTTTTTTATTTCATTCCCTTCAACAGCCATTGGCACTGACAGTTTCTTACTTAATTATATATTCAAACTGTACTGTTAATGACATTAGATAAATGGATCACATCAGAATTCGGTAGAGTCAAAGGAGATCACATGGCCAGCTTACAAATTTAAAATCAAACAAGGATCTCTGTAGACTCTGACTTGGTGTGTTTATCAGCCAAGTACTAGAGAATATTTTGAATGTCATTATACTTCAAAGGATGAGAGATGTGCCTTCTCTGCCTCCTTTTCCCCACCTCTGCTGACATTAGGAAGCTCAATTTCCACAATAAAGTCTAATGACATTACAATCATTTCTCTAAGAACTACCATAGAATAGAGGCCATGCCAGCATTTCAATGGTATACCATTTCTAGAGCTTTTAACTCAGCTATTCAAATATGCTCTTTTGTATAAACAGGAGGTGACATTGTACCCAGAAAACTCAGTGAGAGAGAGAGAGAGAGAGAGAGAGAGAGAGAGAGAGAGAGAGGAAGCAGGAAATGGCAACCTATATCTGAAATATAATTTGAAATAATTATGCTACTGTATGGATTCAAGACTTCAGAAAAGTCTATCTTTGGAACAAGTAGTAATCATAACCTATTTTTAAATCACTATACAAAAGAATATGATGCATGTTACACATTCTTTATTTATTTATTTGCTTGTTTGTTTGTTTTCTTGGTGGGGGAGAAAATCCTTCTTTGGGAACGCTTTCAATATTTGTGACTTTTTCCAAAAGTGACTTTTTCAAAGGAAAAATTTCAAAAAAAGCAGTTGTCTTTCTTTTATTAAATTTCACTGCAAAAAACAACCATGAAATTTACTTACACGTATTTCTTTCAGGCTACCAATAGGGACTATTTTCTATGAACATAAAAATATTTCTTCAGGAAAGGCCACCAAAGATTTTGAGTTTTAGCCAAGACAGCCATAGCTGTATCACAGCTAGTAAGTGTCTAAGACTGGATTGAGTCTTCTTGACTTCAGGACTGGCACTGTGTCAACCAGAGTTCCAAAAGGAGGTCTGTCAGTGCAGTTTTGAACAATTAAAGTTTTTAATATGTACAAAGACTTTTGGTAACTAAACATCACTTTACACACACACACACACACACACACACACACACACACACACACACACATGCATATATACTGCTACTGTTAGTTCCAGTTCACTGTTCTAATTATACAGGTGTCTTCTTAAGTATCTAGATTAATTGCTAACTCGCTATACCAGCAATATGAATATTTCTGAGGGAGAAGAAAGAATACTGGATTAAGAGTAAGAATAGGTGAGTTCTAGTTCTAACTCTGTTCTGCAGCTAACTAGTTTTGCATCCTGGACAAGTGTTGCCAACATTTGAAACCCCAATGAGTTATAGTAGTCTTTGTAAAATGAGGGTGTTGGAATTCATGGTCTCGAAGGTCACTTCAAATCTAACTTCCTGTTATTTTATAACTGTAATTTTTTAGAACCCTTCTAATTCATCAGACTTAAATAAGCAAATGGTCACACTTGTGGTCTTCCTAGTCTCTGACCCAAAGTGGTTTGGGTGTCAGAGGACCTAGGTTCTAATCCCAGCAATTCAGGTTTGGTGTGATCTTGAACAAATTGCTTCATATTTTTAGGCCTTTATATCTAAATCAAGGAGATTAAAAATATCTCCAAATTTCCTACCATTTCTGAAATTCGATTATGCTATTATAACCACTAGGTGGCACTACCTGGCAAGGCTAGTTGTATAGATGAGGGAGGAGGCTCCATCTTTGGAAGTGGACTTTTCAACTTTCCTCCAAAACCACCCCTTTTTTTTTTTTTCCACGAGATGGTCTTGGCTCAAACCTTGTTTGATTTTTTTTCTCCATTTTTATTCTCTCTCTTACTCCAGAGACCAGAAGCATCACTACTTACTCTGTGTTACCTAAACCTTGTTTACTCATGACTTTGTAATCTAGGGGGTAAATTGCACCAAATCATATGGTCTGATTTCTAAGGAAGCTTATGGGTTATCAGTAAAAAGACCAAAACTGTGAGAATCTCTCACAATTAAAGCTCAGAGACTCCAAAGCATCTTAGACTGAGTTGCAAGCCTCATACCTGTTTAATTCTATGCATTTCCAAGTATTTACTGGCTTCCTCCAATGTAATTCTTTTGTATGCACTTAACAGGAATGATATTATTAGTCATGTTTTAAAGAAAACAAAATTAGTAATTGAAAATAGTTTAAAGAAATAAAATTTGCCTTCTGACTTCAGATACAGGAGAACATCTAGCAGCTTTAATCCTTTCTAACTACACATTCCCCTTCTTAAGATGCTGAAGAGGCTCAGCAGCAAGCAAGAGCCACATGAATATCAACAGCTTTTGACTCCATTTAAAGTGCCAATGGCAATGTTTCTATCTTCCCTCAACCATGGGCCTACCCTGACAGCACTGGGCTGTTGACACCCTTTGCTCCTCACCAAACCCAGATTGTACTTTGTGCTTAGCTGCTTCAGCTCAGAGTTCTCTTCCAGAGTCTAATGATTCTTCTCCCTATATATGGGGATCGGGGAGGTAGGGAAGAGGTAAAGGGGTACTCACACTATCTATCAGAACTATAATTCCTGTTTCTCATGCTGCCAAATCCTAGAATATTTTCCTTCCTATAGGAAGAATGTGAGTACTCACTAACATGAATGGTTTGTCCTCCTGGATATCAACTTCAAAACTGTTAGAGATAACACTAAGCATCCCAGTTTCTCCTAAATGATGCATCTATCACCCATGTATTTGTCTAGATTCTTTTTATTGTCTATGTAAATTTTCAGTGTAAACCAAACCTTGATGTATTAAGTCCCCCAAAATAAGTACCAATAATAAAAATGAATACTATATTGTTCATTTGTCACAAAATTCTCTTGCTTAAAGATTTTGCCTAGTTCTAATTCATAGTCTCAGAAAACAAGTTCAGGTTCATTGTTCAAGGCTTGATAGTATATAGGAGATTTTGTATATTAGAAAGATATCCTTCTTGGTTTTGTTTCCAAAGTTCCTCAACTAAGTAACAAAGAATATAAACCTTATTTAGCTAAAGAACAGCTAGTGATGCAGTAGATAGAGCACTGGACCTGGACTTAAGTTCCGATTTGGTCCTAGACATTTACTAGCTATGTTGGGCAAGTCTGTAAGTCTCAGTTTCTTCAACTGTAAAATGGGCATGATAATAATAGTGCTGACCTTCACAACCTTGATGTAAGGATTGCAAGTTAATATTTGAAAAGAAATCACTTATCACATAGTAGGTAAAATATAAATGCTTCTTCCCTTCCCTTCCCCTCTAAAAGGAGTAGTACATAGCAGTGAAGAAAATAGTTTAGATTCAGAGGAGCTGGGCTCAAATTCTACCTCTTTCACTTTCTACTTCCATAACCTGGGGCAAGTTATTTACTTATCTGTAAACTGAAAATATTAAACTTTCGCCTATAAATTTGTTTTTAAATTTTTTAGATACCACTTGAATTTATTTTTAAAGACTAGTCTTGAGGTAGATAGGATTCAACTTCTGGGAGTCAAGATGGCAGGGAAAGAAGTAAGTTGCTCTCACTCTCCCTTATTGACTTCTGAAAGCCAAAAAAATATTGTCCTAGGAAAACCCTAGAACAGCTGAACCAGCAGAAAGATAGGGAGCAGCAATATTGTAGCTGAGGAAGTTTGGGGGATTAATGGGAAGGCCCTTCTTACTCTGGGTGAGAGGGAGCAGTACAGAAGGGGAGGCATCCCAGCAAGTCAGTGGCAAACATCACCTTAACAAACCAGGGGGAGATCCTGAGCTCCAGGGTGATGGAGCAGGAAAATGCTAACACCAAGACAAGCAGGGGAACCAGTAGACACCAGTTTAGGAAAACTACCACATGTGCTGGTGGTCAGGCATCCTCCAGCAGTCAAATCTTCCAGTGCTTTAAAGAAGCCCAGGTGAGCTGGTGTCCTCCAGGGGCCAGACTCCACACTCCCATCCTGAGACTTCCAATGCTGTTGATCCCAGCTCAACACCAGGTAAGCTGCCAGACCCCTACAACCTCTAGCTGCCAGCATGTGAGGCCCAAGCACACAAAATCAATGACCAGTTCCTGGGCTCCCAGCACAAGAAGGTTGGGTCACTGCTCCCTGTGCCCCAGCAGGAGAGTTCAACTTTAAAAACGAGGAAATAGGCTAAACCACTAGGAAAAGCAGACATAGATGATGACCATAGATTCTTATTATGAGGACAGGGAAGATCAAGGTACAAATTCAGAAAAAGACAACAATGCCAATATACCCACATGCAAAACCTCAAAGGGAAGGAACTGGTCTCAGGACCAAAAAACCTTCTTGGAAAAGTTCAAGAAGAATTTTAAAGGTTAAATTAGAGAGGTAGAAGAAAAATGCGAAAAGAAATGAGAAGTGTGCAAGAAAGTCAATAGCCTGGAAAAGGAAGGACAAAAATTGACTGTAGAAAATAAATACTTAAAAATACAATTGGTCAAATGTTGGGGAAAGTACACTGAAGAAAACAACTCTTTAAAAAGTAGAATAGGGCAAAAAGAAAAGGAGGCCAAAAGACTCACCAAAGAGAAGAAATCTTTGAAAGGTAAAATGGACCAAATGGAAAAGGAAGCACAAAAATCTAATCGAAGAAAACAATTCAATAGAAATTAGAATTGGGCAAGTGGAAGATAATGACTCTATGAGTTATCAAGGATCAGTCAAACAAAAGAATTAAAAATCAAAGAAAACATAAAATGACTCATTGGTAAAACAACTGACCTGGAAAATAGATTCAGGAGAGCCAATGTAAAAATCACTGGCCAATCTGAAAGCCATGATGAAAAAAAAGTCTGGATAACATCTTGCAAGAAATCATCAAGGAAATGCCTTGAGATCATAGAATTAGGGGGTACAATAATCTTTGAAATAATCCACCTATCACCTCCTGAAAGAGATCCCAAATTGAAAATGACAATGAATATTGTGGCCAAATTCCAAAATTACAATGTCAAAGAGAAAAATACTTCAAGTAGCCAGAAAGAAACAAATTGAATATCATGAATGACAGTCAGGATTCTGCAGGACTTTGCAGCTTCTACATGAAAAGATCAAAGGGCATGAAATACAATATTCTATAAGGCAAAGTAGCTTGGATTACAAGCATTGAACCCAGTGAAACTGAGCACAATCTTTCAGGGGGAGGAGATAGCCATTGAATAAAATAGTGGACTTCCAAACCTTCCTGATGAAAATACCAGAGCTCAACAGAAAATTTGATCATCAAAGACAAGACTCAAGAGAAGCATAAAAAGGTAAAAAGTAAAGAAAAGAAACATGTTAATAATAAGGACAAACTATTTACAACCCTATAAGGGAAGATGACACTTGTAACCCTTGAGAACTATATTGTTATTATGCCATTTGATAGGGGTATACATAGTCAGAGGGCATGGTGTAAGTCAACTTTAATGTGAGGACAAAAAATCTAATTAAGTGGTGAAAAGGAATTATACTGGGAAAAGAGGAAAGGAGGATGCAGAAAAGGGTAAATTACATCACATGAAAAGGCACAAAGACCTATTACAGTTGAAGGAAAGAAGGGAGGGAGGTGAGCATTATTTGAACTTTAATCTCATCAGATTTGGTTCAAAGAAGGAATAACATAATCCTTTAGGTATAGAAACCTAACTTACCCTATAGGAAGTAGGAGGGAAAAGGGGAAAGAAAAGAGAGGGGTGGATAGAAGGAAAGGAAGAAGTGGTAAGGGAAAGGGGGAAGAAAAGGGAGGACCTGAAAGAAGGGAGGCCAGACTGAGGAAGGTGGTAGTCAAAAGCAAAATTCTAGAGAGGAGGGAAAGGGAGAAAGGAGAGATTAAAAGCAAAAACAAGGGGGGGGGGAATAGAATGGAGAGAAAAACAAAGGTAGTAATCATAACTGTAAATGTGAATAGAATGAACTCTCCCTAAAATGGAAGCAGATAGCAAAGTGGATTAAGCAGAGGGATACTCACAGCTTCAGCTGAAGTAAAAAAAAAAAGGCAGGGGTAGCAATCCTGATTTCAGACAAAGCAAAAGTAAAAAAATAAATCTAGGGGCAGGTAGGTGGCACAGTGAATAGGGCACTGGCCCCAGAGTCAGGAGAACCTGAGTTCAAATAGGGCCTCAGACACTTAACACAAAACTAGCCATGTGACCTTGGGCAAGTCATTTAACCCCAATTGCCTTACCTTCCCCTCTCCAAAAAAGCAAAAAAGGAAATAGATCTAGTTAAAAGAGATAAGAAAGGAAACTACATCCTACTAAAATATATCATATACAATGAAGTATACAATAATACTAAGCATATATGCACCAAGTTGTATAGCATCCAAATTCTTACAGAAAAAATTAAGAGAGTTACAGGAAGAAATATACAACAAAACTATACTAGTGGGGGACCTCAACCTCCCCCTCTCAGAACTAGATAAATATAACCACAAAATAAACAAGAAAAAAGTTAAGGAGATGAATTAGAATTTTAGAAAAGTTAGATATGCTTGACCTCTGGAGAAAACTGAAAGGGGATAGAAAGGAATATACCTTTTTCTTAGTAGTACATGGCACCTACACAAAAATCGACCATGTATTAAGGCACAAAAACACACAATCAAATTGAGAAAGACAGAAATATGAAATGCATCCTTTTCAGATCATGATGCAATAAAAATTGCCTGTAATAAAGGGCCATAGAAAGACATACTAAAGATTTATTGGAAACTAAATATTCTAATCCTAAAGAATGAGTGAGTTAAACAACAAATTATGAAACAATCAATAATTTCATCTAAAAGAATAACAATAATGAGACAACATGCCAAAACTTATGAGATGCAACAAAAGTGGTTCTTGGGGGAACTTTTATATCTCTCAATGTTTACATGAGTAAAATAGAGAAAGAAGAGATCAATGAAATGGACATGCAACTAAAAAAGCTAGAAAAAATCCCCAATTAAATTCCAAATTAGAAATCCTGAAAACCAAAGGAAAGATTAATAAAATTGAAATTAAGAAAACTATTGAACTAGCAAATGAAACTAGGAGCTGGTTTTATGAAAGAAACAATAAAATGGATAAACCTTTGGTTAATTTTATTTTAAAAAAGAAAGAAGTAAACCAGATTACCAGCAACAAAAAGGAAAAGGGTGAATTCACCACCAATGAAGAGGAAATAAAAATAGGACTTATTTTGCCCAACTGTATGCCAATAAATTTGATAATCTTAGTGAAATGGATGAATATTTACAAAAAGATGTCCAGTTTAACAGAAGAGGAAAGAAAATACTTAAATATGACCATTTCAGAAAAAAAGAATAGACTTCCTAAGAAAAAATCTCTAGGACCAGATGTATTTACACATGAATTCTATCAAACATTTAAAGAAAAATTCTCTCTACTAGCATATAAACTATTTGGAAAAGTAGATGAAAAAGGAATCCTACTAATTTCTTTTTATGATACAAATATGTTGCTGATACCTAAACCTGGAAGAATCAAAACAAAGAAAGAAAATTATAGTCCAATTTCCCTAAGGAATAGAGATGTGAAATTTTTGAATAAAATATCAGCAAAGAGATTATAGCAACTTAACTCAAGGATAATACACTATGACCAGATAGGATTTATACTAGGAATGAAGGGTTGGTTCAATATTAGAAAAACTATCAACATAATTGACCATATCAACAACAAAGCTAACAGAAATAATATGATTCTATCAATAGATACAGAAAAAGCATTTGACAAAATACAACACCCATTCCTATTTTAAAAAAACCACACACACACACACACACTAGAGAGCATAGAAATAAATGGAGTCTTCCCTAAAATGTCAGGTTGCATCTATCTACAGCCATCAGCAAGAATTATATGTAATGGAGATAAGCTACAAGAATTCCCAATAAGGTTGGGGATGAAACAAGGATCTCCATTACTGCCATTGTTATTCAATATTGTACTAGAAATGTTAGCTTTAGCAATAAGAGAAGAAAATGAAGTTGAAGGAATTAGGATGAGCAAAGAAGAAACAAAGCTATCACTCTTTGCAGATGATATAATAGTATACTTAGAGAATCCAGCAAAAAAATTACTTGAAATAATAAACAAATTTAGCAAATTTATGATATAAAATAAATCCACATAAATCATTGGCATTTCTATATATTACTAACAAAGTCCAATAGCAAAAGATAGAAAGAGAATACATTTAAAGTTACTGGAGACATTATAAAATATTTGGGACTCAACCTGCCAAAACAAACCCAGGAACTATATGAACACAATTACAAAACATTTTTCAGACAAATAAAATCAGATCTAAATAATTGGAGAAACATCAGTTACTCAATGGTAAGCCAAGTTAATATAATAAAAATTACAATTATACCTAAATTAGTTCACTTATTCAGTGTCATACCAATCAAACTATCAAAACTTATTTCATGGAGCTAGAAAAAAATCAATAACAAAATTCATCTGGAAGAAAAAAAGGTCCAGAATATCAAAGGAATTAATGAAAAGAAATGCAAGGGAAGGTGGTCTAGCTATACCAGATCTTAAATTGTATTATAAAGCAGCAATCATTGAAACTACTTAGACTGGCTAAAAAATAGAGTGGTGGATCAGTGGAATAGGTTAGATATGTAAGACACAATAATCAATGACTATAGTAATCTACAATTTGATAAATCCAAAAATTCTAGCTTTTGGGATAAGAACTAACTATTTAACAAAAACTGCTGGGAAAACTGAAAAAAATAGTATGGCAGAAACTAGGCATAGACCAGCATCTTATACACTATACCAAGATAAAGTCAAAATGGGTACATGATTTAGGTATATAGGCTGATACTTCAAACAAACTAAGAGATCAAGGAATCATTTATCTGTCAGATCTATGGAGAAGGAAAGAATTTATGACCAAACAACAGATAGAGAACAATATGAAATGCAAAATGGATTATTTTGATTACATTAAATTGAAAAGTTTTTGCACAAGTAAAGCTAATGCAACCAGGTAAGCAGAAGGCTGGGAAATAACTTTTATAGCCAGTATCTCTGATAAAGGCTTCATTTCTAAAATACATAGAGAACTGCATCAAATTATAAAAATACAAGTCATTCCCCAATTGATAAATGGTCAAATGATATGAACAGGCAGTTTTCAGAGGAAGAAATTAAAGCTATCTATAGAATATGAAAAAAAAATGCTCCAAATCACGATTGATTAGAGAAATGCAAATCAAAATAACACCACACCTATCAGATTGGCTAACATGACAAAATAGGAAAATGATAAATGTTGGAGAAGATGTGGGAAAATTGTAACACTAATGCATTGTTGGTAGAGTTGTGAACTGATCCAACCATTCTGGAAAGCAATTTGGAACTATGCACAAAGTACTATAAAACTGTGCATACTCTTTGACCCAACAATACCATTTCGAGGTCTGTATCACAAAGAGGTCCTAAAAATGGAAAAAGGACCCACACATACAAAAATATTTATAGCAGCTCTTTCAGTGGTGGCAAAGAATTTGAAAAGTGAGAGAGTGCCCACCATTTGGGGAATGGCTGAATAAGCTGTGGTATTTGAATGTAATGGAATACTATTGTGCTATAAGAAATGATGAGCAGGAAGACTTCAGAAAAACCTGGAAAACCTTATATGAACTGATTCTGAGTGAAATGAGCAGAACAAATGGAATGTTGTACATAATAACAGTCACATTGTACGATGACTGACTTTGATAGACTTAGCTCTTCTCAGCAATGCCAGGATTTAAGACAACTCCAAAGTACTCACAATGGAAAATGTTATTCATATCCAGAGAAAGAACTTTGGAGTCTAAATAAAGATGGAAGCATAGTATTTACTCTCATTTTCTTTTGTTATCTTGTTTTGTTTCTTTTTTCTCATGGTTCCTTCCATTGGTTCAAATTCTCCTTTACATCATGAGTAATGTGAAAATTTGTTTAATATGAATGTATAAGTAGAGTCTAAATCAGATTACATGCCATCTTGGGGAAGGAGGACAAGAAGGGGGAGAAAATTCAAAACCCAGGATCTTATGGAATTGAATGTTAAAAACTAAAAATAAATTAATCATAAAAAATTAAAAAGATGAGAGTAGCTTATCATCCTTAATTCTTATTATTCATCTTAATTGCTTTGCACCTTCTAGTAAAGGTTTTTTTTTATTTCCTCCCTCTTTGTCTCTACTTCTTTTATTACTTTCCTGCCTCAAACATACAAAGTAATGCTTGCTGTTAGGGTTAGTTTTAGAAATCTCACAATCAGAGGTAGGCTTTTAATTTGACTTGAAAAAGATCAAACACTATACAGTGCATCTGATGGACACTTAAAAATATGGACCACAGTATAATGAAATTCAATCTCCATATGACACACTATGAACCAGTCTATTAAAATAGACCTCTCCCCTTAAATAAGAATTGTGTTAAAGGAGTTCACTCCATTGCTCATTTTCATGACCTTTAATCAAAACATATCCTGTGACTCATATATTCTATACTACTTGAAGCACACTGAAATAATTAAGCCATCCTTAACTTACTGCAGTATTGATTTCCAATAAAGATGACATGATTCAAGAAAAAAATTTGAAGCCCCTGCTGAGCATGGCCCTTTAACAATGATTTAAGATAGAAACACTTATGAGCAGCTGGATATTCAGTTTTAATTTCATTCATTGCATAATGTCCTTGGATAAGCCTGAGAGCAGGCAAGGATCTTAGAGGTAAACGAGGCCAATTCCCTCATTTTCCCAAATGAGAAAACAAAAGATCGTAAAGGTTAAATTATTTGCCCAAGGTCACATAGATAATAAGTGACAGATCTGGGATTTGAATGTAGTTCCAATCACTCAAAATTCCATAAATTTTCCACTCCACTATCATGCCTCCATATACTTAAACTTTCTAGTTTAAGTGACTTGCCTAAAGTCACCCAGGCAGTAGATGGTAAGGGTGCATTTTAAACTGACATCTCCTGACTCTATATCTGTTACTCATACCACTGTACCATACTACCTCTTACAATTCATATTTGATACAGAAATATGCATAGCAGCATATATATGGAGGCACATACATACATATGTATACATGTATATATGTATGTATTTTCCATGGGGAAAAGCCCCAGTTCACATAGCCTAGTTACAATTTTACCCTGTAGTCCATTATCATTGTCCTATTCATCCCTAAGATGCAGTCCTGTCCCTCCTTTGATATTCCTCTTATCCCCAACATCTCTTTAAAATCACTTTTCACTATTCTTAACATTTATCTCAAAATCTAGCTTATGTTGAATTGCAATATTCCTGACAGGAATCTAAACAAAGCCATATTCCAGTATTCCACTATGGTCCCATATGAGGCATGTCACAATATGTAACTGGAATTTCCATTGCTTCAGAGTTTGGTGATTTGGTAACCCACTGGAAACAGTTATCTCAGAAAATCCCAATATGATGTCCATGCTATATGTTTATAGAACATACAGTATATGTACTTCTACTTTCAAGACTGAAGAGTAGAATGAATTGAGTTTTCCTTAGCAAGGGCAAACAGAGGTACACAGGTGGGCCTATTCTTTCAGAGAACACTTACATGGCAACTCAGCCAGGAGCCAGCAGTCAATGCCCCTAGAAGAGACACAGGTTCCAGGCATTGTGATAGAGGGCTGGCAATGACATGTCATCTACTACTTCTCTGATAGGAACTAGTAAAACTAGATGTTCCCTGCTAGGTTTGTATCACCCCTAAAAAGACAATGAAATTATCTTTGATAGTTGAGTGATCCAAGAGACCAAAGCTTAAACTACTGAACATAACATAAATGCCCAGTGTGTGAATAATCAGAGATCCTCAGGTCCAATGAACTTTCCTACTACTGTGCAAATCAACACTCCTCTCCAAAAACTGTCTTTATGTGCATAAAATATTTAGGACTACAAGGGAAACCAATTATACTGAAACAGTTATCAAAATATTCAATAATCCCCTTCAGTGGATTCTTGTAACCCAGATGATGAATCCCTGTATTAAAGGGCTAGGCCCTGCTGCAGTTTATGTAAACCAATAGACATGTGCCCCCAGGCAAGTCACTCAAACTCAACTTCAGTTTTCTCTTCTATAAAATGAGAGAGGTTGGGGAGGCCAGGTAGCACAGCGAGTAAGATCACCAGCTCCAGTTTTGGGATGACCTGGGGATCGAATCTGGGCTCAGACACTTAGCACCCACACAGAAACACCTGGCCATGTAACCTTGAGCAAGTTACTTAACCGCAATTGCTTAGGGGCAGCTAGGTGGTTCAGTGAGTAAGAGCACCACCCCAGTGTCGGGATGACCTGGGGATCAAATCTGGGCTCAGATACTTAGCACCACACCCAGAAATAACTGGCCATGTAACCTTGAGCAAGTTACTTAACCCCAATTGCTTAAAAAAAAAAAAAAGGAAAAAAAATGAGGAAATATTTCAGAGCCTCTAAGGTCTCTTCCAGTTCTAAATCTATGATTCTATGAATCAGGAACCAAAAAATAATGATAAAATCCAAATCTTTTTGCTCAATGTGCTTATTGGGGGGGAGGGAAAGGATGACCTCTTACATAGCATTTCTCTCTTCATTCAATCACTGAGGTATCTTCTCAATTTGCTTAGAATAAGAATCAGCAGATACTCTTGCTGCATCAAGATCACTAGGGAAGGTTTCCCCTCCCTGAGCCAAATTCTTTTTCTGGAGCATGGCTACTATCACTGCTCTTGACAAGAATAAAAAGATGGCAACCTCAAGGATTATAAAGAGACTGACTTGAGCAGAAGAGTCCCTTCCAAAACCCAAAAATAGAACAAAAGTTTAAACCCCCAAAACTGCTTCCAGGATGAGTCCAGTATAATTTCAATGATCAGGGTACATCTTGTTGAACTGAAAACTCTTTAGTATGAATGAAATTAACTCTTTTTTTTTTCTTTTTTGCCTTTCGGAGGGAAATTGGGGTTAAGTAACTTGCCCAAGATTACACAGCTAGTATTTTTGTGTGGTAAGTGTCTGAAGCCGGAACTGAACTAGGGTCCTCCCCACTCTGGGGCTGGCACTTTACTCACTGCACCACCTAGCCACCCCTAAATTAACTATTTCTAACTTCTTCTTTAAGAGGCTGAGCATAAGTTTGGGCTACTTCCACTTTGCTCAGCCATTTATTGAATCATATGGCTAACAAATAGAATTGGCCTTACATTTGTTTAGAAAAATAAATTCTCTTTCTACCTTTCCACTGAGTCTGGAGCAACTAAATCTTCATTTACCAACATAGCATGCTATCCTACCCCACCACCACTGCCATTGCTTGCAACATCAACTGTCTTTATACAATACTTTAAAATACTTACAAAGTGATATATATATATATATATATATATAATGTATAATTATATACTCATTTGATTCTCACAAAACCCCTAATTACCCTCATTTTACAGATAAAAAAAGGAAACTCAAAGAGGTCAAGTAACTAACCCACAATCACACACAGATGGTCAATGGCTTTGGTGGGATTTTAAACTAGGTCTTCCTAAGTCCAGGGTCAGTATTTTATTCACTATGCCATGCTAACCTCTTATATAGCTGTTTTCAACCAAATTTTAGGTTGCTTGAGGGAAAGGACTATCTACAAACTATGCTTCTTTGTAGCCCCATCACTACAAAGTAGGTACTACAAAGTAAATGTTTTGCAGAAAAAGAGACTCCTCAAATATACAAGAAACTCTCAGACTTGAAGAGTCAACTATGGTCTACCTAGATCTACTTGTCACATAGTTGAGTAGTAGACCACTGTGATCCAACCCACCCACTTCTACTATATCTTAAGCTTAGCTAGTAAAACCTATCAGCTCTAGAATCACTGAGCTTTAAAAATACAGATATGACAGAAAGACTGAATGACTGCCATCTCTTTCCCCTTTCCAAATGGCCAGGGGGTCAACTATGGAGGTACCAAGTGTTCCCATGACTGCCCTTATCTACAAGTAGTTTGAACAGTAGAGGACACCCCAGTGAAAACTACAGATAATCATATGAAGAATTGGAGGAGAACTTAGTGGTCATCTATCCCACCCCTTTCATTTTCAAAGGAGAAAACAGAATGAGAGAGATGAATGGTGTGCCCCAGTCAAATAGACAGGAAATAGCAGAGTCAGGATTAAGACTCCTGTCCTCTGACTAAATCCAGGACTCCTTCCACTAAACCATGCCATCTCCCAGTGACTCTTTAAGGAGATTAGGTTCTTTTCCTTAGATAAATCTTCATAAAGGCTTCAACTGCTCTTCTGTAGACCTTCTTGAGTACTTCAGGTGGCAGAGCCTGAAACTAATGTGCCAACAAGCTATACTGTGAAGAGGGTTTACTGTATTTGATGGCTCCTATGAGCTTTACCCTTCTCAATGCTCCAGTGCTCCATACTGTGCTGAGTATCTCCAGTTCTCTGTGACTGGCTCCTGTTGAATCTGTAATGTTCTATTACTCCACCACTCCCCCAGTCATCACAACCAGGCCTCTTTAGTCAGTGCTGAGATATTATGTTGTTTTTTTATTCTCTCAAGTCCATAAGTCATTTGCTCTGTAGTGGACTCCTTCTTCATCTTTGCCTCATATTCCCCTCTTCCTTCAAGATACAGTACCAGCAGCACCTTCTACATGAAGTCTTTCCTTATCTCTCCCATCTCTGAAGTTCTGGTACCCTCCCCTCTCAGACTGCCTTAGACATCATTGAGCTATGTATTTGAATTCTCTTTATTCTCCATAAAAGTATCTATAGGATATGCCAAAAATGAATACACAATTTCTCAGTCCATAACTGTATTATCTTTTTTAAAGAAAATGCAGCTATTACTTACAACCAAAATGTGTATACAATTTTTATATGTACTTGTCCCATATTAGACTACGAGTGGAGATTGTGTCATTCTTAGTATCCCAAGCACCTAACAAGCATAGTGTCTGTCACATAGGAGGTATTGAATAGGTACTTATCAACTAATTGATTGAGTAACCATCTTTGGTAGCTTCCTTCTGTTCACGTGCCCCATTTGTATGCTTTTTCACGGTCATTTGAGAAGGTGTGTGATTCTTTGAAGTGCCATCCAATTTATTCCAATGTCATGAAAGTGGACATTTAAAGAGTATTATTTTTTTAAGCAACCAAGTTAAGTAACTTGCTCAAGGTTACATGGCCAGTTATTTCTCATTGTGGTGCTAAGTATCTGAGCCCAGATTTGATCCCCAGGTCATCCTGACACTCGAGCCGGTGCTCTTACTCACTGTGCTACCTGGCTTCCCCCTTTAGTATTATTTTTTGAAATTCAACACAACTTAATGAGTAGTGAGGCTACTACCTAAACTACTACCTAAACAATTTTAATGGGGAATAGAGGCATAAGCTAAATGGATGGAGTTCTAACAATGAAATTTGAGGTATGAAAGAGTAGGGAAGGAGAAGTCACATTCTTTGGGATACCATTTTGACATGTGCCCTCTCTCCAAACCTCTACCCCACCCCATTCCTATTTGGATCATGCTGAGATCTTTTCTTCTCTAGGTTAAAATCCTAGACCTATAGTCTTTCCATTACACCATGCTGACATTACTAGAGGCAATGAAGTATAGTGGATAGAGTGCTAGACTTGAAGTCAAGAAAAGCTGGATTCAGATCCTGCCTTAGTGACCCTGCAATAGGAGTTTGATTTTTCTGAGTCTCAGAGTGTTTGCTTATAAAACAAGGATTAAAAATAACAGTTACTTCACAGGGTTATGATAAGGATCAAATTACATAATGTGAATAAAAGGCTTTGCAAACTTTAAGGTGCTATAAATGAATGAGCTATTTCATAATCATAAGTATATTTAGAAGTATAGAAAGATAGGTAGATAGATGATAGATAGATAGATAGATAGATAGATAGATAGATAGATAGATAGATGATAGATAGATTAATAGGTGGAAAGATAGATACAAAGACAGGTAGAAAAGGCATGCTACTGAATTTGCACAAGATGTGGTTTCCCAATACTGTTGGTGGGGTTGTATTCTTCAGTTTTGTTTTTGGCTAGTCACATATGTACAAGGTGACTGGATGAAAATTTTGGCCATAGAGCATTTTTTCCCTTTAATCAAACTTGTGGACTTGGCCTCATGAGCACAGGTCTCTAAGTACCTGATCTAGTTGGTTAATACTAGATAATTATTCCTGCCCCTGCAGAGAGACATTAGGCAATTTTTTAAACATCCCACATCTTCTAATTCATCAGTACTTGCTGATCTGAACACATTCAATTCGGCAAGGTGTTCTTTTGATAGATCCTCCCTAAGTTCAGGGAGGCTTCCTATTCTCTCATCCTAAGTGCTGTTTGTTCTAGGAGATCACATTGGCTTTCACTTCAGTGAAGACAAAAGTTAAAGAAAGGTGAAAAAAAAGTCAATCTGTTAAAAGCATCTGTTTTGAGCATCAGCTGATAAGAGCTTTCTGTCTTTTGATAAACATGAGAGATTTCCCTTTATTTTCTCTTGTATACCATCCATTAAAAGAACACCCACTAAAATCACATTATAATAACATGTTTTTGATAAACCTTAGTGTCAAAGTAAGATCTTTCATATTTACCTCTTTATGTACCCATTTTCTGCTTCCTAACCCTACTCTAAGTTCCTTGAGGGTAAAAACTACACCATTTATCTTGACACTTCCAGCACAGAACATTGAGCCCTAAGCACAACTTAGAAGTTGTCTTGATTTACAATGATGAAGATGGTCTTGATGAAGCATGGTTAGGCTGTAACATAGGTGGGTACTGGTTTGGTTTACCCAACAGAAGCCTTATAAATGGGTTCCACTGTATTCCCATTGCTTTCTATATCTAGTGTAGTCTTTTGTTTCCTGCTTTTTAATAATATTCTGCAAATTATTCATTATTGCATTCTTGTTCTTTTTGATAGGATATCTCATTAGAGATTACCCAAAACAAAGAGGAAGTGGCAAAGAAATATGACATGTATTTTCATATGTTTCTGGTTTCCCATAATTTCATAGGCCATTCAGAGGACTGTATATCCCATTCTGTACAGTCAGTTTTATTCAAGGACAATCCCTCTGCCTGTTTTTTTTTAAAGCAATTGGGGTTAAGTAACTTGCTCAAGGTTACATGGCCAGGTGTTTGTGGGTGGGTGCTAAGTGTCTGAGCCCGGATTTGATCCCCAGGTCAACCTGACACTGGAGCCAGTGCTCTTACTTGCTGTGCTACCTGGCTGCCCCCATCTGCCTATTTTTGTACATGAAAATGGGATATTGTAGAGCACCCTTAGGTAGGTATTCTAGTTCAGCATCTCATAACCTTTCAATAACTTCCTAATTGGACTACCTGTCCCTAGTCTCTCTCTTCTCCAATCTAACCACCATACACCTGATATTAATATTCCTAAACATAGATTTAAAGGATCATGTCACTCCCATTCTCAAAAATCTTCAGTGGCTATCTACTGCTTCTATAACAAGATGCAAAATCAATATCCAAATATTATTGTTCCCCACAATAAGTTTCCATTTACCTTTTCAATCTTAAGCTTATAGTAAAAGTTATTTTCTCCCTTCATGAATTTCTGTTCTAGTCAATGTAGCCTTCTGCTTTTCCCTCTTCAGGAAATTCCATTCACTCCATCACCATTCTTGCTTTTAACAGATTCTAGACCTGGAACCAGAAGGGAACTCAGAAGCCACTTCTACCAACTTTCTCACTTTTATAGAGGGAATGTTCCCCTGTACCTGAATGAGCACCCTCTTCACTAGTGCTTCTAGAATCTCTATCTTCCTTCAAAATAACTCATGTGTTACATGAGGTCTTTCTTAAATTTTGAACTAGAAGCAAACTTGGAGGCCTTTGAGTTCAACTCACTCATTTTATTTTATTTATTTTTTAAGCAATCGGGTTAAGTAACTTGCTCAAGGTTACTCAGCCAGTTATTTCTGGGCGTGGTGCTGAGTGTCTGAGCCCAGGATTCAATCTCCAGGTCATCCCAACATTGGAACCGGTGCTCTTACTCTCTGAGCCACCTGGCCGCCCCCAACTCCCTCATTTTACAGAATGAAGAAGTGTCCAAAGAAATGGAGTGATTAGCCAAGTTCACATAGTTGGTAACACATCTGAAATTTAATCCCAATTCCTCTGGCTCCTAATACACTATTTTTTCCCTCGGGATTATATTGCCTCTGATCCCCTCTTCTGGTCTTCCCTAACACCCTGCCCCACAGCTGTTAATACTGTCTCCCAGTTAGTATTATTTTCCTCTAAAAGTTACTTTTTACCCTCATCTGTGTTTGTTGAATTCCATGCATCCAAGTATAATATATGGTCCTTGGATCCGGAGACTATTTTTCCTTTGAGTTTGCATCTTCAGTATGAAACCTTGCAGTTGCCACACAAGGGCAACAGATGTCTGCCTAATTAAACTAAATATAATCAGAGGTCAGGTAAAGCTCAGGTTTAGTGCCACCTCACAAAGTGATGTTTAATGGCATGGAGATAGAAAATGGTTTCATGCCTCTAATTTAATTATACAAAACTAAAGAGGAACAGTTAGAAACAGGAAACTTTTCAGGACAGATGAATATCAGTGAAAATTTGGCATGCCTTGGAAGCAGAAAGCAAGAGAAGAGATCGCTTCCTAAGCCACTTCCCAGCTTAGCTCTCTTTGTTTGGCTTCTAAGGATGCCTCAACACATCATAAAATCCAGGCATATCTATTACTCTGAGTCTAGCTTTTACAGTACCCAACATGTACTTTTAATAGCTACTCAAACTGCATACCATACAACAGGAAGAAAAGCCAGGATTTTCACAGAGGGTATTGCATGAAAAATTCTTCCCAGATACTACCATTGCTATGGTGTCTCCATATCAGACTCATTCTGCCAGTTACATAACTGCAGAGCTCACCTAAATCAATCAATAAAGGATCTGTATCCCTGTAAGGAATCTTCTGTGTTCCATTGTAATGAAATGTTCTTTGGTCAATCAACTCTCTTCAGATTAAAAGTTTCTCCCATCATCATTTCTGGTAATTATCACATTATTGTTGTTTGGCTTCTATTACTTGACTTCCCCTTTTTTTATTTCCTGTTTCTTGGGATAACGAACAAGTACTAATGAGCAATCATCTCCTCTAGCACTTTTTCAAAATTCCGACCTGGGTAATGACATCCCACCTAACCTAAATCCCACTCTGCCCAGTCAGTTTGATTAAAAAACAACCCCCCTGCCTACCTTTGTGCATAAAAATGTTGTGGGATATAATAGAGTCCCCTTAGGTAGTTCCTGTATCTCCCAAAATATATCTAATATACAAATATATTGTATATGTATGAATATAAATCTAATATCGTATTTTGTTTCCTTTTCCTCCTTACCCAAACTACTATTCTCCAAAACTTTCCTGCTATTGCCAAAGATAGCATCATCTTACTAGACACCAAGGTTTTAATAACCTCAATGTCATCCTCCACCCTTCATTGTCACTTACCCCAGACCCATATATCCAATCAGTTGCTACATGAAGTTGGTTCTGTCCCCGTATCTCTATCTCCACTCACTTAGTGACCACTCTAGTTCAGGCCCTCAGTATATTTTGTCTGAACTGTTGAATAGTTTTCTAACTCATCTCCCCAATCCATAGTATCCTCAATATGGTTGACAAATTGATTTTCCTAAATCACATGTCACTTCCCTACTTAACCTCTAGTGTCCTCTATTACTTCTAGAATTGATATGATTTCACATTTATCTCATCTTTTAAATTTATACTATTGTGTAAGTTTTATAATATTATAATATTTAATTATTTTTATAAATAATTTACATTTATAATAATTTATTAATAATTATTAGTGCAGTAATGCATTATACAATTTAAAAATAAGTAAATATATACTTATTGGGGATGTGAACTCAAAGCTTTTTTTAACTAAGGCAGTAAATGATCAAAAAAGTTTAGTCACCCACTGAGCTGGTAGAAGGTGTGCAGAGGAGGCCATCATCTTGATAAAGGAACTCCAATTTAAGCAGATAAAGTGCTGGACCTGGAGCCAGGAAGACTCATCTTCCTGAGTTCAAATTTGGCCTCAGACACTTACTGTGTGACCCTGGGCAAGTCACTTAAACATTGTTTTCTCATTTGTAAAATGAGTTGGAGAAGGAAATGGCAAACTGCTCCAGTATTTTTGCCAAGAAAACCCTACCTCACAAAGAATCAGATATGACTGAAAACAAGCAAACAGCAACAAAGAGCAGCTGAAGAAACTAAGAATGTTTAACCTGAAGAAAAGACTCAAGAAGGACATGATAGCTTTCATAATTGCTTAAACTACCTTATATAAGAGAATATTTTAGAGAATTAATGTTACTATAGTTTAATAGTTCAAAATGTCTGCCTCCAAAAGATAGAAAGCTTGATGCTGGTAGAGACTGTCTGAAACTTTGTACCCTGCCTCTTGCTTACTCTAGTGTTGGGTGCAATATAGGTACTCAGAAAATATAACTGACAAATATTTTACATATTAAGCTGTATCTTTGGTTATTAACCTCAACACATAAGAAAGCCTGGGGAGTTGGGACGGCTAGGTGGCACAGTGAGTAAAGCACTGGCCCCAGTGTCAGGAGGACCCGAGTTCAGTTCTGGCCTCAGACACTTAACACCCACAAAAAAAAGAAAAAAAACTAGATGTATAACCTTGGGCAAGTTACTTAACCCCAATTGCCCTCCAAAAGGCACACACAAAAAAAAGCCTGGGGAGTGCATACTTTCACTAATGGTGTAAAGTCAAATACTTTTTTAAAAATATATATTCTATTTCTTTTACTACAGGTTCCAAAGTACAAGTTCATTAGAAAAGTGATTTATTGTGCTTTCTTTTTGTTGTCATTTTGAAGAATGAAAAAATCATCCTATGTGTGGGAGTTCTGATTTTTCTTATCTAAGAAATACCAAAATAAAAGCTTTGAGTTATTAAGCAAACATTCCTTGTTAAACAGATGTTTGCTCTGAAAATCAATGTCATCAAAAAAAAAGGATACACACAAAATATTCAGAAAGATATGTAGACTTGATAATGCTAATTCATGGCAAGGTCATTAGTGAAGCTCTCAGAACTGGATATTTTAAAATTTCATGACAATTCAAGATAGAATAATGATTTGTATTGTATTCACTGTTTATTACTCTCAAATAACATGTGCAAATTTTTTTCGCTGTGAAAAACAAGCTTTAGGTGCAATTTCTATACTGTTGTGTTCTAAGTTTACAGAGAGAAACTAATGTCAGCACAAGCAAAGAGAATTGTCAACTTCCAAACAAAGGCTTATTCACTAGCCATGGAATTATATTTAAAAAAAAAAAGATCTGATTCCAGAGAACATTCAAAGTCATTTTATGGAACCCACTGAACTGTTAATCCCTGGAGACTTGGCCCTTTAAAGAAAGCACAATTCAAAGGTGATAGTAGATGATTCTGATATTTACATTCTTGAATTCACAGATTTCACAGAATTGAGAGATGGAAGATACCTTAGTGATTATCTGATCCAATCCATACATAAAATAAATCCCTAGGGGTGGCTACGTGGTGCAGTGAATAGATCACTGTCCCTGGAGTCAGGAAGACCTGAGTTCAAATTTGACCTCAGACACTTAACATAAAAACTAGCCATGTGACCTTCGGCAAGTCACTTAACCCCAATTGCCCCTCAAAAAAGCAAATAAATAAATAAATCCCTACTTTAACATATGTGACAACTGAATGGACTAAGCAAGTTGTCCAATCAATATCCCTAATTTTCTTCATGAAACAAAAAGAAATTTACCAACTAAAAAAATACTTGAATTTGGAGTAGAATATAGATTTTGGAATGATTTTTTTTCTTGGGAAAAGAAAAAGTTATATTTGGGTTGAAGTCCAAGGAAAATTACTCCCCACCCAGGATAGGCTAATCACCTAAAATCTCATCATCAAAAACTTTCATTCAGTTTTGGATTCTCAACATCTTCCCAACTCCCTCAGCCTCCTCTTCCCTTTGGAGGCCTGGAGCACTAAACTTCTCCTAACGCTCTCCAGCTAAGTCTTCATTTCCTTTCTTCAGTTCTGCCTACTTTGAACTCCAAGGAACATGATACCCACATACCAGGTACCCACTGGTAGTTTTTGCTTAAACCCCTACCTTCCAAATTCCTTTGGTGTATTGCACTGTTAACTACTTGTTTAATAGAAAAAATGGTGATGATAACTCAAATAAATGGAATAACTGTGGCTTGATGTGTATTTATAAGGAACAGAGTTAGTGAATATTTTATAATGTGAAAAAATCATTTGAAACATCAGCTACTCTTTAATAGTTGTATTTACTGAACAAATGTATGTTTATTACTTTTCAAATTAAACAAATATTGAGGGCAAGGACTGTCTTTTTTTTCTTAATTGTATCCACAGTATTTAGCACAGCACCTGCCACATAGTAGGGACTTAATGACTGTTCACTGAATTGAATTAGTTTAATGACCTTATTTTCACCTCATCAAGAGACTTTTATGCCAAAAACAGTAATGAAAACCTGATTGTCCATTTTTTGCTAATCTGATTTAATTTGACCTAGAAATCTATTAAACTCAACAAAAGTTTGTCAAGTTCCCACTATGTGCAAGGTATTTTGAGGTCATCCAGCATGTACGTGAAACATCCAATGAATGGTCCCTTTGACTTCCAAGAACAATGTCCCCTTTGCTACAAAACACTCCCTCAAAAAAAAAAACCAGGCCAACACTGATGTGGCATTTTAAAGTTTGCAAAATTTTGTAGCACATTCTCTCATTTGGTTTTGCCTTTTGTCCTCAACTAGATTAAGAACAACAATACTTAAATACTTTAAGGATTTGTGATTACAGTGCTTGTGTATATTCTATTCATCTATATATAATATATATTGCAGTTGCTCTGCAGTTTAGTGGACAGTTGTTTCAGCCTACTTTAGCAGATGAAATAATTACCCTGCAGTCAGATTATCAAGAAAGCTCTACAAAATTTATTAGACTAGACCTTAGCTAGAAGTAGTTTATAATGTGGTCCATGTAGCAATAATACCCTCTCACATTTATATATTGCTTTGAGCTCTTTTTTTCACAAAAAAAGTGATATCATACAAGTATTATTGACCCCATTTTGCAGATAAGAAAAAGTAAGGTGTAGAAAGATAATGATTTGAACAGAGGACACCAGGAAGAACAAAAACAGAAAAAGAAAATTATAGACCAATTTCACTAATGAATATTTATGCCAATAATGAATATCTATTCCAAAAATTGATGCCAAAATAAAATATTAGCTAGAAGACTGCAACAATGCATCACTAAGATTATACATTGTGACCAAATGGGACTTACATCAGGAATGAAGAGCTGGTTCAATATAAGGAAAACTATTAACATAATTAATTATATTGATAACAAAAGTAACAGAAGTCATATGATTATAACATGAGATGCAGAAAAGGCTTTTAACAAAATACAACACTTATCCTTATTTAAAAAAAAAAACTTGGGGGAGGCTAGGTGGCACAGTGAATAGAGCACCAGACCTGGAGTTAGGAGGACCTAAGTTCAA
Organism: Petaurus breviceps papuanus; assembly: GCF_028583685.1. Classification (NCBI taxonomy): domain Eukaryota; kingdom Metazoa; phylum Chordata; class Mammalia; order Diprotodontia; family Petauridae; genus Petaurus; species Petaurus breviceps. Next base: position 37,347,323 of record NW_027185777.1, on the reverse strand, counting down.
ACCTGACCTCAGACACTTAAAACAAAAGCTAGCCATGTGACCTTGGGCATGTCACCAATTGCCCCTCCAAAAAAAGCAAAATAAAAAAAAAAAACCTTGAAAGCATAGGTACAAGTGAATTGTTCCTTTAAATGATAAGTATCCACCTATAATTATCAGTAAGCATAATCTGTAATGGGGATAAACTAGAAGCCTTTCCAATAAAATCAGGAGTGGAACAAGCATGCCCATTATCACCAATATTATTGTCTTATACTAGAAATGCTAATAATTACAATAATAGAAGTAAAAGAAATTGAAGGAATCAGAATGGGCAATAAGGTAATAAAATGATCTCTTTTGCAGAGGATATGATGGTATACTTGGAAAATCCTAGAGATTCAACTAAAAAATTAACTAAATTGATTACAAAATTTAGCAAAGTAGCAGAATATAAAATAAACCCATAACTACCTGAGAGTATACCTGCCAAAACAAAGACAGAAACACTTTTTATATAAAGTCAGATTTAAATAATTGAAGAAATGTTAATTGTTCATGAGTGGATCAAGCCAATATAATAAAAATGACAATTCTACCTAAACTTATCTACTTCAACGCCATCCCAATGAAATTACCAAAAATATTTATTGAACTAGAAAAAACATAACAAAATTCATTCAGAAGAACAAAAGGTCAAGAATATCAAAGGAATCAATGAAAAAAGTAAAGGAAGTAGGTCTTGCACAGGGGGGGAAACCTGTGACCTTGAGGCCAAATGTGGCCTTCTAGGTCCCCAAGTGCAGCCCTCTTACTGAATTCAAATTTAATAGAAAAAGGGATTTGGATAGAAGAATTTATGTGTAAGAGAGACATCATTTTGGGATGTAAATTTGGTCATTTTGATTGCATCAAATTAAAATATTTTATAAAATAAAATCAATGTGGCCAAGATTAGAAGTAAAGCAGAAAAAATTATAGACAGTTTCTCAAATAGAGGCCTCACATCTCAAATATATAGAGAACTTTTTCAAATGCATAGGAATATGAGTCATTCCTCAATTGATAAATGGCCAAAGGATGTGAATAGGCAGGTTTTTAATGAAGTACTCAAAGCTCTATATAGTTATATTTAAAAATTCTCTGAATCATTATTGATTAGAAAAATATAAATTAAAACAACTTTGAGGAAACATTTCACACCTACAAGATTGGCTAAAATGATATAAGGGGAAAATGAAAAATATTGGAGGGGATGTGGAAAAAGTGGGACACTAATGCACTGTTTTTGAAATTGTAAACTGATTCAACCATTTTGGAAAGTAATTTGGAATTATGCCACAGAGTTATAAAACTATGTATACCCTTTGATCCAGCAATACAAATATTAGTTCATTCTCAAGGTGATTAGGGAAAAAGGGGGGAAAACATATGTTCTAAGATATTTGTAGCAGTTCTCTTTGTGGTAACAAAGAATTAGAAATTGAAAAGCTAGGGGTGGCTAGGTGGCGTAGTGAATAGAGCATGGGCCCTGGAGTCAGGAGTACCTGAGTTCAAATCTGGCCTCAGACACTTAACACAAAAACTAACCGTGTGACTTTGGGCAAGTCACTTAACCCCAATTGCACTCCAAAAAGAAAAAAGAAAAGAAAAGAAATTGAAAGGCTGCCCAAAAACTGGGCAATGGCTGAATGAGTTGTGGAATATGATTATTATAGAATATTATTATATTGTAAGAAATGATGAACAGGTTGATTTTCAGAAAAAAATATGGAAAGAATTTTATGGAATAATGAAGAGTGAAATGAACAAGAGAACATTGTATACAGTAATAGCAATATTATTGAGTGTAGTTGTGAATGACTAAGCTATTCTGAATAATATGAATAATCAAATCAATGAAAAGGATCTATGAAAGAAGATTCTATTCATCTCTAGAGAAAGAACTGATATATAGAAAGTATGTATTGTATGGTTACATACATATACATACATACACATACACATGTATTTGTATCAAATGTTGGCCTTCTCTAGTGTGGGGTTGGAGCTGGGAAAAAGAAAGGAGATAGCCCAAGACTCAAAATCTAACAAAAAACAAATAAAAAAAAAAAAACAGAAACATGGTAGTTACAAATCAAATTTTAGTTACTTATCCATAGCACCATGGATAGTTCCTTTTCCTAAGCATTGCACTTAAGAGGTAGGTGATAGGCTTTTGAAACTATTCTTGGACTCTGCTTCCTCTGAAAGCATTCAGTCTGGAACCAACCCTGCCTGATCCTATCTCCTACATAGAATATTTTAGGTAAAAAAGGTAGGAAGGGGTCTCACCAGTTGATATTCTTGACATGAGGAACAATGCATATCCACCCAGGAAATCAATGGTATCAGTATTACCAAAGACTTAAAGCAGAGCTTATGTTCTATGGTCTTCTTTTAAACATATGAGATGATTTTGTTTCCCCAGGAAGTTAAGTGACCTAGGTCCTGGTACTAATGAGACAAGCCTCATAATACAAATGTTTGCATTAAAGAAATCTTACAGGTTCATTCTATTTATGGCACTTATAATTCCCTATGGGAAATTTTGAAATATTTCTTGGCTCATAATTTTATGATCTTTACAAAATCTTTCAAATTTAATTTTTGATGAATAAAAGAAAATCACAAAGATGCATAAACAAATCTTTTTTTGACCTGAAGAAAATGAAAAAGAGAAGCTATAAATATAGGATTATTTCACAATTACCTATTCCTCTTGGCTTGAATATGCTATCCAGGGTTTTTTCTTCTTTTTTAATGTTATCAAATAATCACAGACTCTAAGGCATTACAGTGTAATGTTGTAGGAATAGCATGATACTTAGAGGTATGAGAACAGGTTTAAAACCTGAATCTAATGCTTACTAGTTGTTTAACTATAATTAGAATCTCAGTTTGGACATCTGTAAAAGAAGAACAATAATGCTTGTACTTACCTATCTCAAAGGGTTGTTTCGAAATTCAGTTAGACAAATATATCTTAACCAACTACTTTGTGAAAGACATACTTACTGTGATAGACACTAGGAATATATGGGAAAGCAAAAAATAGCTGCTGACCTAACATTTCCTCTATTTTTACAACTGTGTGAATCTGCTACTACTATGAGCAAAAAATTTTGACATGACTGTGCTCCACTTTTTAAAAAATTACATGACTAAACTGGACCAATCCAATGGTAGCCAGTAGCATTTAGCTGGTAACTGGTAGCATTTAGAATACATATGTGGTCAAAAAAGAAAGCAAAAGGCAAAACAAAAAATTGTGTAAATAATGACTTAGAAACCTAAGGTCAATAACATGTACACAGATAAGAAAATGCATGCGGCCAGGTAGCACAGAGAGTAAGAGCACCGGCTCCAGTGTTGGAATGACCTGGGGATCAAATCTGGGCTCAGATACTCAGCACCACACCCAGAAATAACTGGCTGTGTAACCTTGAGCAAGTTACTTAACCCCGATTGCTTTAAAAAAAAAAGAAAGAAAGAAAATGCATGACAATCTGAGAGGTTGAACTCTACCAACTGAGGGGATGAGAGCAAGTTCCTTTAGAAGGTGAAACTTGAACTATATCTTAAAGAAAGATAAGAATTCTAAGAGGTACAAGTGAGAAGGGCATGTATTCTAGGCCTATGCAAAAGCCTAGAGATGAAAAAATGGAATGCCAAGGTTGAGAAACATCCAGTAGGCCCATATGACTAGACCACAGATTGTAGGTAGAGCAAGTTTAGCTAAACAGATTGTAACAGGTTTGTATTTTATTACAGAGGCAATAAGAAGCCCGTCAAAGTTTCTTGGCAGGCATATAACATGGTCAAACCCATACTTCAGGAAGATTACTTTAGCATTTCATGAAGGGTTGATTGGAGAGGGGAGAGAATGAAAGGGAAGAATGAAACAAAAAGGTTATTACAATAGTCCAGACAAGTAGTAAGGAGGACTTTAATAAGAGTAGTGGTCATATTAGTGAAGAGAAGGGGGAATGTGGGAAAGAAGTGGTAGACATAGATGCAACAAGACTCAGAAGCTGCTTGAATATGAGTTATGAGGGGGAAGAAAGAGTTAAGAATGACCCTGCACTT
>NW_027185777.1:37298339-37343206 GCF_028583685.1 Petaurus breviceps papuanus | reverse complement strand
CACTTGTGATCCTGGGAGACTGGGAAGATAGACATGGTCTCATCAGAAATAAAGACATTTGGAGGAGGTTTCAGAGGGAAAATGAATTCCATTTTAGATGTGCTCAGTTTGAGAGGCTATGGAAGATATAGAGTATAGTTGGCAATACAAGAATTCAGAATGGAGATTACAGTTGGATACATAGATCTGGCAGTTTTCTGTGTAAAGATGAAAATTTATTGTTTGGGAGTCAATGAGATTACAAAAAGAGAAGGTGTAGAGAAAGAAGAGAGTCAAAGGCAGACACTGTAAGGCAATAATTTCATTAATCTTAAAGGGCTATATAAAGCTATTTATTATTATTTAGAGCTTAAACAAAGGACCTCAGAGCTGATCCAATTTTATTTTCTGCTCATTGCAGCTATTTCCTCTCCATTGTTACCTAGTGGCTATCCACCCTGAACTTAAATACTTCCTGGGGTCATTAGTTGATTATGCAGGCTGTTGAACAGCTCTGATTCTTAGGAAGTCCTTACCTGAGGGGGAAAGTGAAACCATCTACTTCATTTTCATGTCCCTCACAATACCTAGCCAGCATTAGGCACTGAATTAATTTATGTTCAATTGGTATGAATTACATTAAGGTGAAATCTGCCTCTCCATAATTTCTGATCACTTGTCTCAGTCCTTCAAGCAGAAGTTGCAAAGAATTAATTTAATCGCTTTTTGACCTCAAGTCCCTTTAAATATACCAATACAGGATTATATTGCTCCAGAATCTTCTCTTCTTCAGAGTAATAAGTATTCCAACTTGGCGTGTTCAGGAGGACTAGCAACTCTGGTATGAGGACTTCCTGGGCCCTTTTCAGAGCTCCTCATTCATCTTTGTTGTCTACTTGATTCACCCAAATCTCTCTCACCTGCTGCTTCAAGAATCGGTATCATGCACAGTGTCCACACCCTGGTTAAAAAACAAGACTTAACAAAGAGGCTAAACCAAGTTGAGGGTAACTGACAGGCCTCAGACCTGTTAGGGAGATGTCTAGCCCAAGCTTCTGAAGACTTCCCCTGGTGGAATAGGTGGATGCTAATAATTTGTTCCAATAGCCAGGAAGGTAGCTAAAGCAGGTTCTGTGAAGCACCTAGTGCTTAATCAGATATTGAAGACACCAAGGTCATCCACTCTTTCCTGGACCATTGCCATTTGTGTCCTACAACTGGGTTTTGATGACTCGGGAAGAGAGAACGAGGCTAATGATTTAAATTCATGAGTAAGTCAAGAAATCACCCATGATCTCATTGGTCCTCTTCAAAAATTACCATTTACAGCTCAGGAAACTGAGGCAAAGAGGGGTTGTGACTTCCTTTGGGTCATACAGTTAGTAAGCACCTGAGAACACATTTATTGGGGGGTGGGGGGTCTACACAAACATTCATATTAACCACATTTTTTACATTAGTCATCTGAGACTACCTTTAAAGGCAGGTCTTCCTGACTCCAGACTCCATACTCTTTCTACTGCACCACTTAGCTGCCTCTATGATGATGATGATAGATAGATAGATATAGATAATATGAATATATGTACATAGATGAGTAGACAGCTATCTGTGTATACTATATAACATGTATCAAACCTCTGCTTATCTAATTCATTGACAAATTGACAAATTCTCCTCCACAACACCTCTTGGTTTCATCCCCATATCTCTATTCACAGAGTCTCTATGCTTTTCAAAATTATCATGACCAGTCACTTCTACTATTCTAACAACCTCTAATTTGGTCTCTTTGCCTCCAGCTTCTCCCCTAACATCATCCACACAGATGCCAAATTTACATTTCTAAAGCACAGATTGGACTATATCCCTCTCCCACTCATTCAGTTCCAGCACTTCCCTATAGCCTCTAGGAGAAAATACAACCTTCTGAATCTGACATTTAAAGCCCTCCATGATCTGGTGCCAACCTATCTTCCAGACTGATTTCATATTACTTCCTCCTCCCTACCCACTGCACTCACTCTGTACCTCAACAAACTGGCCTTTGTACTCTATCCCATGTATGACATCTTATCTCCCACCTCCAAGCCTTTTCAAAGGTTATCCCCCATATTTGTAATACTCTTTCACCTCACATCTACCTCAGAACACCCTTAGCCTTCTTCAAGGCTCAGCTCAGATATTCTCTCTTACACAACACATTTCCTCGCCTTCCCTTAATTGTTAATGGTCCCCTTCCCTCCTTAAAACCCACCTTTATTTTATGCTTTGAATTATTCATCTGTATTACACACACACACACACACACACACACACACACACACACACACCATAGAATATAAACTCCTTGAGGTCAAGGACTATTTGATTTTTATCTTTGTGTCACAAATGCCTATGAGCATAAGATCTTGCACATAGTAGATATTTAATGCTTGTTATTATAGCAAACAAAATATTATACCATACCATATCATATTACAATACATTATATAACAATTTTGTATGAACCCAAGGACAAATAACTAAGGAAAGAGAATGAAAGGCTGACAGAAAACAACCATTGTCATTCAAAAGCACTCCTCACTCAATCTGTATTCCACAAGATACTGCTTCTTGGATGCATATTTAATGGTGCCCAACTTTTAGAGCAGAGGGTTTTCTTGCCTGAAAAGGCCACATAATTCCCCAGTACCTCCCAAACTAGATTAAAATATAATTGGGAACTGTTTAACAAGACAAATAAAAGCTAATGCAATAGAGATAATGTTAATTTTTGGCTTTCTAAGTTAATGTGCTGGCCAGAATCTGTTTCTGTTTGAGTTTGACATCACCACCCTGTAGAAAGTCTCTTCAAATTAATATTTAAATCTTATTACTTACGTTAAGACCATTTTCCTTTTGTTTTTCTAATAATGAACAGGAGATCACTTCACATAATGAGAGTTTATTGTCACTGTCCCTATCAGCTCAGTACTATACACTTTCAAGGAGGTTTTGATAAAGATACATTATGTTTACCCATTGAAATCTAAAACTGCCAATCACAAATAAGTTGTGACATTATACCTACTCCCCATTCCGAAGAGCATCATCTCCATTTGGAGTTATGATTGTTCTGAATTCAAGACTTGGAGCTAAAGAAAACTCATTGTTCCATTCAGTTAACAATCACATCATGTAATCAAAGTGGTAATGTGCATTTTGCTGGTTCCTTCATAAAATTTTTCCAAGAGCAGCTTTCGATTCCTGAAGAAATACTCCCTCTACTGGACAAGTCTTACTATGGCATGAGGTCTAAGGTCCAGTAAACAACTCACCAGCCGCAATCTGGTCAGATCTCAGTAATGTGTGCTGGCAATCAAGGACACCCTAGAGAGTCAAAAATAACCTGGAACAACCGTGCCTTTGCCCCAGAGTGCTAAATATATAGGGCAGAGACAGTACTTGGAGTCTTTCAAGAGTAGAAACAAAGCTTATTCCTGAAAAGGTAGAAAGTCTAGCTGGTTAAAATAGGAAACCACTTAATAGAACTTGGGATCAATTCCTTTCCTATCCCACTCTCTTCCTCTTTCTAAGGATTCCTAGGTCCAATAGAAACTAAGCCTTGTAGCCTCTGTCCCAGGAATAAAATAACTGCCAGCTTAACTGGATAATGACTGCCTTAAGACATGATTTCAAAGGACTGGGGAGAAGAGAGGAGGACCGGCTCACCAAAATACCTTTCCCACCAACTGACACTTGAAATTGTCTTTAACAAAAAGCTTTTTATCCTGGAATGCAAGAAAATGAAGAAAATGCAAATAGCCCTGGAAAAGGTAACACAAGGAATACACTTCCCACTAAAGAGCAAATTACTGACACCTGATCTTTTTCTAAGTACAACAGTTTTTGAAGCTAGAGGCAGCAAGGGAGTACCAGAGCCTGGAGAAAACCAGGGAGCAGCAAGGTAGAACACAGGAGAGTGGCTAAGAAGATCCAGACTCAGAGAACTCTCAACATGGAGGGTTACTTAGAAATCCCTTATATAATTCTTTCACTTAACATATGAGGAAACTGAGGCCCAAAAGTTGAAGTGACTTTTCAGTGATGACAGAGAATTAGTTAGTGTAAGAAAGAAGAGTCTTCTCTCTCAAGCCAGGGCTCCAGAGGAAAGAAAGCAAGCTTCCCCAATCTTACAGTTTTTATCTTGGGTACACCTTGTTGGCTATCACCCAGAAATTCCCAAGGATCATACAACTGACATCTTGCCTGGAAAAGGAAAAAAAAAACTTATTTTCCCCTTTTACCAATGGAGCTCTGTCTAGACTAAAACAACAAAACCCAGAAACACCTCACTATAACTCAGACTTCCATGTGGAATTTAGTGTTGGACACCATTGGAAATAACATATCCTGAAGTCCTCTATCATCATGGATGCCTGAAGTATCTTTTTAGAACAGTGTAAGAAAGAAAACATATTACAAATAAGAAAAGGATTCTGAATTTGAGATGACCTTTTTAATAGGAATTTCCTTAACCTTTTAATGTCCCGTGTTTTGTAGAATGATTATGATGGGGGTTGGGGAGACAGATGCCAGGAAAATTGTAAAATATCTATAGAATTGTCAAAATACACTAAAGTGGCATCAATCTATTTCCCTTATTTACCAGATCAGAAAACTAAGCCCCAGAGAAGTTAAGTGACTTGGTCAATGGCAAACAGTCTACAGCAGAGCCAAGATTCAAACCCAGGTGTTAACTCCAAATCCAGTGCTCTTACCATTAAATCACAACAGCCTAGAGTTTCCAGTATATTGGGGGGGGGGGTGGCTAAGGGAGTAGCAGTTGGGAGGGTAATATTTAGGGGCTGAAAGACTTTTCTTTAGGCAATTGACTTGGAAGTGGATCAAACCAATAACTATCTTTAAGATAAGGCCCATTAACATAATTATCCAGGTTGACCTTTGAAGGGTTCCAAGGATAAGTCAGAGAACAAGCCACCCATGTGGGAGATAACTCCTTAAAATGGAATTAAAAGTACTTTGGGGCAGCATGGAATTATAGAACCAGCACTAGACTGAGAGTCAGAACTGGGTTACAGTTTCCCTGCTATACTTCCTAGCTATGTAACTATAAGCAAGTCACTTAAATTATTTCAGCCTCTATTTCCTCATCTCTAAATTGGAAGGAATACTGCTTGGATTTCTTATCTTCCAGTTTTGTTGTGATAGGGATGTTCTGAGAGCCTTAAAGCATTATACAGATATTAGTATATTCAGACAATTAACCTTTCCTTCTGCTCATACAGGTAAAAGGGTAACACTGCCCTTGGTACACAGTGTTCAGTCTGCACTTTGCCCTTTCTGGGCTTCTTTTCCCCTTTAAACATGTCCTAATTCCATCTGTACAAAAGAGGAAGAGATAAGAGAACACATAATGTGAAATGATCAGATCCCCTTCCCCAGGAGTAGCTCGAGTCACACTGAATATTTTTATCTAAAGAATTAGAATAAAAAATAAATACATTAAGAGTATGTGGAGAGAGAGAGGGAGAAAGAGAGAGACAGAGACAGAGAGACACAGACAGACATTCTTGAATGTTTTCCACCCCATTTCAAGACCCTTCTGTATTGCAGAAAACTGGATTTGAAAATTCTGCAACTTTCCAAAGGATAAGCGTCCTTCTTCTGAATAAGGACTTCAAATGCCCTTTCTGACTCCAACCCCTAGGGGGAAATATTAAAGTTTGGCAAGGGATTAGCCAGCCCCCAAAAGGTCCCAGGATACATCAAGAAAGTATTGGTCCAAATCTCCTTTCTTTTCCAGAAGGATTTTGTGCAAGCCAGTTCCTGTGTGGATGACTTCAGGTTCCTACATAAAGATGGAGAAATGGCTCCCAGTGTGAGAGATGACATTTAGAGGGTAATTTAGAGGATTAAAGCATTTCCCTCAGATGCCATGAAGGTACCTTCCTGGGGCGCCCATTAGGGCTTTAACCTCAGCTGCTGATTTCTTTACCATGGTCGATGCACACCTTGGAACTGAAATCCTTTAAATGTAATTTTTATTAGGTGATGTTTCTTGTTTTTCAAGGCAATTTCTCATGGCTTCTTGGGCGATTCTTCCAAATGGTGTAATTACTGTAATGGTGTTCATTATAACCTAATTACCTAATACTTGTAAAGATGGAATTCTAATGTGTAATTGCAGCATACTGCATTGAAGTTCTGACACTTAATGACAGAATATCATTATAAATGTATTGCCTTCTCAGAAGAGGCATCAATGAGGACATATCCAATCTCTTTTGGCTTCCTTTCTGCCTCCAACCAAATACTTACAAAATTATTTTAATTATTAAAAACAAATAATAGTTATAATTGTTGCTATTAGTGAAAGGATATATGCTAAATGGAAAAAGGGTTGGCCTTGTAGTCAGAAAGGCACAGATTCAAGTCTTACCATTGAAATATTATCACTGAGACACCAGAGGTTAAGTCAAAAGCTCCCAGTACTCCCAGAGTGCCCCAGCTAGGAATTACAGTAGGTAGAGTGGTGAGTCTGGAATCAGGAAGATCTGAGTTCAAACACAGCCTCAGGCACTTACTAGCTGTGTGACTCTGGGCAGCTTGTCTCAGCTTTCTCAACTGTAAAATGGGAATAACAACAGCACCCACCTCAGAAGGCATCAAATGGCTTATTATTTGTAAAGCACTTAGCATACTGCCAGACACATACATTCCCCCTTCCCCTTTCCTAGGAAATTTTCTAAGACTATAAAGATTCCTGCATTGGTTAAGGGAGTTTCTGGACCAAAAGTTTTCTACATTGAGGAAATTAAAAATCCAGACCTTGTACCCTCCCTCCCCCCCAAAAAAACCCTATTAATAATACCACCTTATATTTGAGAAATAGGTATTGCATTGTAGTATGGAAAGAGACAACCTCAGAATCAGGAAGACCTGGGTTCAGATCCAGGCCCTGACACTCCTGACTTAGCAAGTCACTTAACTTCTTGTGGTTCCTGGCAATCCTTTAAGACCATAAGATTGTGGAGCAATTGCCTAAAGAAGTTTCCTCACCAATAGTTCCCTACACCAATGAAATCACTAATCTAGAATATTTTTTAAATTCATTAGTCTGAACACATATACAAATGTTAGAGTGTTGGACAGACTCAGGTACTTACTAGTTAAGTAAACTTGGGCAAGTATTGACTTCTTTCAATGTTTTCATATTAAAAGAAAACACAGGGAAAGCCTGACTCCATAGATGGATGGTTTCATTTTTAAACATGTACTTTCTATGCCTTTTCAATTCATATCACAGCTATTTACTAATATAAATCTTCACAGCCCCAACACCCTACTCCCCCAAATCTTCCTTCATAACAAAGAAGAAAAACAATTAGGCCAAAGTAGCTGATCTATTGCCCACATCTCATGGTTCACCATAATCTCCTTCTAAGGTCATCCCAACATGGACCACCACACAATTACTCTCTGTTAGTTTCATTTTCATTTGTGCAGTCATTGTGCATATAGTTCTCCTGGTTCTGCTTTCTTCACTCTGCATCAGCTCATACAAACAAATCTTCCCACATTTTTTCTAAATTATCATATTCATTGCTTCATAGAGCACAGTGATATACCATTACTGTCACAAATTAACAATTTGTTTAGTCATTTTCCCAATCCATGAGAAAATTTGTTTTTAGCTTTTGGCACCCAGAAAAAAAGTCTATATGGATATTTCTTTTTTTAACTCCCTGGGGGTAAATGTTGAGGAGTAAAGTCTCTGGGTCAAAGAGTATTGCTGGAATAATCTTTCTAAAATACTTTTCAAATTTTTAATTACTATGCAAGTGTTGGTGAGTTCTGCTGTTGCTAGGAATGGTATAGATACAACTCACCTATGATCCTAAGTACATTTGTTTAAAAACAAAACAGTATAAAAAACCTCTTAACTTTCCATTTACCCAGCAAATAGAGTTTGTGATTAATGAGTTAAGCTCAATAGAGCATTTGGAGCTCTTTAGGAGAGATTCAAGCCATTAACTTTCACTATCCCCAGAAAACACAGTGTTAGTTTTTATAGCAAAAAAAAAAAGTTGTTCAATGAATTTGCCCATTTTTGAATTGAACTGTTGTTAGAAAGCTGACAAGGGCTTCAGGTGCCTGCTGAAAATGCGTAAGCCCCAAATATTTGCTTTGTTTTGTGTTCTCTCAGTTTTCCTAGGCAAAAATGTGTATCGGAATGTTAGGACTTTATAAAGCGGGAAAAAGCCATGTATTAGATTATATCATATATTATATGTGTTATATATTATTTCCCCTTTGATCTTCACAACAACACTGTGAGAGAGAATCTATTGTTATCCCCATTTTATGGATGTAGAAACTTGGGCTGAGAGAGGTTAACTGATTTGGACAGAGTAACATAGCCAACAAGGGTCCAAGGTGGCACTTGAACTCTGCTCTTTCCTATGCCCAACTCAGAATTCTACTCACTCTTTTTTTGCAGTGTTTCACAATGGATTTCTTTGCTTATTTTTGTTTTTTAATACACAACATTAATAAGATCATCATGACTGCATAAACACATATGCACCATAGAGAAAGAGACAGAGAAATACCAACGGGAAAATGTTTTGAGGATAGCATTAAGATGGGCTGCCTCTAAAATAAATTGTAAGATCATCAAGGACAAGAAAAATACCAATCATAACTTATATCTGTGTAGCATGGAATCATAGCTAGAATGGAGCAATTGGGAGATTGGTTCAGAGCACCAAAATCTAAGGGGAACTCTTTTAGCCATAGAAGCAATCAAATTAGGTGCTCAATTATCATGAAAAATAGTTAAAATAGGAAGGGATCTTCCTCTTTAACTCCCATACCTCAGGTGAGTTTCTCCTTAGTTTCAGCCTCTCCCATTATGATATGATCCCAGGATCTTCACCCCAAGACCTCAGAGTCTCTTTCTTCCCTCTAACAGATATGGTCCCAGGGCTTCTTCCACCATAACAAATCTAAATTTCAAGTTCTCTCATCCTGCCTCTGTAAATAAATTTGTCTTTTTAAATTAATTTGAGAGCACATTTCATGCTCATTGTTCCAAGCACCAAAATTGTCAGTTACAACTCTGGAGTAATCACGTAACATTATCTTTATTTTATTTCATTCTTCCACCAGTGCTACATGGTAGAAAGAGTAATGGACAACTGAGTGGTACAGTAGATAGACTGCTGGACCTTGACTCAGGAAGACCTGAGTTCAAATCTGGCCTCAGACACTACATAGGTGTGTGACCCTGAACAAGTCACCTAATCCTGTTTGCCTCCGTTTTCTCATTTGTAAAATGAGCTGGAGAAGTTAGTGGAAAACCACTCTAGTATCTCTTGCCAAGAAAACCCCAAATGGGATTGAGTCAGACACAACTGATAAAATGACTTAACAACAAAGTAAAGATTTTGTAAAGATAAAGAAACCAAGGCCTAGAGAGGCTAAGTAATTTGACTAAGTTAACAAAGCTAATAAATGACAGTGCCAAAACAGGAGTTTATTTCCCAAGAAGAAAAGAGGTCCCTAGGTCAACCAGGTGTAGTGCCAAGAAACAGCCACACGATGGCACAAAGAATAACCGATCACAGCATGGGTTTCTTGCTAACATCCTAAAAAAAGATGTTAATATTTTGGCGGCTGCAGGGAGGGTAAAATGAAACAAATATACTTCCTGCCTCTAAGCTACTTTAACCACTATTTGGATACTGGGCAAACTCTCATGAATGAGCTCAATTTTTATTTTTAAATGCTGTTTCCTCTCCCCTCTTCCATTGTAGGAATAGAGAAAAAATATATTATTGCAGATTTGGTTTTAAAGAAATATCTTTAGTTTCCAAATATTTAAACGTCTGAATGCAATTTGTATCACCTCCAAAACTCATGATAGGAAATCACTGATTTAGCACAACCTGTCCATTTTATAGATAAAGAAACTGACTTCTAAAGTAAGTAAATTGCCCAAGGACAAAGAGGCAGTTATAAAAAATGATGGCCATTTCAGGGGCAGGCCTTATGTCAACAGCATTTAAGAGTTTCTTAGAGAAGTGACTAGGTCCATTAAAAATGAATACTCCAAGCAAAAGAGGGGACTCCCCCTTAATGAGAGAGTCCAAGGAAATAAGTTGGCCTTATGTTTACTGGCTATTTCCTGCATAAAGTAGATTCAGAAAAGTGGACCCAACCCTTCTAAACATTTCCCCACTTGATAGCTAAACTTCTAGTAATACTGAACATATATGCATATATTATTTTAAATATGCACATATTATTTTAAAATACAAATGCCCCTGGAACGGGTAGGCTAGGCACTTGAATTACCACTAAGGCATTATTATTACCACTAAGGTATAATTATTAATAATAATTATATAAGAATTTATCAAGTATATACCATTGTGCTAAGTAGTTTCCAAATACTATTTCAGTTGATTGTCACCTATAAGATAGGTGTTATCGTTTCCCTCATTTTTCAGATGAGAAAACCAAGGCCGACAGAGGTTAACTGACTTGCTCAGGATCACATTGCTAGTAAGTGTGTGGCCAAATTTCAACTCATATTTTCCTGATTCCGGGCTAAGTGCTTTATCCATTATGTCATTTGTTATATTAGTATTAAGAGGAAGAAGAAAAGGGAGAAAGTAGGAAGAGGAGTCAAAAGGAGGGGAGAAGAGAAAGGCGGAAAGAAGGAAAAGTGGGGAAAAGGGGAGAAGGCCAAAGAAGATAAAGAAGAGGGAGAGGAGGAGGAGAAGGAAGACAAAGAAGAAAGGAGAAGGAGGGAGAGAGGAAGGAGAGAGAATGGAGAAGGAAGAGGATAATGGTTACATATCTTTGCCAGGAACAGGTCTTAATAAAGGAAGCTGTAAAACAACATGAAGGTACTGGGTACTTGAACTGGGAGAAGGCCACTACCTAGGACAAATTTTACCTCCTTCAAAATTTTGCAAAGTTCCATGCTTAAAGAATATGGAGGTATTGACTATAATATTTCATTTCCTCAAGGTTCATTTTCATAGCCAGAATGAACAACATCCCAAGTAACTTAATATAATGCTATATGCTAATGCTGAACGACTGTCAATGAACTTTGAAAAATCATGGAAAGTGGTAGAGTTATCACTATACTGGTAATGAACAAATATCTTCATTTTCCAAAATAGGAAAGAGAAAACCCAGCAAAGTGGAGATCAACAAGCTTGATTTTAATTCCTGGCAAAACTCAATACCATTAAATGGATTATTTGTAAATATCTAGAAAAGAAAATTATGATTACTAAGAGTCACTATAGATTCATTAAGAATAAATCATGATAGCATAACCTCAATTCCTTTTTGTCCATGTTAGTGTTAGATCGGTAGATTACAGAAAGTTGCAGATATGTTTCATCCGGATTTCAATAAAGTATATGACAAAGTCTCTCATGCTATTACTGTTCACATGATAATGCAGTTAAATGAATCTGAAATCAGTTAAATGGTCAGATCTAAAGAAGAGTTCCTAATGAAGGGAAGTCATCTTGAAGGAAAGCAGAAGAGGATCTATAGGAATCTACCCTTGGCATTGTTCTTAAAAAAAAAATCTGTGCTAGGTGCCACAGTGAATAGAGCACCAGCCCTGGAGTCAGGAGGACCTGAGTTCAAATCTGGCCTCAGACACTTAACACACAAACTAGCTGTGTGACCTTGGGCAAGTCACTTAACCCCATTTGTCCTCCAAAAAGCAAAAAAAAAAAAATCTGTGACCTACATAAAGTTATAAATGACATGCTTATCAAATTTCCAAGTACCAAAAACCTGGAACTAACAGCTAATGTGTTTGATATTAGAATTACTCTTCAAAGATGAACTGACAGACTAGAACAATAGGGTAAATCTAATAGGATGAAAAAAGGGAAGTCCTATTGTTCAAAAGGATCAGCTTTATAAGTACAAGTTAGGGAAAGCATAGCTAGACAAATGTTCACTTGAAAAAGTGAGGATTTTAGTATATTTCAAATTAAATATTAGTAAATAGTGTGATGTTTAGTAAGCAAACATGATAGCCAAGAAATACAATCCTAGGTTGCATTAGGAGATGTTCATAATCAGAAAGCAGTACAAGCATGGCACTATACTCTGGTCTTGTCAGACCACACCTGAAGTTTTGTGTTCAGTTCTGGGTGCTGCATTATTATTTCTAATAGGCTAGAAAGAATAAGAACTATCCAGGACAATAAAGGGCCTTAAGAGTATGCCATGTGAACAAAATGGATAAAGGAACTGGGTCAGTTTAGCCTGGAGATTAGAGGGAAGTGGGACACTGGGGACATGGTAACTTGTCTTTCAAGTATTTGAAGGGATATTTGGAAGAAGGATTAAACTTGTTCTCTTTAGCCCCCAAAGGTCTTGCAAAAAGGGGGACGAGCAGATTTCAAGTTAAGGAAAGCTTTCCTCACAATTGTAAATAGTCAAAAGTAGAAAGGGCTACTTCAGGAAGGAGTGGATTCACCATTGCTAGATGGCTATCTTCCCAGGAAGACTGGATGTCCACTTGTTGGAAATGTTGTAAAGATGATTCTTGTTGAGATACTTTTGGACTAAAAGACATCTGAGGTCCAATTCAACTAAGAGATCCTGTGATCCTACCAATATCTCTAACCCACTGAAGATAGCTTTAGGCAATCGTGAGAGACTTCAGAAACAATCCCATGCTGCCACTTCCCAAAAAGGTGATGAGAGACAAAGGGCTCTATTGGAGCTGGAGGAAAATGCTCCAGTCCTGCTTCACTGAGACCTCCCAAAGAGACATCCCTCAACCCATCCCAAACTAACTAGTCAATAAATATTTCTTGAGAATTCACTATGTACAAGATACTGTTACATAAGTGCTATGGAAAATGTAAAGAAACAGAAGATGGGGTTCACTGTTCTCCAAAAATTTACAATGGGTGAGGGTAATGAAGTGAATACATAAGGGTAAGGAGAGCCAAGAATATTGAATTATGTGTAATATACTATATATGTTTATATGAGTGTTTTTCTATGTATACATACATACATACATGATTCCCAAGATCCTTGACAATAAAGGAGAACAGAAACATTACATAATAAGGTTTACCTTGCTAAGTGTTACCTATCTAAACTTAAATTCAGATTTTTGTGCTCACCAACCAAAAGCACAGGAAGAGGTAGCCTCAAAACATACTGAAAAGAAGAAAGTAATGAGAATCAAAAATTTGCTATGGGTGATTCACAAAGCATATAACTAAGAAATTATTTAATTTCCTATTACTAGTACAAAAGCTTCTATTAATAGTAATAGCAACAATAGCAATAACTACCATCAGATAAGTATGTGTAGTATATAGTTACAAAATGTGTTTGTATATCCATTTGATCTTCACAACAACCCTATTTGGTAGACAGAGAAAGAATCCCCAAATATGCAAATTGCATGATACTGGCCAAGGGTGGAATACCTCTTGTGAGGGCTGAAAGGATGTCTTTTCCTACAGACTTGCAAAACTAATCAAAAGGTTTTAATGTGAAAAGAAAGTAGAAAGGGAAAAAAAAACTTCCTATTTATGTCTACCAAGATGCCAGAGAGAGCAACTACAGTACAAGAATAATAATTGAGATAACTAAAAGATCACAGAATAAAAATCCGAAAAAGAGGCCAGCTTGAAAAACAAATAAACATGGTCTCAGATGACTACACACAAATTCACAAAGTATGTACAGTTAACAAGCAAGATGAGCTAAAGATCTCAACATGGGAAAGCAAATTTGGCTGTTTGAATATCATTGAAGCTTAATAGGACAAGATCCATGACAAGAATATAACTACGAAAGGAAATATCCTAGTTTTGGGGAAAAAAAGGATATCATTTTATATTATGAAGACATACTCATAGAAGGAAATTCAGTATGATAGAGAGCATTCCAGTGAAGATCAATGGAGACAAAATGGAAATTCTATTGTTGTCTAAGTATACTACAGACTACTTAAACAGAAAACAAATAATTGGGGAGCCTGAGAAATAAATAAAAAGCCTGTTACAGAGGCATAATCATCTAGACAGATATTGACATATAAATACACATATATCAAGTAGTCCTTTATAAAGGTATATACATGTATAGTGGGGTTTGGTCCATGCCCAGACTACCCATGTATGTGTATATAAAATGGCTATACAAATATAATTAAATTTTTAAGCTTCATTTAAAGGAAAAAATGCCATATTTGAAGTCAGAGGACTTGGGATCGAATCTAAGCTCTACATTTGCTAGGATGAACTCAGGAAGTCACTTAACCTTAGTATTCTCTGCTCTTTAAAATGACAGGAGGATCCAATGACCTTCCAGCTCTAAGTCTAGAAATCTTGTAATTCTGCAAAGATTAAGAAAGAATATCACATCTTGAAAACTGGCTCAATGAACTCAGTGGGTGTGAATTCTCTCCCCAAGAGGCAGCATTATCAATAGAAAAAGGCGGGCAGATGAGGTCAGGCATGGAGAGCTTCTATTCTCTCCCTTTACCACTAATTTTATTTCTTCCCAGAAGTAAGAGACTTCAAGTCCACCTCTCTTTATGCCATCAAGAGCCTTTTGGTTTCCATTTGCCTGACAGCCTGGGCAGCCCAGCTTTCCTAATCAGGAAATGGGACTTAATGTCTGTACTGAGAACAACTCGGGAGGAAGCAGTGTGAAGCATCCATCTGTTCATGTCAGAGAAACCATGGCACCATTTCCAGATTTTTGGCTGAGGGACTTGATTTCAAAAGACAGTTTTCTCAGGTCTGGGTTCCTTTGCCAGTCTAGTAACAGGCAGTGCTGACTCTGTCATCTTAATCAAACTGTGAGAATCTTTGGGACACAGAAAAAGACATGTTAATATCAAGGTCAAAAGAAAAAAATCTTTGGCTTACAGACTCAAATGGACCAGCCCTTCAAAGTGCTGAAGATTAATGGGGAAGGTCCTCAGAAGTGAACTCCTGCTTTATTCAGGTGTGCGAGCAACTTCAAACTTTAAGTCATCTACTTCTAATATCTGCATGAAACACCATTCTTCCTGTTTAATTCCTCTACCCCAAGGTAACTGTAAATGAATGCCAAGCATCCCAGCAGCTCCCCCTATGAATGCCTGCAAAGGGGCCCCAGAAAAACTAACCCATGAACAGAAAGAGAAGTTCAACACAGGCTCAAAGACATGGAATCTTTTCAAAGGGGAGAAAAACTTTGGAAGAAATTTCATTTTTTTCAAGCTCTTGAAACCAAACCTCAGTGTTGCCATATGGTTTATTTCCTCTAAGATCTATATCTTTCAATGAGCTTTTTTATCTATCCTGAAAGACTCCTTGCTGTAAGATCTTCTGTCTGATTGGAGCTGAGCTTTGGCACACTCAGAAAATATAATTCTAACTTTTTTTTTTTACTACCCTTCATAATCCCTAAATAGAATGAGTTTTAAAGTGGCTCGCTTTCTGAATCATGAACTAGAAATATCTTCTCCAACATCAGTGTGTGTACACACACACATATATACACATAGTATATATGTGTAGATGTATATACATGTGTGTATGTAAGATACTTAGGTATATACATATAAGTATATATACACATATACATATATACATACACACATATATATTACTGGGAATAGACCTTGAATGTGGAGTGAGATGGATACTATTTTTTAATTACTTATAGGGGTGAGAACATATTTAATATCATTCTCATCCCTTCATCTCTCTATTCAGACCAGAGAGTTAGAATGATCTGGAGGAATAATTAGTAGTGACAAAGATATTGTTTGGGGGAATTATCATTATCACTACATCAAGTCAAGAAGCATTTATTAAGTGGTTACTATATGCCATGCACTGTGCTAAACACTGGAATGCAAAAATAAGCAGAAAGAAAGACAGTCCCTGACCACAAGAATAGGAAAAGGCAGTGCACAAAAGGGAGAAGGAAAGAGGGGATGGGAAGAAAAACAGATAAAGCTCCCCTGCATAGAAGGGAAAGTCCTGCAAAGAGAGACAACAGTAAGGCCTCAGGAAATCATTCTTCCAATCTTATATTCCCTCTAGTTCAGTTAAAAAGTTTCGTGATAATTCATCATCTGTGATGTAATCACAGAAAACAATAAA
Organism: Petaurus breviceps papuanus; assembly: GCF_028583685.1. Taxonomy (NCBI): domain Eukaryota; kingdom Metazoa; phylum Chordata; class Mammalia; order Diprotodontia; family Petauridae; genus Petaurus; species Petaurus breviceps. The sequence goes on along the minus strand of NW_027185777.1, from coordinate 37,327,043 downwards.
CAAATAAATACAAAACATATCTAAACTCTCTTAAGTGTGAAGCTTCCCCAGTGAAATGGGAAGGGTAAAGGACCATAGGTCTTGGGGGCCTTTAAAATGCTAACCTTGTAAGTTATAAAGGCAGTCAAGTCCAGAAACAGCTTTGTAGAAAGAAACTCCTATTACACTACCAGAAGGCAGCAGGAAACAAGGTGCTTCTCTCTCTCCCTCCCCTATTGGCCATAGTATCTCACAGAATAACTACTTACCAGTGAGAAGCAGCTTCCAGGAGTGACATCTGGAGTCATGGAAGAGATCCAACTATGAATTCAAAAGAAAACTAACCCTGGCAATCAGAAGTAGAGCTGTGGAAAGGAGTAGATATGAGGAGTCAAGCTGAATGACCCACCCAGGAGAGATGTTGTGCCTAGGTAGGAACAGCATGAAGGCATCATGAAAAAGAGAAAGTAACTAGGGTACCTAAAAAGAGTGAGCTGCCTTAACCAAATGCGTTTCCTATGTGTGTGCCTCATCCCTAGTGTGCTCTGAATTTGTGGCCACTCTTTCTACTGGATCATCTTAATACATTCCTTTGCTTTAAGCTAAAGTCCACTGGCTGGCTTTAAACATAAGCTTGGCATTGGGGTCTTGTGCTCTATAGTTTTAAGATTTTTGACCAAAAGAGTACCTGTAGCTGTCCACTGGGGCACCTACCCTATAACCAATGAGTGGGTGGGTAAGTTTGGGGCAGGAGGGCAGTAGCAGCCTTACTGAGCAGTACAATGATATAATTAGATGGTGCTGTTATTAGTAGTCATAGTTACAAAAATAACAATAGCTCATATTTATATAGCACTTTAGGAATTTCAAAGCACTTGCTTCACAACTACCTCCTGGAAAACTGGAACTGTGATGGTAGATGACTTAACCATGGTTATGTAACTGGTCAGTGGTAGCCTAGTGGCTATGTGGGACGGGGAAATCTGCAGCATAGTGGCCACATGTGGCCTTCTAGGTCCTTGGGGGTGGCCTTTTGACTGAGTCCAAGTTTTATGGAACAAATCTTTTTATTTAGGGGATTTATTCTGTGAGATTTAGATTCAGTCAAAGGCACATATGGCCTTGAAGCTGCAGGTTCCCCACCCGTGCCTAGGCCTCAGGATCAAGGGCAGCATTTTCTCCACTGCACCATACTGTCACTTAGCACACTTAGCACCAATTAACTCTCAAACAGCCACAAGTGTGCCATGGCTACAGCAAAGATACTATGACCTTATCCCCACTATCCTAATTCTTTCCTCTTTTCTCCTGGGCTGCAACAGAAAATCTATGGGGTCCAGAGGTTAAATAGGAGAAATAATAAAATTATAACTCCTGATGTCTTTATCATTCAGTCATACATACATCTATAGCCCTTTAGAAAAACACTATTGTCTCCTTGCTTGTATAGTATATAGACATATGTAAACTTAAGCAAGTCAATTTAAGTCCCCAAGTTTCAGTTTCCTCTCTGTAATATGGAAAAAATAATACTCGTACTACCAACATCACAGCATTGTGAAGCTCATATAAGACAAATGTGAGTGTGCTTTGAAAATGTAAAGTACTATGTAAACTTAAGTTATTGTCATTGTTTTAACCACCAGGTGGTGCTGCTAACCTCTAAGGTGATGTCAGACACCAAAAGAATTGCAAACTGCAAAGTTGCACCCTTAATCTGGATGTCATGTGCTCTAGAAAACTGAGGAGAAGGGCTAAGGGGAAATGCTGAATTTACTGTTATTCTCAGAAAGTGGATAATTTTCTATCCTTCAGCTCTTTATCTCTCCAGGTGACCAGGATATCTTGTAAGTACAGGGGATGTGATTAGCATGTAACTACCCAATTAAAAATAATATGGGAACTACCACCTTCTGATAAAGACTCACCTCTTTCTTTAATTTATTTTAGAGCCCTAGTCATATAACCCTGGTATCATGGAGCCCCTTCCCCACAGGAGAAGGCAGAATTTTCTCTGCTTAACTATATGAGGTGTTTCCTTTTAGGCACCAAATTCATTTAAAAAAAAAAAATAAACAGTTCCTATTAAATATCAACCACATGAGCGCAGTTCTGCAACATTTTCTATACCAACAAAGCCCCTAGAAAGTACATAGACAAAAAGGAGTCTGGGAAACATAACACAAAGGATTGTTGATACCAAGTGATATTTGAGTCATACTTTCACTGGGATCAATGTTTAAATGAAGACTTGGAAATATTGGACCCATTTCTCTTTCCTGAATCATGGGACATGGACTCAGGACTCAGGATCTAGTACACAGTAAGGCTCCTACAAGTGCGGCATCTCCCTATGTTTAGCTCACTATTATGGTACAAGGAGGATGGATTAAATAAATTTGGCTAATCCTAATAAGGAAATGCCTGCTACTTCCTTCAACTCTGGCAGCTCCAATTTAGAGCTCCCCACTGTACCTCTCTTCTTTGCTTCCCCATCTTGTTACTTTCTTTTACACATTCTCCTATCTCTATTCCCTGGACAAGCCAAAAGTTGGTCACTCCATACCGGAGAAAGACTGAATAGCAAAGGATTGAGGATCACTGAAAGAGCAATGGACAGGTACATGGTGGTAATGGATAAGCTTCAACATAATACTCATCAAAAATTGTGCAAAATAAATGCTGGACAGTAACAGAGATATTTGACCAGAAAAATGTAGGTATTTCATATGACAAGACTCACGGATAAACCAATAGCCTGCATGCTCCACATACTATTTGTGCTCTATCAAGAGAAGTAGAAGAAGGACTCGAGCACATCACATGATGCTCCATCATTGTTTTATTAGAAATCACCAGAGATGGAAATCATGAACGGTTTGTGATCTTCATGGAGAGACGGATACCCCCCGTGGATAAAATCACAGATGCACTGACGTATTAGAGATACTTATTATATTGCTATGTTCACATCTATCAGAACCAGGAATGATGCAACACAGGCCATGTGTTCCACTGTTTTATTTTAGAAAAAAAAAGTCATGAGTGAAAAAATCAGAGGGATAGGAGAGGTTAAAATTAGAAGAAGCAAGGATGGGCCACTAAGGAGAAATCCACAAAAGTCCTGCGGGAAGGATCAAATATTAGAGACCTTGAGTCCCCACAATTAAAGCTGTCCATAACCAATGAGGCAGATTCTGAGGCTTATGAAAACCCACTAGTGAGAGTTTGACCAAACTATTTAAGCATTTATAGCACCCTTTGATTTGCTTACAGAGGAGATGATGGGCTTTTTTCATTGTGGTGGAGAATGAAGGTTTAGACTGTAAATAGGTATCTTTCTTCACCTAAAAGCTAATTACCTTCCCAAAGCAGCTGACTGCAGGAAAGGAAATCTCTTCTGCATTCAAAAAAAAACATTCATAAGAGGAGAGCTTCTTAAGATGCAAAATCTTCCCTCCATTTTGGCCCGTGGGAGGCTGTAGCTAGAGCAGTTCTAATGTATTCAGCTGTCACTTGCCACTGTGCAATCTACTTCTCCCCAAACTCTAACAGACATTTTCATTTTGGTTCCTCTCAGAGCGCATGGCCCTCGTGTGCAACCATTCATTCAAGAGTTAATTGGCTGAACAGTTGTTTTTATAAATAGGGCTGGGGTTTTTCCAGTAACTTCCTTGGCAACAAATGGATATCATAAGGTTACTGAGTAAGTCAGTCATTCTCAGCCTCATTAAAAAGCTTTTATTAAGCACCTAATTGCACCTGGTGTGGTACAAAGACAAATTACCCAGACCTAGTTCCCTTGTGATCTAGGATAGACATTCTTGTGCTAAGAGCATCTCTTGCATATATATTCCACTTAAGCAGATACCCACATATAGAATAGAGTATAATTGAATGAAAAAGTCAAGTATTTACATAGTAAGGAAGCAGAGTATAATAGTATAGCAGAAGGAACCCTGGACCCAGAGTCAGAAAAAACCTGGGTTCAAATCTCACCCCTACCTTTACATATGAGTAGGAAAAGAAATGAGCTAATCATGTTGATTCCTGACTCAGATACTTACTGACTGTATAACCCTGGGTAAGTCACATATCCTCTTCTAGCCTCAGCTTCCTTATTTGTAAAATGGGGGTAATAATAGTATTTACCTCACAGGATTGTTGTGAGGAATATTTAAAAAAAAAACTCACATTGCTATAGTACTTTTTGGTTTATAATGTACTTTTTTATATCAACCCTCTAAATTAGATAATATTATTATCCCCATTTTACAGTCAAGGAAACTGATTCCATGGGGATTAGGGAAAGAGGGATAAGAGGAGAGAGCTAAAAGTAAAAATTAGTGCCTTCTTAAGAGTATCATTATACTGGAGATAACCACTAATAGATACCTGACAGGTTTTGGAAAAGCTTAGGGAGGTTATATTTCTTTGGTTTGGGATAGCAATTGTAAATCCTAAAACAGTAAAGCCTTCACAGAATCATAGCAGCTGCTGACCCATAATTCAATAGAGAGAGTCATGGCGGATATTGATGGGTAGAAATGGGTCAGTCATGTTGCTAGAAAAAAAATAAACAGATGGTCAGCCTAAGTGCTTCGTTGGTCCTCACAAACCTTAAAACAACAACAGCAACCTAGAAGTCCCCTGGGATTTTGACAGGATCCTCTGTGGAGGACCTATGGAAGAATTTGAAAAAGGACCTCAATGGATGAGGTGCCAATTAGTACCAATGAAGGGAAAGCTCATGCTGACGAGTTTACATACAGATCTACTAAAGTACTGAAGAATAAGTCCAGGAAAGTAGCAAGATACCCATGCTAGACGGAATATGATGCATTTGTAGGTGACTGAATGGGATGTGAGGTATGTTCTGGGGAAACTTAGACAGGGTGGATTGACAGAGGTAATTGCCTACATCCAAGTAGGAAAGACCATGAGTTCATTACCATCATTAAAGAACAAAGGCTCTCTTGCAGAAGCAGTGTAACTGTAAGGTAACTGGGTAAGTACCCTATCCTCCATCTACATCACAGTATTGGGAGAGAAGTTTGATGACAAGTAATGCCTGAGTCTTGCTAGTCCTATATCTTTCCAGTATTATCTCTGTAGAGTTAACCCACTAATTAGAGCACTCCTCAACAACTACTCCTCCATTGTAGGCTTCTCAACAACAACTATTTTTATCTTCCATTTACCTTGAATATATTTTCAACCTACTTATATACATACATACTGTTTCCTCCTGATGTATTGTAAGTTCCTTGAGGGAAGAGACTAATTCCTTTGTCTTTTTATCTTTATATCTTTATAATTAGCACTTGAAAATGAATGATTCTTCCTATCTCAAGTCAGGTAAACAAAAGCATCAGCTGAGGCAATGGACAAATAGAATATTAAAATTTGGGGCTTCTATGTAGTCATTTATTATCAAGGCTAATAATTGAAATGAAGACATATTTGATAGTAGCCCATAGGAAAATAAAATGTGTCTACATTGAATAAGGCTTGGCAGTTCATGGACTGAATGGTACAGTTGAAAGAACGTTGACCTTAGAGTCACAGGACTTAAGTTCAAATCCTGACTCTGACTCTGGGAAAAGACCTTCACCTTGCCTTGACTTACCTTACCTTACTGGTCTCCTCATATGCAAAAGGAAGAGGTAGGGCAGCTAGGTGGGACAGTGGATAGGGTACTACACCTGGAATCAGAAAGACTCTTCTTCCTGAGTTCAAATCCAGCTTCAGATACTTACTAGCTGTGTAACCCTGGGCAAGTCACTTAACTCTGCCTCAGTCTCCTCATCTGTGAAATGAACTGAGGAAGGAAATGGCAAACCCCTCCAATATCTCTTCAAGTGAAACTCAAGATGAGAAGTCAGACTGAAAATGGAAAGGAATGAAACTTCTGAACAACAGCAAGGTCTAGATGACTTCTAACACAACTCATACTGTTCTAGATCTACACTCTTATAAACATGAGGTAGAAAGGTAGAGTCTTTCATGGTGCCTACAGCTCTGATCAAGGCAAACAGCTTGACTTAAATCATTAGCCTGAGAAATGGAAGACAAAGGAGGATAATGATTCATGAATTTGTTAGCCTTTCTTCCCTTTGATGAACCTTCACCTTAACTCTAGCTTTTGACAGATTTTTTCACAGATAGCCTACCAAGTTTCCCTGGAATTTTACTGAGAGCAAAGACTTGGCTTGCCCAAATTTCACTTGGGGCCTGGCACCTGATTCTCCTTAAGTCTGACATACTTTCTGACTGGGTTATGAGGCCATGTGCTGCTTCATATGGCAACAAAATATGCAATTTTCTCAAAACAAAGTAATAATCTCACCCTGGCAGGGTCTTTTTATGCATCTTATTTATGTACATATTTTCCTGCTGAGTGATAATCAGCCATCTCCATCTTCAGTAAGCTGACCACAAAATAACTACCACAAAAATCAATGGGAATCACTTTATAATCACTAAAGTAAATTTCTCCAAGAGTCAAAACAGTCTTGACCTTGCAATGTTGCACAGGTCAAATCAATGCAAATCTAATAATAATATAACAAATGGGGCTGTATTAACCTTTAGGTCTCTGGTTTCAATTAAGACAAAATTGAGGGATGATTGAATGTCATTCCTCTCAGAGTGCTTTTCAAAATCCCTCCCCTCTCTTTCTCCATAGTTGCTGCACAGAAACTAATACCATTCCACCCAGACCCACCAACAGAAACAACAATCTCCCTCTAACTTCTGGTGAAACTTTGGCAATTTGGAGTCTAGGTTTGATTTCTAGCTTTGTTAATCTGCGTGACCCTGGGAAAGTCACTTCCCCTCTCTGTTTCTCATCCTTAAAATGAGAAAATTAGACTAGAGGACCTCTGAAGTCTCTTCCAACCCTGAATCTATGATCATATGCATCTACAGGTAAAGAAGTTTGTTCATCTTAGTGACTGCCTTAACACAGGCCAAGTTTTATCACTTCCCATACTGAGTATCACCAAGATCTCTTACTTTCATAAAGTTAAAATAATAATAAATGATTTGTTTAACTCATTAAGATTTGCACGGTGATTTCCTCATAACAGCCCTGGGAGGTAGACAGTGCAGGCAGTATTATCTACATTTTATAGGTAAGAGAACTGAGGTTCAGAAGGTTTACACAATCTTACATAGGTAGTAAGTAAAAGAGCTGAGATTTCTGAAAGTCAAGTCTTTGTCAGTCAGTCAAGACACATTTATTAAATGACTACTATGTGCTAGGGAGGATTGTGCAAAGCCACCAGCCTCACTTTCTCCTCTGAATACTTCTACAATTTAAAAGAGTTCTTTTGAACGTTAAGCCTCCCTTTCAGAGTGCAGACCACTCCTCACACCCCAGTGTCCCTTGTTATCCTAGCAACTCATCCTTAGCCAAGAAACTGACAAAAAATGTCAGGGCTGACCCAAATAAAACACCAATTGTTAAGTCTCCCCGGGCTGATGTTACTTGTTCACTTGGACTACTTTGTCTCACTTTACTTCCAAAGGAAAAAAGTCTAACCTATTTTGTAATTACAGTTTATTCAAGTGCCGAGTTTCTGAATTAGGAGACTGGCAGCTGAATACCAATGTTTCTTGGGCTAAGTTCATAATTCAATTGATCATCATCTAATTTCCATCTTTTACTAGTACTGCTAGTTTACTTATTCTCATCTAATTCTTTGGATTATATGATGTTCCTATGACTAATAATTTCACTTAAAATGGCTGAGTCTCCTCCTATCTTAATCAATACAATGTGCTGTAGTGGAGTGGACATTGGACTTGGGGTTAGGAGAGCTGGGTTCCAGGTTCTGAATCTGCCATGAACTAGATGCATGACCTAATTCAGCAAGCCTGACAGTCTTCCCCTCCCAGTTTGATTTTTTTAAATTAAAGTCACTGAATGAGTGTTGCCTCACTCAAAGTGAGAACTTGGAAAGACTTTAGCTTAAAAAGGCCAAGGTCTCTCACTGCATCCTAGTCCATCTCTAGTCATCCTGATATCTGGCCACTGCACCCAGATGGCTCTGGTGGAGAAAGTGAGGCTGGTGACTTTGCACAGCCCTCCTTCACTCAAATCCACCTCAATGCAAGTCATATTATCATCTCCCTGAAGTCACGGTCCTCTTCAAAAAATGAACAAACCACAACCACCACTACTACCACAACTATGTGCCAGACACTGTGCTAAGCACTTGATTTGAAATTCAGTGTTTTGATTACATTTGACTCGATTTATTATAGAGGACTATAATGCGAATGTAAATTTTAAAGATCTTCCCTGCCCCTAGGCTAAAGTGCACCAGAAGCCTGGGGAGGGAGGCTTGTTTTTCAGTAGATACTTTTTGATTGGCCAGTGGGTCAATAAATTTGTTACATTCTCTGAGCCAGGAGAAGGCTATATAAGCCCTGATGTGTAGCTTTGTTTTGGGACTCACTTTGAGAAGTGTTCTGTGATTTGATCTGAATTCTGGGAAGCCGTTGTTGAGAGTCCCCCGGCTTTGAAAAACCCAGAATGTGGAAACCCAGATGTTGACTGGGTATGGATGTAATGGTTGGACAGTTTGGAAATCTGTCTACTTGATGTTTCTGTCCTGATAATTATGCCTATATACTTTGAAGTTCAGGGTGCTGACCTTTTCTCCTGAACAAGGTAAACGATATATGTCTGACTGATTAAAGTAAGCTTGTTAACCCATTTTGAGTTGCTTTCCTTTAACAAAGCAGATCCAAGAACCTGTGGTAGCTGCAAACCCTGAGGACGCTTGGGGTGCTTGCTGCTACAAGGACATAGAAAAAAAATAGATTAATTTATATTAAATGAGATTAAATTTTAATTTAAGTTACATAAAAATTGGTTTAGAGGAAAAAAAATAAAAATAGGCATTCTTAACCTGGAGTTCATGAGTGTGTTTCATATTTTTATAACTATTTCAATATAATTGTTTTCCTTCACCATCCTATGTATTTTATTTTATGCATTTAAAAATATCACTCTGAAAAGGGTCAGTAGGCTTCAACAATCAATGACAGATGAGTCAATGACACCACAAAAGTTAAGAACTCTCCTCTAGATACACTGTTTGCATCTCTATTATGAAGCATATTCAGCTTTGTATCATGCTATAGTTATTAGTTTCCTTGTCTTATGCTTTACTGAGAAATTCCCAAGGCTAGATGCACTGATTTCTAAGCTACTTGATCATAAAAGGATCTATGACAAAAGGAAAAAGTTGTCTTAAAAGCCTTGAAAACTTAAAACTTCAATATTAGAATCTGTAGTTTTAGGACTATGCTTAATTAGCTGGATAGGGCAGCTAAGTGGCACCATTGTACATAGAGAACTGGGCCTAGATTCAGGAAACCAAGTACAAATCAACTTCAGCCACTTAACTAGCTGTGTAATCCTGGGCAAGCCATGTAATTGCTGTCTGCCTCAGTTTCCTCAATTGTAAAATGGAGATGATAATAATAGCATTTACTCATAGAGTTGTTGTGAGGATCAAAGGAAATAGTGTAAAGTGTTTAGCACAATGTCTAGCATACAGTAGGCACTTAATAAATGCTTATTCCTTTACCCTTCTCCCCCTCATTTAACCAAAAACCACCTAAAGCCTCCACCTGAGTCTCCTTTGCTGGCTCTTTCTTCTCCTCTTCCTCTCTAAGTATGAATATCTTTCAAGGCTCAGTCTCAGCTGTTTTTCTCTTTCCACTCCATATAAGAATTCACATGAAAATGACCAAAAATAACCAGATATTACAGCCACAGATTTAGAATGCTAGAATCTCATTTTGTAGTGGTGGATCCTAGACATAGAAGCAGAAGGGCCTTCAGAGTGCATCTAATCCAGGGGTGGGGAACCTGCAGCCTTGAGGCCACATGTGGCTCTCTAGGTTTTCAAGAAGTTGCACTGTTCTGTGAAGTTTGGATTCAGTCAAAGGGCTGCCCTTAAGGACCGAGAGGACCACATGTGGCCTGAAGGCTACAGGTTCCCCATCCTTGATTCTAATCCAAATCTTGTTTTACAGATGAGGAAACTGAGACCCACAAAAGCTTAGTGTGCCCCAGGTCTCACAAGAAATAACATTAAAGGTGAGTATTCAAGTCCAGGTAATTTAATTGGAGAGTCACTATTCTATCTACTGTACTACATTACCTTGCCTGAGACTAAGGACTATGACATTTTTATCTTTGCACCCCTAGTACCTGGAACAGCTACTTCATAAAAGTTTCATTGCTTGCCACATGCAAATACAGCTCTTACTGTTGTTTTGATCTGTCCAAGACAGATGCAGAAATAACTCTCTCCCGAATCTTCTGCTTCTCAGGTAGCTAATGGACAACATGGATGAACACCAATCAGTGTTGTCTGCACACCAGAGTCCCAAAGCTCTTCTCACTTGTCTGCAGACATGGCTATAAAATCTACTGATTTTCCATCCCAATATGTGTTTTCCAACTTCAGCAGTACATCTTACTTATTATAATTTATTTGGCAATTAATTAAGCATGTACAACTCTTTGGCATGGTCATACTACAAAGGAAGTATGGCATCTAGTTCTCAGCACCACATTTTAGGAAGGACATTTGATGACTTGGAGAATGTCCATGAGAGCCCAATCAAGGAGGATTTTTACTAGAGTATCAACTTGGTCAGACACCTCCAGTGGAGCACCCTAGGGATCTGTTCTTGTCTCTGTGCTGTTAACATTTTTACTAGTGACTTAAAAAAGGCACTTAGAGAATGCAAACTTACTAAGTTTGCAGATGATACAAAGCAGTGAGGAATGGCTACAAAATGACTGAGAGTCTACATCCGAAAACCATCTTGAGGCTAAAGCTTTAGGAGATGAAATCTGAGGGGATGTATGTTCAGTTTTGTACTTAGGTTAAAACGATTTTATTAATAAGTAATAATTTAATAATTAATAAATAGGGAAGGCATAATAAAAGTTTGTCTGAAAGATCTGGAGTCTTGGACTATAAACTTTAAATAACCTAAGGAAAAATATTTATTCTGGAGAAGATATATAATGGTTGTTTAAAATATCTGTAGGAATTGGACATAGACTCTACCTGCAATGAGTGAAAATTGAAAAGAGGAAAACTGAAGCTTCCTGACAATTGGAGGGATCCAATAGACCAAATGAGTTGTCTTAGAAAGGAGTAGGTTCATAATTACTATATATCTTGGCATGGAAACTTCACAGTCATTTCTTCAGGTATGTTGTAAAAAGGGTTCTTGCTCAGATCTGGGATTGTTCCTGATCTCTCTAAAACCTGTTCCAACCCTGAAATACTGTGATTCCGTAACTGCTATTCATTGGTTAGCTTGAACTCTTATTTAAATCTTGTGTAATTGATTAATTTCTCACATGTTTAGGTATTATTTTCTGAAATAGATTGTAAGCTTCAGTGCTGAGATCTATCTATAATTCTCAACCTTTCCCTATAGTGCTTTGTACATAGTGCTTGATAGCCCTGTGTTGTGATTATTGTTGTTCTCATGGACCTCAGTGGTAAATATCTACCACCAAATACCAACTGAGAACATCTACTCCAATTTCTTCATTTTAATGATGAAGCCCAGAGAGAGTGAATGATTTGCCCAGGGTTGCACAGAAAGGAAATAGAAAAGTTGGAATGTGAATACAGGTCCTCTGAATCCAATTGAAGATTCCATCATCGATGTGAAATTTTCCTAATTAGATATGGGTGCAGGTTGTAAAATAGATCAGCAGATATGCTCACCTCTTAACCTAGAAGCAGGTTTTATTCATAAATTTCATTAGCAAACTGAATTCATTTGAAACTTGGAATGCATTTCTCCTTAGAATTCATGTTATAACAAATAGGTCCACACAAAGTCATAAAAAAAATGATCATAATGTAATAACCATATTACTAATTGAGTCCCAAGTACTAGGAGATTGGGCTTATATAATACAATAGGGAGAAGAGGAAAGGATTCTTCTCCATTTCCTAAACCATAGTCCCTTCCATGAAAAAAATTAATTAGATGAAGTTTTTCTGTTAAATCCTTCCAGTTCCTTTTCTGTATCCCTCTCCTACTTCCTAGTGTTGCTGACCTCAACTAGATAATAGAACGAAAGCAATCTGATGGAATTAATTCATACTAGCATGTGAACGGCAAATGAATTAACCTTAACATAGTTATTAACATTTTAAAATGAAAATGATTATTCACTCAAATGAATATCTAAACTGAAGGAATTTCAGGCAGCACAAGGTAAGTGTGAGGGAAATATTTGGGGAGATGTCCCAGTCTGGGAGGCTGCCTCTCTGGACCATCTTCCCTAAGCTATTTCTGCTTTTTACAGCTTTCTTCTCCTCCTACATGCCTAAACCAAGAGACTTTCGAAATGTGCTAGCTTTCTGTTTTCTCCAAAGTTCCCTTGCCAGTAGCAACTAGGACTCCCACAGGGAGAAGTGACGAGAGGAAATCTGGAGCTTCCAAGGACATTTGTCTATGTAGGTCATTTTTAAGTCATGGGTTTAAGTAAAGGACTGCCTGTACAGAACACAAAGTTTATGTAACCTCATCAATCTGTCATTGGGCTTTTTTACACACAGGAATATGGAAAAGTTGGGGGGGGGGAGGCACACAAGATGACATTAAATACCAAAGTCAGCTCTAACTTTACGACCTCAAAAGGCTCTGGCAATAAATTTATAGATATGTGTAGGTTCACTCTGGGCTTACTGTTGGCTACTGTGAATTATGACAAGATTCCCAGGCATCCATCATCCAAACACTAGCTAACCCCCAAATGGAGATTTTTCTAGTTGCTCTCGTTGGTCTGAGTAAAATATCATTCAAGGATATGGTGACAGAATTTTTAACTTTGATTAATGGTGAGTGGCTCATGTTATGATTTTGGACTATAGCGCCCTATAATTCTCTGATTATCCACACAATCTGTCACATTCAAAACCTTAGTGGTGTAATCATACAACCACCACCATTTAACATATGTAAAATGCTTTCCATCAAAACAGTGCCGAGAAAGATAGCATAGGTGTGGCCAGTATTTTATGTATGAGACATCCGGGACTCAGAAAGGTCCAGTAACTTGTCCCAAATCACGTGAATAATAAATAATGGAGGATTCCAAAACCAGTTTAACTCCCATGTTCAGCCTTCCTTCCTCTTCATCATGTTGTGTTCTATTGGACTCCTGACTCCACTCCCATAACCAGTTGTGAAGTCTTGTTAATTTTACCTTTTCAATTTGTTGTAGACTTTCCTTCTTAGTTCTACCCTTCCAATATCTCTTATAGACATTTCCTCCACTCTATTTCTATAGCCACAATCCCAGGACAATTCTTCATTATCTTATTCATTCATGAGTGTTTCATTTCCAAAAGCTTTTGGAATAGAAACACACTACAGACCACCAACCCTACTTCCTGACCAGCTGCTAGAGACATCTTCCAAAGGAGCAACCCCTGTAGAGAAGACAGACCTGGTACCAATCATAGGACAGGCGAGCCAGGCTAGCTAAAGCATCAAGACACCCAATGGACAGAAGAGATGGTACATGCTAGATATGTCAAACCACTATGACCACCAGCCCCCTCTGACTTTGATGGAGATGGCACAGGACCTTGACCCCGTGAGCTCCCTCCAAAATCCTGTTCCAGCCCGAGCCTTGTAGCCATCACCAGAGGAATCAACCCCTGACTCTTTAGAAGCTACAACTACTGAAGAGCCAGAACAGAAAGTTTTCCTCATCAGTGTCCTTGACATTGTTGAATGGTTCAATATTGGAAATGGATGTGACTTTGGTAGTGGAAATAACAGCAAAGAAACTTATCGCTCTCTGCTTAACTACTGCCTCCTAAGGACCATGGGATCTTTATATTTGTTTTGCTACTCCAACTGCCTTCATATGCTATATCCCTAACTAGAATGCAAGCTCCTCCAGAGCAGTGAATGCCTTGATTCTCTATTTGTCTCCCCAGCTCTCAGCACAGTACTTTGCTTGTGCTAAGGGTTAAATAAATGCTTTTATAGTCATTATTTCTCTCCTAGACTATCACAATACTTTGTCAGCAATTGTTTTTTTCTTATCTCCTTTTGCCCCACTCCAATCTATCCCACGTGCAACTTTCAGATTAATCTTCTTTATACATTTATCTGGTCATGTCACTACTTTACTCAAATACCTTTAATGGCTCCCTGTTGCCCACTAAGTACAGCTCAAGTTCCTTAATCTGGCATTCATAGACTTGGATTGCTCTGCCTTTATAACTTTTCTTGCTCCCCTTTTACAAACTTTGTATTCCAGCCAAACTGAACCATTAAGCTGCTATCAGTTAATTTTTTGGTCACCATTCCTTTGCTTATTCCATTCCCTTTTCCTGGAACACCATCCCTTACCCCCATTCCTACCTGCTGATATTTTTTTGTCTAGATCTATGATTTTGTCGGTATATAGAATTCCTGGGAGCAAACTCCCTCTATTAATGCAAATTGACAACTGTTTTACAGCAATGCAGTTTCTAAGAGGCCCTGAGAGTCTGAGACTGTCCACAGTCAGCTATGCAATATGTGTCAGACACAGTGGGACTTGAACCCAGGAATTTTCGAGACTGGTCCCCCATTGGCCACCATACTGGTACTTTTAAATGTACTTAAAATCACAATATAAGTCCCAAACATACCCACAGAACTTTTCCTGAGACAGAACAACAGATGGAACACTGGATCTAGAGTGAGGAAGATCTGAGTTCAAATCCTTTCTCAGTTACAAACGAACTGTGTGACTCTAGGCAAGTCATTTAACATCTGTCTGCCTCAGTTTCTTCATCTACAAAATGGATATAATAATAGCACTTATCTCCTAGGGTTGTAGTAAGGATCAAACGAGGCATTATTTGTAAAGCCCTTTGCTAAATTGCTATATATGTACTGGCTAATGATAACGACTCCTCCTGTGGACCTTACACAGCATTTTTCATGTGTGTGTCTGTTGCATCCAACTAGTATACGATAATGCAAAAAACTATAATGCCATAACAAAATGATCTAAATGACAGGCCAGGACACTGGGGTAATCAAGTAAGATTAAATTAAATAGGAATAAATGTAAAGTCTCACATTTGGGTATAAGAAATCAAATTCACAAATATAAGAGATAGGAGGTATAATCAGAGAGTTTTTATTCTTCTTTATGCTGTTTTGTCTTTTTGAAGTTTGCAGGAAATGATGCACAGGCCAATGTCCGGTCTGATTCCAAGTTCTGCCCAGGAGTCATAAACATTAGTTTAAAAAAAAAGATCTGGGGTTTTAGTAGACTGCAAGCTCAATATGAGCCGGAAGCATGATGTGGTGGCCAAAAAAGCTAGTATGATTTGGGGCTGCATTGAGAGTGGCATGACCTCCAGGATTAGGGAGGTGATCCTTTCCACTTCTATTTCCATCTTTGTTAGACCTTATGTATAGAATTGTAATCAGCTGTGGGCACTACCAGTTAAGAAGAATATTGAATGTCTAGATAAATACAATTCAGGTGGCAAAAGGCCCTGAGTCCATGTCAGGTGAGGACTGACTGAAAGAACTGGGCAAGTTTAGCTGATGTCTTCAACCACACGCAGGGCTGTTACACAGAAGAAGGAACAGACTAGTTTTATTTGGCCAAAAGAGAACGAAGGACTGTCTGAGTTTACGTACACTGTGAAAACCTTGAATGGAATAGGTAAGAGAGGGAAAGGCTAGCTTCCCCTGCTCTTCTTTTTTACCTTTGGCCCTGAGAAATGGTTTGGGGTATTTCAATTTGTTCTGTTCCATTTGTCCTTTTCAAATCTAGGGGGTGGGATGCCCACTAAACCCAGAAGTGATAGAGCCATGGTGACCTTGGAGCCAGGACCTTAGACTGGATGTGGCAGGCAATCAACCCAACATGGAAATCCTAAGAAGCCAAGGTGCTAGGGAATCAAGCCCAGAAGGACTCTGGACTTAAAATTTGGGACTGGGCTATGAAGGAAGTGAATCAAATGGTGTACCTCATGCCCTTCTACTCTCCAGAGACAGGTGTTTTTTAGAGGGGGATTAGGCCATACATTACATTTTGGGGATCATATTCATATATTTATTATAAAGTATTCCTTTACACATGATAATACAGTTAGGGTTCAGGGACCCCCTAAAATTGGGTGAATGTCATTGTTGTTGGTTGAAGTCAATGGCAGAGAGCCTAGACACTCCAAACCCCCTTAAGGGTACCAGAGAAGGGGAGGGAGTGCAGAAGGAGAAAATGGAACACCCATCACCTTCAGGCAGTGGAGGCCAGGGCAGTCACTGTTACATAGATAAATTCAAAGGAAAAAATAGCTTTGTTTCATTCTTAAATAACCCTAATTGTTTAATAATGTTTATGACTGATGGGCACTACACAACTGTTCAGACCTTGGAATTAGATTGGACATTGGCACCTGAATATCAGTTCCTCTTCCTCAGTGACTTTTGAGTAGAGCTTGTCTTTGATCACAGCAACTGGCCAAAGTCCAACTTCAGAAAGACAGAACAGTACAAAGAATATTTGAGAAGGTACCTGGGAAGCCCAAAGAAAAAGTAAACAAAAACATCTCAAACACTTGAGAACATCACAGAAAAGAATTTACCATGAGGTAATGCTGAATCTATGAACTACCTCATTCGTTAAGTTTGCCCAGTATGTTTGATAGATATCAAATATGACGGTTTCCCTGGAAGACTCACAATACCCCCACAAAACCCCTATTGAGTTTGTTATACATTGCATGGTTTGGAAACAATAAACATAGTGGTCAGAGACCTTGGAGGTCCTGGGTTTGAGCCTCTGACACATGCTGGCTGCTGTGTGACCCTAGGCACATCACCCAACCTCTCACTGCTCTGGGAAGTTCTCTAAGGCTTTCAGTAGCAGACTAGGTGTCAGTCCGTATTGGTATAGGTAGTTCCCCAGACCAGTTCTAGTACCTGTCCCTAACACACTGTGACATATCCCAGTAAGAACAAGGATTTCAAAAGAAAAAATGTTAGAGATATTTCAACGTCTCTATACTAAGTGAACTTTTCAACCATTCTTTGTCTACACAGAGAAGGTTGCTCAGTCTCAGAGAATTTGCTGGAAATGAGACCTGTCCCCCCATACATAAGTCCTCATCCTCTGAGCCCCTGGAGCCCTCCTTGAGCCCCTTGCTTCATCTCACCCAATGCTATTCCCAAGTTGAAATGCTCTGACCATAGAAACAACATTAGGTAGAGAGGCTATATGCCCTGGTCCTATTTGTCTTATACTTGAAGTAAGTAAATAAGTAAATTGATTTTTGTGGAACTGTCAAGTGATCTAATCACTGCATACGATATTTGTCTTTGAAAAAGAAAAAGTAATATAGAAGCTAGTATTTATATAGCATTTTAAGGTTTGCAAAACATTTCATATGCATTATCTCATTTGAGCCTCACAACAAACTTGTGAGGTAGGTGCCATGTTTATCCCATTAGATGGGAAAGTTGAGGCAAAGAGAGCACTTGCTCAGGATCTCAAAGCTATCAAGTATTCAAGGAAGGCTATGAGCCCAGGTCTTCCAAACACCAAGATCAACATCCTAACCACCATGTCACCGTGCTTCTAAGAATGTTACACAAAATAAAATATGAATTGCAAACTTACAATGGTACTTTTGGAATACAATCAGTTTGAAAGTTGGATGTTGATTATAAGTGCTAGGTATCTTTTACTTTTTCTCCCTCTTCCTTCTCCTTCCCTCAAATAATTTCAAATTTTTAGTTTTCCAAATAATGCTGAACACAACTTCCAAACTCTTTGGGGGTATAATAGTGAACTCAGTGGGATTTGGGGTGAGGACATCTACAACAAAATTTTCACAAGGTCTTTTAGATAAATAACTCAGATTAAAGTTGTTCAAAATGTTTTGATTCAGCATAGTTCAACACAATGAAAAGAAAATCTAAAAGAACTTTAGGTTTAGAGTTTTGAGCTCCTGGACTGAGGTTGTGGTTTAGCTACTCACTAGATGCATGACCTAAGGAAAGACATCTCATCTTTCTGAGCATCTGTATTCTCATCTATAAGTGGGGACAGTAATGGTCTTCCATCATCTCACAACATTGTAGTGAGAACAATTGAGGTCCCAGATGCTAACTGATTTGTAACTTCTGGGATGCTTTAACAAGCAAGGCTATCACAGACTATTTAGCTACCCAGATCCTACCTGGAATTTGCCAAAGATAGAGGGGGAGGAGTAGTTTCTCCTTAGAGTAGGGGAATCAGTGTAAGACTATGTAAGGTCTGCATTCTCTTGCATTAACAAATGGCAAATTCAACCAAAATATCTGAGAAATAAGAATTAGCAGTTAGTAGAGGAGGTGAGGCAGGGGTAAGCCAAAGAAAGGAAGAAAAGAGAAGAAAGAGCCTTCTCTGGGACACTTCAGAGTATATTCCTGAAGCAAAGCAGATGGCCACGGCAGTCCATGAATAAAAATGATGGCTTTTACAAGATACCAAAAACATACCCACTAAATGACTTTCAGATGCCCGGGCTTTGAGCTGACGGAGGACACCCAGAGGAGGGCTCAATAACACACAATATGGTTTCACAATGGCTGGCTGCAACTTTCCGTGGATATCTGGAAGAACTCTACACCTCAACAGGCAGGAGCTGGAAAGAGGGTCAGAATACTGATTCCCAAACATGGCAGATGGCATCACACTCCCCAGGAGCTTGGCCTCATTTCAACTGTTGTCATAGCTTAAAGAGGTTCACACTCCTCTTAGGGGACATTCAGTGAGTAAAGACACATGTAAACCAAAATATCAGAGGATAATTGGGAGATTCCAAGTGATTTCAATTGGAGGTCAAATGTGAATTCCTTATGATCATATATTAGATATGGATTAAAGTCTCTGGCTCCCACTATTTAAGGGTATCCACTGCTTGGGCCACCCTGTCTCCATCCTGGGGAACTGAAGGATTTTGAGTTCAAGCCATATAAAGGTCATTTGAAAGAACTGATGATGTTTAGCCTAAGAGAGGACACAAAAGCTATCTTTTAAGGGCTGTCACATAGAAGAGGGATTTATCTTATTTTGCTTGGTCCCAGAAGGCAGAACTAGAAGTGATGTCTAGAAGTTGCAGAGGGACAAATCTGGACTTAATCTAAGGATTGGGCAATAACTAGGGGTGCAGCAGATTGAGGACTAGACCTGGAATCTGGAATACCTGAGTTCAAATCCTGCCTCAGATACTTACCAGGTGCATGACCCTGGACGTTAACTTCTGTCTTAATTTCCTAATTTGAAAAATTAGGATAATAATAGCACCTAACTCCCACCATGGGTTATTGTGAGGATAAGATTTTATAAAGTGCTTTTGTAAATCTCACAGTTATATAAAAGCTAGCTATTATTATTAACTGCTTTATACTTTAATACTAATATACTAAGTATATACTAGTAATTTATATACAAATATTAGTATGCTAATTATATATTAATAATAATATACCAGTAATATTAGTTAAAAATAGCTAATATGCATAATAATAATGATAACGAGAAAAGTCTGAAAAATTTAAATTTTACAAAAGTGAAATGGATGGATTCTGGTGATAATGGCTTCCCCCCTCTCGGTTTTTCAACTCCCTTTAATGTTTTGTCTTTCCCCCTTATTTGGGTGCAAGCTCATTGAGATCAAGAACTATCTTTCTTTTTGTGCATATTTATATCTTTAGTAGTTGACATATAGTAAGGGCTTAATTTTGAAGCTTTTTGCTTGTTGCCTGACTGCCATCTCCTCCTCCCAGGGTCAGCCTTTGCCAAAAAAAAATAAACCCACACACACAAAAAACAAACCCACAAAGTGGTATTATCCATTACTCACTCTGACTCCTCTTTTAATTTAATTCAGGTCCCCCCAGTTTCCCAGGCCTTCCACAGGTCCTAACCAGCACTTGGAACCTCTCCACAGTGAGTTGCAATGTGAACTTTCACCTTCATTTCCTCCATCTACCCTCCACCTCTACCCATCCAGATTCACCTGTCCAATTATCAGATTCATGCTCTGAGGCTAGTTAATCTCATAAACTAACCTCAAGCTAAGGAATTAGTGTTACTGGGTCAGCAAAGCTGTAACTCAAAGGAATGGCTTTCTAAAAGCACCCACCCTAAACTCATGTAGGCTGCTAGAGGAGATGACCAGAGTCAAGCTAGATAGTGCAGTATGGGCAACCACCTTCTTTGCCTATGCAGGGTCATCCCATGTTTCTTCATTCAAAGAAAGCAAAGACCTAGGATTATATGGGCATTAAAAATGGGTGTTGTCTCTGGCACCATCTATATAATCCATATTGTCAATGCTCTCCATAGCCTAGAAGACAGAGAAGAATCCAGTGTATTAGGAGTCTAGGATGCTTTAGCATATGATATACAATTTACACTGCTTTGTGAAACAGAAAATCCCATGATGGGGACAGGCTGAGGATAGAGACAAGTCCATAGATGAGTTTCTGGCTCAGAGTTTCAAACCTCTTTCTCTTCTTAGATTTTCATGTTTTTATGTCTATTTGTTTGAGTGTTGTAATAGTAATGGCATTTAAAGATTCCCCTGTATTGGCTTGGTTTTGGGTTTGATTGTGTTAAAACCCAGAGCTTGTTGATCCCACTTGTGGGATGGACTTGTTGATGTGAAAAGAGAGTGCTGAACTGGGGGTGACATAGATTTGGAGAGACACAAGAGAGAGGCAGAAGAACTTTTTGGAAGCAGCACCTTTGGAGGCAGAGAGAGACTGAGAGGATTGCTGAGGGCTGCTTTGAATTGCCCAGGACTTTGAGAGCTGCCACCCAGAGCTGCCGAGGACTGAAGAGACATGGCTGTTTTGCTGGTACTTTGTCTGTCTGTTTTGATGTTGTTTTGCCAGATTTGTCCACTGGTGAAAGACAGTCCTGTTGTTGCAGAAGATCTAGAACCTGGCTGTTGGTTCAGAGAGACTGTTCTGCAGACAGAGAGTGAATGCTGTCCACTGGTGAAGGACAGTGTTGTTGTTGCAGAAGTCTTGGAACCTTGCTGTTGGTTCCGAAGCCCTGAAGAAGGATTTTTTTTGTTGTATGTTTACAGAAATCCTGGGAGAGGGTTTTGCTAATGTTTTCAGGGTTCCTAGGACTGTTCTGCAGACAGAGAATGAATTAACGAAGAGACTGGCAATGTATCTTGTGGCCTTGCTAAGCTTTGTCTCCCCAGGAACAAAGATTTCTGAGAACTTGCCTCTGTGTCAAGATGAAGAAAAGACCTCCATTTGGGTATTAAGTGCTGTGCTTAAACTTGTTGTAACTCTGGGGTAGATTCAATTGTGATCCAGGGGTGGGGAATTTTTGACCTTTTTGTGTTCTATGATTGAACAAATGAATGTACTTTACTTATGATTGGAAACTAATCTCCATTTGAGAAGAGGGGCTTTGTGATGGACTAAATGAAGGTACAGCCTAGGGGTGGAGTATTATTTAGCACAGGGACTTTGTAATTGATTGAATGAATGTAAGGTCCTGGGGTGGGGTAGTACTTGGAGATTATTTAATCACACTTAGTAAATGCTGTATTTTGATCTTCTCTGTTCTTAATTTGTCACTGAATAAAATGGAGAGCACCTATGCTGGTATTTTGAACCTTGGGAAGTTGCCTTTCCTTGGCATTACATTACAAGTGTCTAGCTCAACAACTTGCAAATTAGAAACTCTGAAGTTTCACAGATAAAGTCCACATCTGTCGCTGATTTGAAGGTAGCAGGCAAACCCTTGGGGCACAGGTCGTTCCAAGCCCGTACAGGCATATCTTGGAATTTTACCTCCACTCTGACAAAAGGGACCCCCTTCCCTCTCCACACATTAGCAGGATGCCTCAGTGTAATACTTGAAGATGGCTCCCTTCAGACAAAGACTGCCAGAGTTACTGCCACTGGGCAGCCTAAGGGACTGGATTACCTCAGGCAGGCTGTTTCTTGCCCTATATTTTTTGGACAGATAAGCCATATGTTGCTTCACCACAGAAATGGTCATCTTGTTCTATTTGATATTGTTTACAGGAGGCAATCCAGTATGTGACAGGATGGTGGTCCCACTGGCCTCTAGTCAAACCTAATGATCATCAGGGATCTGCCTAATTCAGCAAAACCCCAAATTCCTATGGGGAAGTCTCTTTCTCCACTGTGGAGAACTATTAGGATTGGGTCTCTGCATCTTGTGATGTACAATGTTGGCAGTTTGGACCATAAAGATGACTTCCTGGAGCATCTCTCCAATGCACACATTCAACTTCCTTAGAATGCAGGTATGTCCTATTCTCATAAACAAGCAGAGAAAGGATACTATATGGCTAAAAAGAGAAAGCTTCACAGTATCTTGGAAAGAGCTGTGGCTCAGGAATAAGGATACCTAAGTGCTCACTACAGTTCCTCTAATTTAACTGTGTGGCTTTGGGCAAGGCAATTAGACACTATTAATGCTTTCTCATGAGAAAGGCACTAGACTAAATTTAGATGGCTAAAGTCCTCCCAGTTTTAAAATTCTAAGACACTCATTAAAAGAAACATTTGTTTTTTCAGTTTAAGCTAGGGCTAAAGGACTTGAAACAGAACAATACCTCGGTCAGCCAAGAGCATCTGAAACTTTTCCTTGATATGCCCATAATACTTGTGTATTTTCCGGATTAAAAAAAAAGTTCAAGGAAAAACTGTATATACTGGCAACAAGTAGAAAGGGTGTTAGATGTGTGACCCTGGTCAAGTCACTTCAACAATTCAATAAATGACTCTTACACCATCCTAGTTAGGACAGTACAGTACAGTGGATAGAGAGCCAGTCTCAAAGACACAAAGACCTAGGTTCAAGTCCTTAGCACAGTGCCTAGTATACAGTAATTGCTTAATTGATGTTAGTTTATTGGCTGGCTGCCTGCCTCTGAGGCACACTGACTGTGTGATCCTGGCTCTACACAACTGTCTAAAAGTGTTAAGACAGATGATACTGACAGTACATTGGTAGAAGGAATTTCCACATTGGAAGTTCACTGCATCCATTAAACCACAAGTCCAATCTAAATTTTTTTTTCCAGAGTAGGGAAGATGATTCTAGATTTGGAATAAAGGATTCTGGGTTTCAATCCCAGCCTTGATAAATTCTACCTGTTTAACCTCAGGCAAGTCACTTTGCTTCTCTGACACTTCATCTGTAAAAGGAAGAAATTGAAGTAGATGATCTCTGTCTCCTTCAGTTAGCTCCAAGCCTAGGAGCCTGTGTTCCCATGAAAAAATATACAAAAATAATTAACTGATAGCCCCCGCCTTTAAAGCTGGCTCTACAATTCTGTAGTTCTGCATTTTAACTCCAAGGACATATGGCGCATTTTAACTCCAAGGACATATGGAACTCAAAAAGAATCATGCAACATTTCCATTAGTTCCCATGTACTTGAGAACTAAGTTTTTGCATCGGTCTCACCATGTCATATTCGTAGAAATTAATATCTGCTTCCTACCACTGAAATACCCTTTTGGTGCTTTATGTTGGTCTGGAGGTGACCCTGGGATCTTAACTGCTACACTAGCAAAATGTCAGCTCTGAAAGGACCCTACCAAGGTGTAAAGGCTTTGAAAAGAAAAACCAGTGATGGACTGTAAGTCAGCCAAATGAGGACCATTCTAGCTAAATTTACCAGAAGATTGGCCATTGGGTGCAATTGGTTCTTCTCCCATTACAGCAAATTTCAACAAAAGACAATTGTGACTTCAAATAATTGCAATCCGTAACAGCTGTATCCTTCACCAATGGACATGGCTGATTCTTGAAGAACATATTACGTGGGAGCATGAGTCAGGTAAGGGGAGAAGGAAAGTGTCCGTTGTTTCGGTTTGACTTTTAGTGCCTTTGAGGTTCAGCCTTTCAAATGAAATGAGGCCTAGTTGAGTCTTTGGATAAATTGTGGATTCAGGAAGCTTCCTCATAACCTCATCTCTCTATTTCCAGATAATCCTAAAAGAGTTATATCATTTAGAAGACCAAGAAAGAAGGTCCTGAAGGAATATTTAAAAACATCAAAAACTATTCTCTACCAAAACTCTTCATGGAAAATGATAGGCTGAGCAGGAAGGGGATAATTTGTTATTATTGAGGGTCACATTTTATAAACTTTCTTTTACCAAACTGATGGGATTAAAAGCAAAATGTTGTTTTCATAAGGGCATTTCACAAACCTAAGTTGTATTGCTGTGTTTAGAAATCTGTCTCTACTTTAAAAAACAGAGAGAGAGAGAGATAAAGATTCTAAAGCTATAATAGATAATATTTCATTCCAGAACATGCATTTCCAGTTGACTGAGTTGGATTTTGACCAGTAACACAACATAATCATCTGCTCTCCATCAACTTGTGCCCAGGGCAGCAGCTGCAGCTCAGGATGGAGAAGCAAACACTGGATCAGGCCACCATTTCCAAAGGGTTGGACTTGTTTTGACAAGTGAATGAGGCATCAGTGAGGAACTCAGTGTTCCTCAGCATTTAGTCACAGAAATGCTCTTCTCTTCTCTTTGTGAATGACCAGCTGGTTTACACCTGGATCCTGATTTAGGCCAAATCTTTTTCCAGTGTTATTTGGTGACTTTCAATAGATTGTCAGTCCACGTCTCCTTCTCTCAAACCCTCAAGACACTGGTTTATCTGGCGCTGTTTCAACTCATGGCTCCATTCATTGATAACTCTTTTACTTCTCTGATTCAGTCAATATGTCCCTTTGCATCCCAGAGATGACCTGCCATGGAGAGTTCTATCCTGGAACTGTGTATATTAGCAAGATATTCTCTTTCTCTTTCCTTATATCCATATGTTTCCATTCATATGTAGTAATGAATGAGTTAATCTAACAGTAAATATATTTTGGAAAAGTGCTACAGAAGGACGATGAGCCAGGTCCAAAACTGATGAAAAGGAAAAGAGAGAGCTGGAGGCATCTAGGGGGAACAATGGATAGATCACTAGATCTTGGAGGCAAGAACACTTCAGTTCAAATTCAGCCTCAGACACTTCCTAGCTGGGTGACTAGGAGCAAATTGCTTAGCCTCTTCTTGCCTCAGTTTCCTTAGCTGTAAAATAGGAAATAACAGTACCTACTTCCTCAGGCTGCTGCAAGCATAAAATGAGATAATATTTGTAAAGCTCTCTACAAACCTTAATATGTTATATAAATATTAGCTATTAATATTTTTGAATTTAGAAAAATGCATAGCATTCTCAGTTTTCCCAAGCTACCCTCTGATACAAAAATCCATCTTTTTAACACCAATATTCTCATTCTGATGTTACAAGCCTGCAGATCATGGAACAGCACAATCTATAAACAGGCCAAATTGAGTGTGACCCAAAAGACAATGGAGATACATGTGGAAGATTTAAGTAGGATGCATACAACTGACAATCATTTGTGGAAAATAAGTGACATAAAAATCAATTTCAGAAAATGTATGATAGGAAAAGGAGGTGGGTCAGCTATGCAGTAAAAGTAAGGAGTAATAAATGCACAGCCTGAGTGCTGTACAGATAGCTACAAAATGAGAAAAAGCTTCCAATAATTTGAGAAGATCCTCTTTTGAAAATTTATGGACAGTTATTTAAAAAGTACACAAATGGAGGTGTAAATGTGTATGATTGAAGCTTGTGTCTATATTGGTAACATCTCAGATTGCTTAAGTATTAATTTATAGGTATAAAAGAATTCGGGACCACTTGAACCATGATCATGTCTATCTGGAATCTGAAATGAGTAAATTAAAAAAGTTCCCTTCCCAAATGAAAATTAATTTGCTGCCTCTCAGAGTAATCGAAACAATGCCCTCAAACTCGAAATCAAATCATGATAAAAACAAGAACTTTTCAAGAGGTTCAGAGTTTTCTTGATGATGTTTATCTTAAGTCAAATGTAGCTTGGTATTTTCCAAACATGTTGGTTATTGAATTGATTTTTAATTGTCTTCCATGACTTTGTTTTTCTACTGGAACAGGACTAATAAACTCATTTGCAGATAGGCAGCATAATGGGAAAATTTTCACATATGGCCCATAGACTAAAGACCTCATTCTGTTTCAGACTTAATAGGTGCACATTACAGAAAGAAATTCACATATTAAGGTCCTCTTCATAATTTCTTCTGGGCAACTAGATCACCTTATGGGCATCATAAGTGCCTTCAACCAATGATAAAAAACTGGAATTTCACAAATATTTACACATTTGATTCTTACATTTTGCACCAGGGTGAGTCAGTATTTCCTTACATAGTAATTCCAGCTATAATCAAAATGTAAGCTCTTATCTAAAGTAACAAGTAAATATTTTTCAGCAGACCCTAAATGGGACTGAATATGGAACCTGCAGCCCATTGTTAGACCCTATTTTTTAAAATACACTTAAAATAACTGCATTATCTTCTGGCTAAAACCAAGCTGTCTGACAAATTGTCCCCCCAAAAGATAAAGTTTTGGTTTTAAAAATCTCTGTATCTATAAAAGAGAGCCCTTTGGAGCATAGTAAATTAATGATCTGGTCTTTAACTTTGACAGATTTTGGCTAAAATGCATTTAGTGGTCTCTCAGGATGTCTATGAAGGATAAAGCATCACTGGAGTTTCTCCCTGCTAAAACTTTCAAGTCATTCAAACAAACTGAAGATTAAAAGTATGAGGTGGTTTATCCACCTCTGAATTCTTGCCACATCTGACTAGTTCCATAATTATTGCAGATAGGCATATAAACTTTATGCTCCTTCTCCAACTCAATTACTTAGCTTCATTCTCCATTCCAAGAGGCGTTCCAAGAGGTTATCGTGACAGGCCCCCTTGTTCATTTCAATCAACCTCAACCTTCCAAATGTATTCAGCACTATCAATGCCAGCTGCTGGAATGTCATCTGAAGCAAAAAGATAATTACAAAAGGAAATAAGGA
This sequence comes from Petaurus breviceps papuanus, assembly GCF_028583685.1. Classification (NCBI taxonomy): domain Eukaryota; kingdom Metazoa; phylum Chordata; class Mammalia; order Diprotodontia; family Petauridae; genus Petaurus; species Petaurus breviceps. The sequence goes on along the minus strand of NW_027185777.1, from coordinate 37,300,023 downwards.
ACATACCCCCTTCCCACCCTTCATTGCTGTCTATCAGGAAGATGCGTGCAAGTGTGTAGATGGGTGATATTCCTTGTGTGACAAGTGTGTGAGCTCTGGAGGAAGAAAACTCACAATCATGTGCACATTTACATTTGTAGTGGTGTTCAAAAAAAGGAAATAAAAGCTCACAGGTAGAGTTCCACCAAACTATATTATGGCATTGGAAATTCTACTGCTTACATTATACATGACTGGTTGCTATGCAGCCTAAAAGGGGTTAGTCAGGGTTCCAAACACTAAGAAGAAGGAGAGTATTGTTAGTTAGAGGAGAAATCCAGGCCACTGGAGAACTTTCTGGAGAGTTTAGAGTTAAGTGTCTCTTGTATCTCTTGACTATAGCGACTTTCTTCTTTCAGAATTGCCTCACTCTCACTGGCCCTGTACAGTCAAACAGTTGACTTATATTGTTTCTACTTCCATAATATCCTTCGAATCCAACCACTTCTTTTCATTTACCCAGCTACTTCAGGCTCTTGTCAACTTTTGCCTAGATTATTACAACAGCCTTCTAATTAGTCTCTGTCTCACATTCCTGCACATGCCACTTATGCTCTAAATAGTGACCAAAAGGATTTCCCTAATGTGCAAGTCAAGTCTGACTATGTCACCCTCCTGCCCCCAAACTTAAACTTTAGTAGATACCTATAATTTCTAGTATCAAATATAAATTCTGCTTATAATTTTAACCTTTACTACCTGGGCCTAAAGAACTTTTCCATATTACTCCCTTTCAAGCACATTGTGATATAAAAAATTGACCAGCTTGCTAGTCAATCACTACCTTCCCATCTCCCTTTGCTGTGCCTTTTCAGAGCTTAGCACATTGCCTGACACATAGTAATTGCTTAATAAAGGTTTATTGATTTATTTGTATTGGTTTTAAACTCCCCTTGCATGCCTACTATGTGCCAGGAACTGTGTCAAGCTCTTTACAAAAATCTCAATTCATCTTCATGTCAATCCTTCAAGACTCAGCTCATTCCCTTCTGCAGGAAGAATTTTCTGATCCCATTAGCTACTTATGCCTTTCCCAAAAAATGAGTTTTTTTTATTCAATAAATACATTACTTTTCCCTATATATGTACATATTGTTTTCCCTCTTCCACCTCCCATGGAATGTAAGTGATTTGAGGACAGGGACTGTTTGATTTTTTTTTTTTGTCTTTTCATCCACATTACTAATCCTAGCACCAAGCTCATAGTAGGGATTAATGAATACTTGTTGGTTAATTAATTCATGTAACCATATCCCAGAAGAATCTGAAAACAAAAATACAAAAAAAACAACCTTGTAAACTGAGGAATAGATAATCTTCTACCACTGCCTCTTTCTGCTTTTGTTTTTTAGGTAGAGTGGGGTTTGGAATAAGGGGAAAGGGAAGATCTTGGAGAAAAAAACTGAATTTCTCCAGTAGTATGCTGCTTTCTAGGGGGGAAAGAAGCCATGGATCAGCAAATTGAAGCTAGAGGATGGCTTTATGTCTATGCTGTCACTTTTGCCTCTCATTCTTTTCTTCTCTCATAAACATCAACATAACCCGACTCCACATCTCCATCTGTGAAGAAACTTTCCCCTTTTGGTATTTGCCCAAAAGCAAGCAAGCAAGTAAGCAAGCACTCTCTGTCTCTCTCTCTGTCTCT
>NW_027185777.1:37213081-37293339 GCF_028583685.1 Petaurus breviceps papuanus | reverse complement strand
CCCATGCACACATACATACACACACTCACCCACCCATGCACACACACACACATTCACCCAAGTGTGCACACACACACTCACCCATGCACACACACATACATATACACACGCTCACTCACACACACACATACACACGCTCACTCACACACACACATACACACACTCACCCATGCACACACACATACACACACTCACCCATGCACACACACCACACACATTCACACACAAACATACACACACATGGGTGTGCTTATACACATGCCACAAACCAGTTCATGATTTTGTGGTGACCAGCCCTTTGGTAATTAATCTCTCCAAGGTTAGCCTGCCTAGAGCTTGAGTAACAAACATACAGTCCATTGCTGGCCCTCACTCAAAGTATTCTTAGATAGACTGAGCTCCCCTGGATATTCTATTGCTGATTAGTCATTTCAGTCATGTCCAATGCTTTGCAACCCCATTTGGGGTTTTCTTGGCAAAGATACTGGAGTGGTTTGCCATTTACTTCTCTAGCTCATTTTACAGAAGAGGAAACTGAGGCAAATGGAGTTGAATGACTTGCCCAGGGTCACCCAGTTAGTAAGTGTCTGAGGTCTGATTTGAATTCAGATCTTCCTGACTCTAGGCCTGGTGCTCTATCCACTGCGCTGTCTAACTGTTCCTGGACATAATAGTCTAAGAATCCAAGATTCCCTCACTCCAGGACTGGGCATTGTTTAGCAATATTCAACAAGGATGGTCTCAGTCTCATTCTCTCTCTCCTCCTCTCTGTCTTTCTGTCTGTCTCAGTGTCTCTATCTGTCTCTGCTTTGTTTTTAATCATGTTTCTTTACATAGATATGAAAAGTAGCCTCAATGTGGACTTTTTATCTGTGTATGAAACCTCTCCAAGATCAAAACAGAAATGTTACATACATTCCGACCTGGAATGACACAGAGCAAAGATATTTAACTGTTTTTTTTTCAGATCATTTCTGATATTTAAAATGTAAAAGAGAAACTGATGATGCTGGAGAGATTTATTTCAGCCAATTTTTGCTTATTTCTTCCTTAATAATAATTAATTAACAACCATCATTTATATGGCACTAAAGTTTGCAAAGAGCATGATATATTATTTCATTTGATTGTTACAACAAACCTTTGAGGAAGATCTTTTGTCCTCATTTTACAGAGGAGGAAACTGAGGCTGAGAGGTTAATTAACTAGCCCAGGGTCACAGGGTTAGAAGTATCCAAGGCAGGTTTCAAACTCAAGCCTCCCTGACTCTTAATCCAACACTCAAAAACACACCACCTGCCTGCCTCAACAAGGTTTAGAAGACAGCAAATGGGAGATTGGGAGAACGGGATAACAAGGAAGCATTTGAAAAATAGCCAGAATGAAAGCAATAATAACTACTGGGCAGGCATGGAGACAGAAAAACTGAAAAGCAGACACAGAACTGTGGCTTTGATTACAGCAAACATAATAATGCATATTCATAACTGTGACTTTGATCATCATGGAAAATTTAAATTATGTTCAGTGTCCTCTGTTTAAGAAGATAAGAGAGCACAGAGCGTGTTTTTAAGTCTTCCTTTAAAATGGTTAAATAGTTCAGTTGGTACTTATAGAGGTCTCTGGTTCAACAATTTGGAAAATTCACTTATGTGTAACAAACATCTTGTCTTCTGTTAATGCCAGATAAACAAGATAATATAATCACAGATCTACAGTGTTAATAGGTTTCTTTTAACTTCCACAGCCTTGGGAAGGGTCCAAAAAACAAGGCATAGAGCTACTCATTTCTCCTGGGTCATTTCAAGTTCATGCAAGCAAACAACTCTTGTAGGAATTCATTTTCTTCCACCATTACAGGAAGGAAACCATACTCACAGAAGTAATTCCATACTAAGCCCTTGGCCTTAGACACCTAACCTTCTATGGTTAGATTTTCCTTCAAGATAAGCAGACAGAATTTTTTAAATGACTAAGGCCATTTACAGAGCCACTTGAACCAAAAGAAAACACGGCATGGCTCAGTGGAAAGAGGACTGGTTCTAGTTCCAATTTGGCCATGGAATTATTGTGCGACATTGGAAAAGTCTCTTCCCATCTAACTAGGCAGGTAGGTGATGCAATAGAAAGAAAGCTGGGGCTAGACTGAGTTGGAATCTGGCCTCTGACACTAGCCACATGGCCTTAGACAGGTCATTTAACCTCTGTGCCTGACTCACTCAGCTGTAAAAAGGAGATAACAATAGCAGCTACCTCACAGAGTCACCAAGAGGATTAAATGAGATTTGTAAAGCATATAGCACAGTACCTGGCATATAGCAGGCATTTAATAAATTCTAGTTCCCTTTTCTTGTTATTTTCCCCTCTGTGAGCCTCAGTTTCCTCATCTGTAACTTTTGCAGCAGCTGAGTGGCACAGAGGATAGAGTACTGGGCCTGGACTCAGGAGGGTCTGAGCTCCAATCTAACCTCAGAAATTTACTAGCTGGGTGACCTTAAGCAAGGCACTTAACCCTGTTTGCCTCCGTTTCCTCATCTGTAAAATGAGCTGGAGAAGAAAATGGCAAACCACTATCTTTGCCAAGAAAACCCCAAATGGGATTATGAAAAGTCATCCATGACTAATCAACAAAACAAAAAAAGGACAACATTTAAAGGTTGAATTGGATTATAGGGGCATGATTTAGACCTCTCAGGTCCTCTTAAGAGGGAATTTAGAGGCTCCTTTTAAGTAGGAGGAAACTGAGGCCCAGAGAGGTTCAACAAGTTACCCAAGGTCACAGAGAGAAAACAGGGCAGATATGTGAACCTAGGTCCTCTGAATCTAAAGTCAGTGTTCTCTCCATTGTACGGAACACTAATAGTCTCTGATCATACACAGAGCTGCTTTGCAAATGGATTCATTCCAAAAAACAAAATACCTTGTTATCACAGGTTTAAATCATTCCTGCATTCAGGGAGGCAATAGAATGCCTCAAAGTGGCATCCAGTGTATATAAGATTAGAGCAAGGTGCTAATTAAGCAAACAAAGAGCATCATGAAATAATGGTCTGGTGAAGTTTTCCAAGACTAAAACCACTACACCCAGGGGGCCTCTGTACCTTGTGCATGAAACATAGTCTTCTCTCCCCTCCCACCACCACTGCTGAAAATTCCCTTCACCCCCTAAAACTTCCATAAAGGTGTAGGGATGACCACCAAACCCTAGAGACTGAAAGAAATGGATAAAGCCCTGAGCCAGCAAGCAAAAACATTTCTTGCTATAGACAGCATAATTATGGAAACATCCTACAGTTAATGGTGATCTCAGAGAGGAGGGAGCTATCTACAGATATAGAATGTGCCCATCATGCTTGGAAGTCATAAAGAGGGGTTATAGTGCATTCATCAATTCCCAAATACTCTCTAAGATATGCTATATGTAAGTTCTTAAAACTACCATTTAGATCCATGCTCAAGAAATAAGAACAGGGTAGTAACATATGAACCAAGGGAATGATCAATTCATTACATGGGGAACTTTAGGGCTTCATTCTTTAGGTTACACTGACATCTGGTGGCCTCTAATGTTTGAAAAGAAATGCATTCCAATTTAAGAATCCCTGCTTTAAAGCATGTTAAGAATGTGCCAAGTTGTTCATAGGCAATTTCTAAGTAATACAAGGAGATTTAAGGGTCTCCAAGTGGAAGAGAGAGAAAATAGACCCTATAAACAAATCATATAAAGAATTAGAAATAATAGTATAATGAGAGTCAGGACACCTAAGTCCCAACTGTGTGACCTCTCCAGGCCTTTGTTCTCATCTGCAGAAGGATGTAACTCGATTATATGATTTCTAAATTTCCTTCAGACCTAAAATTCCATGATTTTTTAAATAAGTTGGAGGAGAAGAAGGAATAGTTTAATTACAATCAAAGGATCAATTAAAATTTTTATGGGAATGTGTGTGTGTGAACAGAATTTAGATTTTTAAAAGGAGAGATTTTTCTAAAAGGACATAAGAAAAAATGTCTGAACCACCTAAACAACAAGCCACTAGATTGGACTACAGATGGAGGGTAAGGTGCCTCCCCAAAGGTCTCTAGGAATAGGCTACCATCTGTCTGAAACAATTTCAACTTTTATCTGCCTAAAGGCAGAGGACTGGACCAGATGATTTATCAAGGTTCCTTCTAGCTCCAGAGCTCTGGGAAAATAGGTAACTTTATAGAAAATTCATGCATTTGGAATATTTTTTTTTCCGAATCTGATACATATTTTGGGAATTGAAGTAAAGAGCAGGGGAAAAATGTGTTGACACCACCTGTCAAAAAGCCTGAGAAAAGCTGTTGTCTTGTAAAGTAAATTCCATGACTTTGCTTTCCAAAGTTTTCTGAAAATCTGGAAATATATGAAAGATGGGCATGCAACTCCTACCCACTCTTAGGGATTTATTTAACGTCAGCAAGCAGCACTTTGTCCCTACCGGGCTCAAGGATTTCATTTGCATCATAAAGGAGTCTCTCCTAGATCCCTCTAATTTACAGAAAATACTTCTCTTTAGAATCCCAGGAGACAATCTTAGTTCATTTGAGTTTGGGTGGCTTTGTGGACCTACCCCACCACATCTTTGTTTTTCTCAAGCCCTAAAATTTCCAATTTCTTAGACGAATTCCCATAACTCACTCTCCCTTTAATCCAAGCCTGTGGGGAGATCCTTTCCAGCAGCAGCCAAGAAGGGGCAATGCTGCCATCCCTCTGAAGTCCACTCCCTCCCATCACACCCCATTAGACATCATTATCCTTTCATCAGTACCAGGTCAATGCAGAGAGGCTTGTCATCATGGCAAGGTATTCATTAAAGACCTAAACACACACAGAGGTGAGTTTAGTGGCTGTCTGACCATGAACAAGAGAAATTAGTCATTCAACAGGCATTGATTGGATGTTGATGATTTGCCTAGATGCAAAGGAAATTTAAGGAAGGGGTCCCTTTCCTTACATATTTATTGCCAAAAGAAAAATATACCCATAACAATCGGAAAATAAGTGTGTTCTAATGAGCATTCCAGGACCCTCTAGAACTATGGTGCTTCAGAGAAGGCAGGATTAGTAGATGACCAGTCAAAGGAGACTTCTTGGAAGAACTAAACCTTGAATGATGTTCTGGATTGTTTTGGGCAGTAGTAAACAAAGGAGCAAAGGCAACAAAATGGGAATATGCATTTCCCATGCAGAACACAGTGAGTGTTACAGGATAGGGGAAAGTAGAGTTTGATGAGATGGGGTGGGCTCGGATTATTTAGGATCTCGAAAGACAGTATCTTGTAGTGGTTAGAAGCATAGCCTTGGGAATCAAGAGAGATTTGGATTCTTTTACCAACTATATTAACACTGACACTTTCTGTGTGACCATAGCAAATAACAAAGCCTCCATCTGATCGCTTATCTGTAAAATGAACTTAAAAATACCTACAGTCTACTTAATGGTTTTCGGTAAGGTCCAAATGATATAATTTAAGTAAAAGAGCTCTGTAAACCTTAAAGCACTATAAAAGGTGTCCCACATATCTTAGTGTAATTTTAAGCTTTAGTAACTTTAGAAATATAAGTGGTACAATGTTTAAAAAATATTTGAAAGGTTAGTTATGTAAATTCTTAAAATACTGATTTCTTACTAAAAGTCAGTATAATAACTATCTTGTTCTATATATCATTCTAGTCAATTTTCAAAGTTTGTAAAATCTTTCCTCAGCTGTTGCTCAAGAGCTAAAAGAATAGCCTTAAGACCATCCAAAGAATATGGTTTTAATATATATACAATAGGTTGGATGTGACTCCAAAAGAAAAGGTCTAACAGACATAGACCAAGTGACTGAGGTGCCCAGAGAAGAGGTCCTTTTCTACTGATCCACCAGTCTAAGAAAGCATAACACAGAAAACAGCAATCATAAGTCACACAATGGCATTCCTTGTCTTTTTAAAAATTAAAAATGTTATTCAAAATCCATTAATCTAAATGAGTCAAAATGAAACCAAAGTCATTAAGTTTTCAAATGATTTTTTGTAATTTTGTAATCATTTATACTTCTTAAGTTATTTGAGCTTCTATGTGTATATGTTTATGTTTGTTGTGTATATGTTATATATACATATATATGATAGAATGTGAGGCGATTCTTTCTACCAGTGAAGATCAGCACTTTCTCAGCAATTCACACTCTTTAAAAAGCTCCTAGATGCTATGTGAAAGACATGAAATCAGGCAAAGGATTTTAGACTTCAGAACCACTCAAGGTCTTTGGACGTATAAGATCAATGTTCCAGAAAACAAAGTTCCATCTAGCAGCATAGATGCTGATGGTCTGGAAAAGAGATATGGATTTCAATGAACTTAATCTTAAGATTCCCATCACTTTATTCAGGCATTGTAGCACACATCAGGACAAGTATATTTTCTATATTCATGCCAGCTATGAACATCACAAGAAATCCAAGGAAAATGAAAGAAGAGAACACAAAAATCCATACTTACATGAAGGTGACTGTAAACAACAGGAAATAAGACCAGGGTTCAGAAAACTAGTCATGTCATACAGAACCAGGAGACTTTAACCCCAGACTTCCGAACACATTAGACGTCAACTCAATGAAATGCAATACTTACTAAGCATCTGTTGTGTTGTGAGAATACTTCACTCGGGGCTGGGAGTGACTCAATAAATAAGGTAGTGTCCCTACTGTCACAAAGTCTTATAGCTAAGAGAAGAAAATTCACTTTAACAAGCATTAAAGACAACTTTCTCAAAGGTCTTGCGCTAGACTTGGGGTTACAGAAACAAAAATCAAATAGGCCCTGCCCTTATGGACTTTATGCTCTACTGGTGAGGCATAAAATATACACGAGTAAAGAAAAGCAAAGTAATAAAGAGTAATTCAAGGGGGTGCTAATCATTAGGGACAGCAAGAAAAGCCTTGGGTTGGTGGTGACAGAATCTGAGCAGAGCTTTGAAGAAAACTAGGGATTCCACAGGTGGAGGTGAGGGAAGGAGAGATTCCATACATGGAAAACCATTTGTACAAAGGCAAAAAAGGTGAGAGATGGTCTGCCATGTACAGGGTACAGCAGACAGGTCAGTTTATGGTCAAGAGATAATATCTTAGAGGACATAACATGAAATGAGACTAAAAAGGTCATGTGTGAGTTAGATATAAATGGATTAAGATGCCATGTAAGGGAAATAGGGGGCTGCTGAGTGGCATCAGTACTTTAGGAATACCAATTTGGCAGCTATATAATGAGGATGGACTACAAAGGGGAGAAACTGGAGTCAGGGAGACCAATGAAGAGTAGTTCAAATGAGGGTCCCTCAGACATGAGACAAGAATTTATTAGGTGCTTTCTACATGCCAGGCACCAAACCTAAGCATTGAGAATACAAAGAAATCCCATTACCAAAAACTTAACATAGTCTCTGCCCCCTGGAGGAATTTACATTCTAATTGGTGAAACAACACACAAGTAATGACATATATGTATATATATATACATATATATGACATATACAGCATAAATAAAGGTAATCTAGAAAGGGGAAAATTCTGGGGGAACCAGGAAAGGCCTCTTCAAGAAGACAGGATTAAGGGAGCAAAGCTCTGCAGGCATGGGAGGCAGCAAGTGCAAAACCACAGAGACAGAGATAGACTGTCATGTTCAAGGAACCATAAATAGATCAGTGAAGCTGGATCACAGAGTAAGTGGATAGGAAGGGGCCAGATTTAAAGGATTTTAAATGATAAACTCAATGCAATGCAACATTTACTAAGCATCACCTGATAGAATAAAGAAGAGATCCTGGCATTAAGAACTTAACCTCTAAGACTCCTGTAACTTTGCTCAAACATTATGGCCAGTCATCAGGAGGAACATAACCAATCCATCAATCAACATACATCTATTAAATACTTTCTCTATATTTGTGCCAGCTAAGAATAGGGATGCAATAACAAGACAAAATCAATGAAAATGAAAGATGTAGAAAAAAATTCTTATTTACACCAAAGTGACTCTATAAACAACAGAATCAAAAATAGCAAGTTAAAACAAAGACCAAAATTCAGAAAACTAGTTGTCATCCAACTTCATTAGCTTAAAACTACACTAAGAATTTTGGGAAAACTTTATTGATCCTGGAAGTAATGGAGAGCCACTGGAGTCCAGAGAACAGGGAAACAGTGTGCTGTTTTCAAAAGCTCGTGCTTTTGAAAAATTACCCAAGTGGAGCTGGACTGTAATGAAGAAAGACTTGAGGAAGGAAGAATGGTTTGATAGCTATCAGCAATCTGAACAAGTGATAAGAGCCCAAATTAGGGTTATGGTCACACAAGGAGACATATATGTGAGAGACATTGTGAAAGTAGAAACACAATTCAGCAATAGATTGGTTATATGGGGCTAATGAAAGTAAGGAGTCAAGGATGATACAGAGGCTGTGGGATTGGGTGACAGGAAAGATGGTGGTGCCTTTGACCACCATAGGTAATAATTTGGGGAGGGAGGAAGGGGGAGACAGACAGAGAGACAGACAGACAGAGAGACAGAGAAAGACAGACAGAGAGACAGAGACAGAGAGAGACAGAGACAGAGACAGACAGACAGACACAGAGAGAGAGAAACAAAGAAAGAGACAGAGAGACAGACAGAGAGACAGAGACAGAGAGACAGAAACAGAGACAGAGAAAGACAGACAGAGACACAGAGAGAGATAATTGAGTTATGATTTGAATGTTTAGAATTTAAGATGCCTGTGGAATATTCAATTTAAGATGTCCAAGAGAAAGTTGGAGATACATAATTGTATCTCAGCAGAATAGGGAATCACTTTTGAGGTTGTTGAGGCTTAATGAGTTATGAGATTCCAAATAGTAGGTAGAAAAATCTGTTTTAAAACTGCTTTGAATATTAAACATTCACTTTCTATTTTGGTATATGGTAGAATGGAACTTATTCAGCATGAATAGAGATACACCGTAGAACATCAGGGATCTCCCATATTAATGTGAATGGAAATAGTACTATGGTATAGCAGAAATAATCCTACACTTGGAGTCAGGAAGTCTGGTTCAGTCCTGAGCTCTGTAATAGCAGCTGTGTGACCCTGGGCAAGTCACTAAAATCCTCATTAGTATTTTAGTTTCTTCATCTGTAAAATGAGATCGTTGGACTCCATGATCTGCAAAATCCCTTCCAGCTCTAATAGTCTTTGTGTGTGCAATTAAAAAATTCCCAAGCAGCAAAACCAGAGCTATGGTTTACAATTAAAGACCCTCACTGGGTTCTGTCCCCCTCTCCCAATATGAAGGGCAAACGAGCCCAAATCTCGATCTTATATCCACAGGCTCAGAGGATAAATAAAACAAAGAAATGAGAAGAAGCCTTCTACCAATAAAGGATTAAATAGCAGAAGTGAGAAGCTCCAGCACTGAGCCCAAAGGGCTAGATCAAAGAGGGAATCAGGACATTTAACAAGGACTATTCACTGGGAAAACTCTCCGGCCAAGAAGGAGAGAAATCACCTTAAAAATAGAACTCCATCCCATCCTCCTGGACCACATTTCAGCATGGTAATTGCATCTGTGAGAGTGAGAACGCAAGAGAAATTAGGCATTCGCCCTGCCTCAGATGTAAGTAATATATCAGAGCCACCCACTGAGAATTCCCATTAAGAATAAGCCGGCTCAGGCTGTGCTGTGAATGCAAGCTGGAAGCAGCCCTGCACTTTTATTGCCCCACAAAGACTTCGGCGAGGTCCTAAATCCAATGTAATAGTTTCCTATTGTCCCCTTCCTCTTGCCAATGCCACATCAATATGGTTAATTTCTTGAGCCCCATATAGTGCTCAATGCAGTGTGCACAGGAGCCTGGGAGGGAGAGGGAGAGAGAGAGGAAGAAAAAGGGGAGAGAGAGAAGGGGAGGGAGTGGGGGAGAGAAATGAGAGAAGGGAGACAAAAGTTAGGGACCAGGAGATAGGGGAGAAGGGAGAGAAGAGTTAGGGACAGAGATAGATGGGGGAGAAGGAAGAGGGAGAAGGAAAGGGAAAGAAAAGAAGAAAGATGACAGGAGAGAAAGGGGGAGAAAGGGATAAGGAAAAGGGGGAAGAAGAAGAAAGGAAGAGAAGGGAGGAAAAAGAGAAGGGAGGAAAACAGAGAAGGGAAGAAGGAAAGAAAAGAAGGAGGATGGGAAGGAGAAAGAAGAGGAAAAAATGGAGGGAATAGGAGAGGGAAAGAGAGGAGGCATTTCTAGTAGCCTTACCTTTCAGGGCCTTTTCCAACCTAACCAAATCCATCATTGTAATTGAATGAACCAACTTGTTGGAAGGGAAATGTTATTATTCATCCACATGGCTGAGGTGGAGAATGGGGAGGGAAAGGACGTTTCCCTGCTACTCTACTCAAAGCCAAGCAATGAAATTAATGGCGTTCCTCTTGTCATAATTTGATTTAACAGAAGCTAAGCAGTTAAATAATGATAAAATTAGTTTACTTGCCTGACCTATTTTACAGCCATAAATTGTACCTTTAGCTTCAAAATTTCCAATTTGCCTCTCCCTGCCCTTCAATTACCATCATGTGACTCAATCGTACTGGTCAATAACTAGAAACCTACTGAAGTGAATTTAAAGCAAATGAAAACCCTAAAGGAAATCTTTCCAAAAGGATGATCCCCAGAGATTAGCTGAACAGGAAAGTCTCCTTTCTTGCCAAAGAGTTACTCAGAAAAGCCTGGGTTTCAGCTCTACCAGGTGATATTTTCCATACCAGGCTGTCAACTAACAGGTCACATAGTGCTTATTTCCTCACAGCTCACTACTAAGATTGTCTTTCTTTCTAGTAAATGCTCACCTCTACATAAGCCCTTAGACTCAGACTAAGGTCTTCACTAAAGAAGGCCCTCAACAAAGACTACCCAAAAAAACCCTGCTTTTCCTTCCCCTGAATTTGCTCTTTCTCAGCAGAGGTGAGAGAGTAAATGACCAAACCGAATGAAAGTAGGCTTTATGAGGAAAAGTTAAAAAGAAGTGGAATCATGTAACCTAGAGAGAAAAAGAAGGCCAAGAGATAACTTCAGACCCAGAAGTTCCCATGGAAGGCTGTGGTGCCTCCATCCCTAGAGATCTTCAAGATGAGAATAAATTTGCATAATTTAGGTGCTCACAAGACAGACCAAGGGACAGAACAGGAGAGGTCTACAGCTAAATTTGTATCTTCACACATGGCTCCTCATACAGAGAACACGTTTAATTACAGATGATTTTATCATTATTTTTCTTTATCTATTCAACCTCTTTTATTCAAACTTTCTTAACAAAGTTGAAATGTAATGGTGGTGGTTCTTATTTCTATTCCCATGTACATACAGTTGTAAGCAGATTGTGACAGCACACCCTTCAGGAACATTCCCATTTTCCCTTGCACTGCTTGATGGAAAAGGTAAAGGCCAATGGGAATGGTTTCCCCGGGTGTACCAGCACAATAAGCCTGTGATCCCAAGCCCACCAGACCTATACTGAATCACTAAACTAAACCCATGCATGTTAAAAGCTATACATGCTATAAATATTTATTGTTTCTCCAGTATGACGCTTGTGTCATCTCAAAGACACAGCCTCAGAGTGAGAAGGGATCTAAGAGGTCATTTAATCTGACTGTTCAGGATTCTCCTCTACCAAGCTGCTGCAAAACCAGTTTTCAACCTGAAGTCATTTCTGCATGTGGAAATGTCAGGAAACGGGTAATAACAATGTCATTAGCAAATGTTACACACTCCATGACAAGCAAACATCCCTTTATTACTTTAATTGCTGATCACATACTTGGGAAGATGCACTGCATACGATTCTCAAATATTCATTACTTTGCAAAAATATTGTTAAGGTGGATGGTCAGATGAGCTATTGGTTGCTAGCCAGAATTCCTCAAGGACTGATACTGATTCACAGATTTTTACCACTTCTGTTTCATTATAGAAAGCAGGTCAGCAACTTGATGACCAAGACATTATTAGTTCAGATTTATCATGAATTCAGAAACAATCTCTACCAACAGATTGCACCCTTTCTAAGCTTTACTGATCAATTATCATTTATCAAGTGCTTACTATGTTTCAGGCAGGATGCTGAGTACACAGAAGCAAAGAAAGGTAAAAACAAGGAGCTCACATTCTAACTGGGGAGACAATCTATGTAGAAATCCTCATATACAGAACAGAAAGGAGCTGGCTTGGGAAGGGAGGCACAGCACAGGCATCTGGAGGGACAAGGAAAGGTTTCCTGCCATACGTCACATTTGAAATGGGTCTAGAAGGAGGCCAGGGACTCTAAGAGGCACAGGTGAGGAAGAAGACTAGTCAGGCACAGAGGAGATCCTATAGCTAAAGAATTAATCACTCAGTAGCAAAGTCAAAAGAGGACCTCTCCAAAATTAGCTAGGCTGGTCCTCAAACAACAGATATATATACTGGCCATATCTCTGGCTATGCTTAAAGCCATTTCAGGTGAATAGGGAGGCAGCTTGGCTTGTGCTACTGCGGGATGGCCTTCAAGAACCCAGGGTCACCTTCACATAATGAGGCATCAGAACAGATTTTTTTCTGGAGGATGCAACACACATCCATACATACACACACAGAGCTAAAAATCATTCACTTGTCCTGGTAATGACTAATAACTCCACTAAGTACTGAATAAATTCCTCTTGAAATAAAATGAAAATTTACTATTTAATATACCAATAATCACAACTTTAAAAGTCCCATGGTTACCCAAAGCATTGTACTTCTGTAGAAAGCTCAATATTTCTTTAGCTCTCAGGAAGGATCTCAGAAGGGATCTGTTCCAACTTGCACCTGCAGGGCACATGAATCAGAATATCACCTACAAATCAATACCCACAAATCAGAATATCAGAGCTCTCATGCTACAGTGAATCTAGAAAGATCCCTCCAAGAGAGGAGAAGAGAGCTGGGACTTGCAGAACTTTGACCACCTTTGATTTCTCCTTCACCCTCAAGGCAGAAATCCTATCAGTTGCTGCCATTCTATGACTCCTGCTTCTGTCGGGTCTATCTGTGTCTCCTATATGTGCCTCCTCTAAACTTAACTCCCAGAATGACCACCCTTGGTCAGACCCTCATCTCTTCTCACCCAGACTGCTGTCATAATTTCCTAATTCCTCCTCTCGGTGCCAATCTCTCTTGTCTTTAATTCAATCATCTAAGAATTCTTCCCAAAAATACTAATCCATTCAGGTTATTCCTTGACTCAAAAGCCTTTAGCACAGGAATTCTTAACCTTTTGTGTCACATAGACCAGACCCCTAGCTTTGGCAGTCTGGTAAAACCTATTCTCAGCTGTAATAGACAGAGGACTGGCCTAGAGTCAAAATGACCTGAATATAAATCCAGCCTCAGATACTTACTAACTGTGACCCTGGGCAAGTCACTTAACCCTGTTTGCTTCAGTTTCTTCATCTGTAAAATTAGTTGGAGAAGGAAATGGCAAAGCATTCCAGTATCTTTATCAAGAAAAACCCAAATGGGGTCACAAAGAGCCAGACATGACTGAATAAAAAAATAAAATACATAGGATTACAAAAAGCCTCAGCATATAGTAAGCACTACATTGTAGTTATAACTATTACTAAGATGATGATGATGATGATGTAATTGTTTTCCTATCCAAGTTCATAGACTCTGAAATCTTCCTATGGACCCCAGGTTTAGAATCCCTACTTAGTGGCACTTTGTTGCCTCCTAAATAAATTCTAAGTCCCTGGTCCTAGCGAACATTCAAAGTCCTCCGCAGTATGTCCTCAGCCTTGGAATTAGGCTTTAACTCACATACCTGTTGAAGGACTTCCGTACAGTGAAAACGAATCCTAATTATTAATATAATTGCAATTCAAAACCTATTAGTAACAGAACTTGTACTCCAACCCTTATCTTTGGATGCCAATGCTAATGTTTTTGCTGCCCCACATTACCTTTGATAAATATTATCTGGCCCACAGTATAGCCAAATCCATGGAAAAGGTACTGTTAGCTTGGCTAAGTAGTCTATTTGCGTTCAAACACCTTAGTACATGAACAAGAATAGAAGAAAATAGTCATTCTTTTTTACTCTTAGAACCTATTGTAAAGATTCTATTTTGCATAGGTGTTCTGGTTTAAACACAAGATGCCCCTCCCAGATTAACCTTATCTCTTTGAATCTCCTCACCTGCCAAGGGCTGCTAACTTGAGCCTTGATTGACACCACTTCCCTCAGCCTCCTCTCCACTCTGATTGGAGTGCTGGAGGGTGGAGCACCAAACTCCTCCCAATGCCTTCCTTTATAAAGGGCAGAGACTGGACTCTTAGCTCATCTACTACTTCACATCTGCTGCTGTCCTTGATTACAATTCCGTAGAACCAGATGCTCATGCTGGGTACCCCTTGGCAATCTCCCCTCACTTCCCTGCCTCCTTTTATGTGTGATATCCTCCCCTCCCCATCAAACTGTATGCTCCTTGGGAGCAGGGACTATCTTTTGATTAATTTATTAGCACAGTGCCTGGCACCTAAGGTACTTATTAAGTGTTTACTACATTGAATTCTCCAGTGTCTACACTATGAGACTTACCATGAATGATTAGGTGGATGGCATTTCCAGTGGGTCCCTTATAAAAGTCATAAAGAAGGGTTGTGGGTATAACAGTCTGAAAGGGGTCACCTAAGATTTTTAATTATGAAGCAGTCAATTACTATTACTTTACCAGGTCTCATTTGGAGAAAATCTACTGTCCAAGAGTTAGTTGGTATCTCTCTATAAAGACTGTCTACCCCTCTAGTGGTCACAATTTTAGAGCTGAGAGATTAGAACTGCAATTTCAAACAGGTTGACCACTAGAGGGAAACAGGACATGCAAAATCACTACCAAGAGATACCACTGAACAGTTTCTGTGAATCAGATCTTGGATGAGCACACTGCAGTTGGGATAAAATATCCATTGCTCTCCTTTGTCATTCTTGATTTCTGGGCTTCTCAGATAAAGACTGAGTACTCTTACTTTATTGTATTTAATACTAGGGCAAGATAACATCCTTCAGAGAAGGTGGTGTGTATGTATGTGTGTGTATGTGCAAATGGAAGCAAGCAATTAACAATAAGTTATTAAATTCCGTGAACTATACATAGTTGCCAAGGAAGTAACAGCAAAAGTAAAGTCCCTGCCATCAGGGGGTGACACCTTGATTTTCTATTCCATCAGTATCAATTCAATCCAGCAAATATGCATGAAGTATCTACAATGTAAGAAGCACTTTGCTATGAAAAAAATGACAGTTATTGACCTCAAAGAGCTTAAAATCTAATAAGGAAAACACAATACATGTACAAAAAAGTATGATTCCAGCTAGAATATAACAAACAAAGGGGAGTATGAGACAAAGTAGTCTAGAAAAATCTAAGTATGTGTAATGGGAATGCAGATTTGGAAGATCTTACCTGCCCCTAGGCTAAAGTGCACCTGAAGCCTGGGGTGGGAGACTTGTTTTTCAGTAGATACTTCTTGATTGGCCAGTGGGTCAATAAGGTTGTTACATTCTCTGAGCCAGAAGAAGGGTATATAAGCCCTGATATGTATCTTTGTTTTGCGGGGCTCACTTTGAGAAGTGTTTTGTGATTTGATATGGATTCTGGGAAGCCGTTGTCTGGAGCCCCCCCGCCCCCGGCTTTGAAAAACCCAGATGTTGATTGGGTATGGATGTAATGGCTGGACAGTTTGGAAAGCTATCTACTTGATCTGTTTCTGTCTTGATAATTCTGCCTGTATACTTTGAAGTTCAGGGTACTGACCTTTTTCCCCTGAACAAGGTAAACGATATATGGTCTGACTGATTAAAGTAAGCTTGTTAACCCATTTTGAGTTGCTTTCCTTTATCAAAGCAGATCCAAGAACCTATATGGGCAGCCACCCTGAGGACGCTTGGGGTGCTTGCTGCTACAGTATGGAATGCTCATTTTCCTCTATAGAGATCAAAGGGAACTTAATGAAGATGAAGCCCCAACTTGAACATAAAGGAAGAAAACTATTTCATCAAGCAACACAGAAGCACTCAAGAGTAGGAGGAGACTGAGAAATAGCTGTGCACTCCAGTTTGACTGAAACAAAGTATAAGGTAATTTGGAAGGTAAAATATATCTGGGGTCATAGGGCAGAGCCATAACTATGGAACAACACATGGAATGATAAGAGCTAGTGCTTATATTTTGTTCTGTAGGTAGTAGAGAGGCACAGAAGGTTGTTGGACAGGGGGTGACATGGTCAGACAAGTATATTAGAAGGACTGTCTTGGTAACTGTAGAAAGAATGGGTTAGAGAAAGGAGAAGAGAAAAGTAAGGGAAAGGATCTGAAGACTATTATTGCCTGAAGTTGTATGTATTCTGATTAAATGGACAGGTTTGTTGCCAAACTGGTAAACACCTAAAATGTGTATTCTCCAAAACAAGAAAGTATGTAACTGAGTCAATTTGTACTGGACAGTCATTTTATACAGGATAGGGAGTCCTTACCGGGAATGGACAGTAATGCGGGAGGTAGAAATGAAAAGATTGAGTCCAGTGTAATTAGAATATAGGAGAAAAATTTTTAAACTGGGGCTAGAAACACAGGTTGAGTGAAGCTAGGTTGTGGAGGAGCCAGGATCAGAAGCATATGCTTTATTATTTTGTACTTTAAATGAATTTACACTTTATTACAAAGCCCGTAAATGATAGAGCAGAAGATACTTTCTAAAACAAGAGACAGGAAATAAATATATCACAATATATAATAAAAATAACCGATATTTATAAAGCACTTCAAAGTTGTCCACATGTATTATCTACATTATTTCATTTGTACCTCACAATAACACTGTAAGATAGGTAACTTCAGGTATTTTCTTATTTATATATTAAGAAACTGAGGCTTAAAAAGGTTAAGTGATTTATCATGGAGACACATCTACTATGGGAAACAGATTTTGAACCCAGACCTTTCAACATCAAGGCACTCTGCCTCTCAAGTTCTATTATCATGGTATAGAATTAACTTGGATTAATACCTTCCTCTGCATTCTTATTAAAACTTTTTTCCATGTTATCCTTACTGATTTACAAGGGATCTGACTTTGGTGCAGAGATTTCTGCCTATCCCTTCTGTGCCCTAATTGAAATTGAATTGTGTTTAGTATGCATGTTTTGTACTTACTTATCTATGTCAATGTTATTCCCCAGGACTAAAGAGAATATAAGCTCATTGAAAGCACATGTTTTGTTTTCATCTTTGTATTCAAAGTGTCTAAGAGACTGGCACATAGGAGGAAGTTAATAAATTCCTGCTAGATTGAATTGAAGCCAGATATATGTAATTCTAATCATAATTTCACTGTAAATTTCAATGTAGATTTCCAAAAGCTTTATTTTTCAAAGAAGCACCCAGACTTGCTTTCCAATATCATCTTTAGCTCAGATTAAAATGCCAAAGATCATAGATTTAGGAACCTCTGTGGCCAACTAGTCCAATCCCCTCACTGTACAGGTGAAAAAATGAGAGCAAATGCCCCCCAGGTCTTCTGAATCCATGGACAGTTAGGGCTCTTTCCATTGTATCATCAGTTTTGATTCAATCCTTTTAGATCAAGAATATTCCCAGAAGCCGTCAACCTCACCTTCTAGGAGTAACAAATCTGATAATATTCCATCATTGTATGGCACAGCTCTCTATTATGGGGCTTCAAAGGCAAAATCTCTAAGACATATTCATTCATAATGATACAGAACATACAAAAAAAATCCAACCTGGAATCCTCAATTCATCAGATAAAAGATATGTTCCAATTACCTGATAGAATGGAACAGTCAAAATGAAGCCTTTAACGTGCTGTAGATTATTGATTTTCTTCCACTTAAAAATGAGTTGTACAAGATTCAGTTTGAGTTCCTTGTGCTTTTTGTCCCACCCCCACACACACACTTTTTTTTGGACTTTCTGATAAGAGCTGCCAGGATGGGGGCTTTGAACTCTCACTGGAATGTCACATTTAATCCTTGACACAAAAATGCTATTGAAAATGACATCTAAATTTTTGACATGTTTTCCTTCTTCTACTTTCTCTGGGTGAGATATTTCAAGAAACAGCTTTACTGTGATCTGCCTCAAAAAATAAAAAAGGAAAAAGAAATGTAGCAGATGGCTTGGATTAAATCTGAACAGGGATAAGTAATGGTTTTTAGGACAGCTGGGTAATGTACTCTTTGCTCAAAAACATGTTTGATCAGAAACACCAAAACAATCTTACGGTTCCCATGAAAGGGGAAGAAAAATGAATCCAAATAGGAGTGTAAATCATTGCTTTTCTCCCCCAATATGTCCTCTGTAGCTTGGGATACCATATGCTTCATCAGCTATACCTAAGAAGGCTTGAAGAATCAAAGCTTAGAGGGAGAGAAACTCTTTCCTAGACTTTGGGACTAAATTTTCATCAGGGCTATGAAATGCTTTTCAAACAACTTTTAAACATTGGTTAAGGGAAGATAATGTGGTTGCTATGAATGCCAGACCCTTGTGCTGTTCCCCTGGAAATTTTGGAACATCACGTGAAATTGAAGCAACAGGAAACTGACAGCAGGACTCCAAGCTAGTCAAAGAAGCTGGATGGTCATTAGAAATCAGGTTTCTTCTCACCAGACTATAAGGGAATCCATGATTAAATGACCAGGAATGGAAAAGACACATGTAAATGTGATTTTGTCAGAAGGGACTCAGTAGAAGTTGGGCAAGAATACATTACAAATGAGAGGGTCTGTGAAGGAAAAAAAAAAAAAGGCAACTAAAGAGAAGCTCACATCATATTGGGAACTGGTACAGGGTGTGAAATCCAAGTTTAGCTTTGAAACTGGGAAAGATGCCTTTCCACTGTACTGCCTCATAAACAAAGGAAAGGCACAAGTTCCTCCTTCTGGATGCTCGTTGGTTTTAGGGAAAATTGGAATGGGCCCATGAAGGGACGTCAACAAATTCCATCAATGGCAGCTCTCAAAATACCATCTGATTTTCTGAATCACAAATCTGGACGCAGAAGAAGGGCTGAGAATTCTGTGCTCTGCCAGATTCTCATTTCTAATGCACAGCATTCACTGCTGCCTGTCTTTAAAAAAAAAAAAATGAAAGGAAAAGGGAGGGGTGAGCTTGCTACACTGCGTGAAGCCACAGACGCAATTTGAGAGGCTGCGAACAGAGGGCCCTCGAAGCCTCAGCCCTGTGATTAGAAATTCAGACCTGTGTGGGCCTATCACAGCCCTGAATAAAGAGTACTGAATTGAATCCAGCCAGCTCAAGCAGGCCCCTTTGCTTGCTATTTATTTGGTTTTAAATGTGTACGTTCAGCATTGCTGAAGAAGAGACTTCACAATTAAAATAAAATAATTTGTTGCTCCCAAGACAACGAATGAGCTGAAGGGGCTTTTGTGTGTGGGTGTGTTGCAGAAGGATAGAGAACCATAAGCAATATTTTTAAGGGTTTAGGTTCTTTGGATCCAAGGGAAAAAACTGGGGTGTTGAAGGGGTATGTGTGAAGAATCAATTGAAGTGACTACTCTGATTTAGTCTACTTAAAATGTGAATTCATCTCATTGACACTTGTGCTATAAAAACAGTATCCAAAACTGAAGCCTTGGCCTCATGAGAGTTGGCCAAACAGGAGGTCAAATTTCTCCAAGTATTTAGCAAAGAAGCTGAATTTTTAAAGGCTGATGAAGAAATTATGATAAACACATTCCTCTGTCCTTGTCAAGGCTGCCTTGGGCACAATATGATGTGGGGGAGGGTTCTATTGGAGAACTTTCACCTCCCCCTTTTGCCATGGAAAGACAGCAAAGGCTTCACTCTCTTAAATGAAGCACCTCAGTTAGAAAGCAAGCCTCAGCCTTCAGAAAATGATGGGCATGGGGAAGTACTGCTGTCCCCAGGTGTGTGTATGGCAGGAGTATTAAACGCAAATAGAAAAGGGGGTCAATAACCATACATGAGAATCACTGAGGGCTGCATATTAACTTAGAAGCTCCATATCAACATCATCTGCGCTCAATTCTATTTTTATTTATTTTGTTAAGTATTTCCCAAGTAAATTTAAATCTGGTCCAGCGGAAACAATAACAGCCATAGGCCCTGTGCTTAATACCTCTCATGCAGAGGACTCTGAAAGACCTCAAAGTCTTCCATCTCGAAAGGGAGGTATGTCTAATGTGATGAAAGTGAAACCTTTCTGACAATGCTCAGATCATATGAAGTGGCTGCCTACTCAACCCACTCACAGAATTCTTCATAGGATCAGAGATTTAGGGCTCAGTAGAACCTTGGAGGTCATGGAGCATAAATCAATCACTTTCCAGAGAAGGAAGCTGAAGTCCAGAGTCAGGATTCAGACCCAGGTGTCCTAACTCCAAATCTAGAGAAGCCCGGTATCTTAAAAGGCTTTAACATTGGGCTATAACACAGGTCCATTAAAAAGGCCGAAGGACCGAGAATACACCCTAGCATTCGCTAGAAATAGCCTTTCCATTTGGCTTTGTTTGTTGGTTTTTGATCAAGTGTTCTTTGTTATCAACAAATATCATCAGCTCATTAAAGGTAGAGATTTCCCACTCAACTCCCCAGTCCTATCTCTTCTATATCTGGCAATAGAACCCGAGAACCTGGGTAAATAAATACTCATCTACATTAGCCTCTCCTAAACCAGAGGCAGTATGGAGTGGTGGAGAAAGCTGACCTGAGGCAGGGAGACCTAGGTTCAAGTTCCAAGTCTGATATATACTGACTGTGTGACACTGGTCAAGTCACTTAAATTCTGCATCTCAAGTAATTAGTTCCCTAAGGCAGAGAATTAAGTGAAGTGGATAAAGTGTTAGGTCTGAGGTCAGGAAAATTCATCTTCAGGAGTTTAAACCTGGCTTCAGATACTGACTAGCTGTGTGACCCCTGGGCAAGTCACTTTACCCTTTTTATCTCAGTTTCCTCATCTGTAAAATGAGCTGGAGAAAGAAATGACAAAACACTCCATTATCTTTGCCAAGTAAACCCCAAATGGGATCACAAGAGAGTTGGATGACACTGAAATGGCTCAAAGCAGGGGCTATGCATATTTTCACATCCTTGTGCCCCTGGCTTCCCATACCCCCTATTCAGCATGAAACAAAACAAATTCTAGAGCTTACCAAGCACATGCACGTGAAAAGCAAAATACAGAGACCAGTTAACTTAAACAGTGTAACATATTTACAAAACATTCACCATGACCCATTCTCACGAAGGGTATTTGTACCCCAAGTCAGGATCCTCTGCTCTAAGATCATGGCACAGATAAGACACAGATCCCTTTTGGGAGAGGGAGTTCTTAAACTACACGGACTATGGCTCCAACATCTGACTAGTTGCCATTTTTATTCAATCAGTAAGCCTTCCGTGCACAATAAATGACATTAAAGATAAGTGTTTCACCAGGAAAGAAAGGAAGTAGACATAGGGAGATTGAAGAAGGAAAGTTCTTGAAAGAAGAATGGAAGATCCATGAGGGTAAGGACTGATTCTTCTTTAGGGATGGGATCTTTCCTTTCTGCCTTTGAGTGCTCCTTAAGGACAAGGAGAGGGAGGGAGCCAGAAATTTTATTAAGATCTCCCTCTACTGGTGCTACAATGTAATCTTCTTAGATCAGTACCTGGAACACAGAGAGGGTTAATCATATTGGGTCACCCAGCCAACAGTTTCAGAGGCATGTCACCCAATAGGTACTTAAATGCTTCTTCAGTTGAACTGAAATAATTCACTTATGTTCCTGAAGCCCCACTCCCTTTACTACTCACCCATCCATGGCCAGCAAAAACTTGCTCTTTTAGCTTCCTCTCAGTGAGGTTGCTGGTATGAAAGGAAGGAAAGGGGAAAAATAGGGAAAACAGGATGAGAAGGATAGGAGAAAGGATTGGTAATAGGAGATAAGATGGCAAGTTGGAAAGGAATATATGCATCACTCAATCAGTAAACATTTATTAAACACCTACTGTGTGATAGGCACTGTGTTAAATACTGGGAATACAAAGAGGCAAAAGACAGTCACTGGCCTCAAGGAGCTTACAATTTAAATGGAGAGCCAACATGAGAACAGATATATGCAATGCAAGCTATGAAGAGGATGAATAGGGAAAAAGTAATAAAGGGAAATTGGAATTTAGAGGGGTTAGAGATGGTAATGGAAATTTGAAGATCTTTGCTACCCCTTAATAAGCCTAAGGGAATTTGAAGACCTTCCCTGATTTGAAGATTTTCCTTGCCCCCTAATAGGCTGAATGTAATCACATAGAACCTGTGTTAGGAGGAGTTCGCTGAATGGTAGAGCAGAGCCCACAGGAAGCTCAGTGTCAAAGCAGCCAGAGGGAGGGAGGAGAGAACAGCAGGCATGCAGACAATTAGGTTTGTGAGTAGTAAAGGGAGTGAGGCTTTAGGAACAGACTGAATTCATTTCAGTTTAACAGAACATTTGTGGGAAGGCTAAAGGAGAGTGAGGCTTTCTGCTCTGCTGTGGTATATTAACTTCTTTGTTGCTATGATGGATTCAGTTTCCTGGTATCTGAATGTTTTGCTTCTGTCTTTTATATGGAGAGTCTGTTATATTTTACAAATGAGCACTATACCAGCATATTACAGTTGCCATCAGTGCTGTGAATATTGTGTTGGCACTACAGCTTCCCATAGAGGGTGGGATTTCAGTGGGTTTTTAAAGGAAGCCAGGAAGGTCAGTAATCAGAAGGGAAGAGGATTCCCAGAATGAGGGACAGTGAGAAAAAAAATCCTGGAGCCTACAGATGGAATATCTTGTTTGAAAAACAGCCAGGAGGTCAGTTTCAGTGGATCAAAGAGTACATGTTGGAGAATAAGGTGCAAGAAGACTGGAAAGATAGGAAGCAGCTGCATTATGAAGAGCATTTTGTATATGTCTAGCATATTTGTACCTCTGAATAGGACATAAGAATATAAGAATAAGGCAAGTAATAATAAGTAATATTAATATAATGTAAGATTTGTGAAGAACTTTGCAAGCTATCCCATTTGATCCTCACAACATCCTTTGAAGCAAGTACTCTTATTATCCCCATTTTTCAGATAAGAAAAATGAAACTGAGAGAGATTAAGAGACTTGCGATAGGTTCATGAAGGAATAATTACAAATTCCATCAATGTCAGCTCAAAGAATCTGATTTTCTGAATCATGAAGTCTGGATGCAGAAGAAGAGTGGAGAATTCTTCACTCTACCAAACTGTCATTACAGACTCATAGTAGGCACTGCTGCCTTGGTCACATAGCCAGTAAGAGTCTTCAGAATGAGATCAAACCCAGATCTTCCAGACCACACTAAGAAGAAAGAGTGAGAAGGGAGGTGGGGCAGCTCAGTGGTTCAGGACCCGACATCAGCACTATGTTCCCCCTCCTGTGGACAGGTTTTGTTTCTTGTTTCTAGTCATTATTCTGCTGAGAACAGACAAACAGCATTTTCCCTCAACAAATGATGACTGAGATACATATAAATTTTTTTTGAGACTAGGTTGGGGGTGGAAAGCAGTGTCAATCAAGCACCTACCTCAGAAAAAGGCAGTTGTCAGCACAAGATTCTGTGAGGGTTTGATCACTGGAATAATTTATTGAGTATGTGTTAGAGGAACTAAAAAGTAATAAGAAAGGGTACCTGTATTCTGTAAGCTTTGTTTGAACAAGGTGGGTATCATGTCTTTTGACAAATAATTAAATATTACTGTGGTTCAATTTTTAGATAGAATCCAAGACAGTAAAGAAACTCCACCATTATTGGGATCATGTCAATGAAATAAATTAATGGCTTCTTGCATGTTTCTCCATTCCATTTTATTTTAAGGATACTCATTTATATACAAAGCACCTTGCTAGGTCTAAGGATAAGAGAAATCTCTCCCCTTAAAAATTTACTACAAAAGACTTCTGTATCACTGAAATTCCAACTCTGTCACTTACTACTTGTGTGAATAAATGAATAGTTTTGATGAAAAAGCATTCATTATGCATCTACACATCAGGCATTGTGCTGGGCTCTGGGGATACAAATACAAAGGAGAGGCAAGTCCTTCCCCTCAAGGAGCTTACTTTCTAATTCAGAAGATAATGCATAGAGGAGGGATGACCAGGAAAGGGAACTTTGGATATGATGAGTGACAGGGACCAGCTGGTCTGTATGGCCCCTCTTCTGCTGCTACTCACACTGACCTACTCTGTTACTGACCTCAAATCTACCTGGCCTCCTTCTACATCTGGGCTTACACTGGTGGCTCTACATCCATTATTGCTGGTCTCAACTCTGCTGACAGCTGCCCTTTGCCCTCACCAATGATTCTGGGATACATCTATGCTAAAACTGACAGTAAGGCTCTCATTAGCCATCTCGGAAACTCAGTCTTTCATGGGTTAATGAAACCAGGAAAAGATCTACACATGTTCCCACTCTAATATTAATATATCTGCATATCTATTTGGAATCATAATAGCCAGAATTTAAATAGCTCTTTAAGGTTGAAAAATATTTAACATAATAGGCCATCTCATTTTATCCTCCTGACAGCCTTGTAAGCTGTTTCCTATCATTATCCCCATTTTACAGACAAGGAAACTGAGGCTGAAATATATGAAAATGCCTTGACTAGGGTTATTCAGCTGGTAAGACTCTAGCATAGCATTTGAACTCTGGTCTTCCTGACTCCCAAGTTCAACCTTCTA
This sequence comes from Petaurus breviceps papuanus, assembly GCF_028583685.1. NCBI lineage: Eukaryota > Metazoa > Chordata > Mammalia > Diprotodontia > Petauridae > Petaurus > Petaurus breviceps. Next base: position 37,268,485 of record NW_027185777.1, on the reverse strand, counting down.
TCCATTTTCCCACCTACTTACTGCTAGTCATTTACTCTGGAATCCTTAACTAGGTTATTTTAACTATTTTACAAACCCTTCTAACATGGTGCCTGGTACAAGTGTGCACAAACACAAAGTTGTGCAACTTGCACAAAGTTCTAAATAAATGTATATTAAATTAAATTTCCAAGTAGTGACTTTTTTAATGTTACAATCAAAGTCATATCTCACCAAAGTAAGACATGGGTCAGCTATGTCATGAGAATAATAGAAAATGGATAGTCACAGGCTATATAATATTAAGTGACAAAAAACCCCCCAGCTCATTAGGTAGTCTCTCTACCTCAAGCCTCTTCCCTCTCTGAACCCTCATTTTCACAGCTGATGATGTTTTTTCATAAAGTTCATGTGTGACCATGCCAACCCCTCTTCAATAAACTCCAGTAACTCACTATTTATCACCTATAGACTGAAATAAAAACTCCTCTGTCTGGCACTTAAAACTCTTCAAAACCTGATACCTTTCTATCTTTCCAGCCTGCTTACCATTACCCCCTCCCCACACAACCATCTAAGTACTGTACAAGCATCTTAGGTCTCATCTCCCACCTCATGCCTTTGCAAGGGCTGCCTATACTCCATACCCAGAAAAGTCTTCATCCTTGCCTCCACCTCAAGAATTCCTGATTTCTTTCAAAACCTTCTTCTGCAGGATGTCATTTCTGCCCCCTACTGTCCTCCTTGTATCAACTCTGTATGTGTCCCATACATACCTATTTATATGCATGCTGATTCCTCCATTAGAATATAAGCTCCTTGAGGACAGGGCTACTTTTTTCTTTTTCTTTGCATCTCTACTGTTTATCACAGTTCCTGGTACATAAATAAGTACCTTATTTATACATGCTTGAAGATTGATTCATTAGATCTTCTATGGAGATTAGTACAGTACATGGCACATAGTACGGGCCTAAGAAATGTTAAGTAACTGCTTGGATGATATGTAGAAGGGCCTGGCTTCTAGTTACACAGGATTAAAAAAAAAAAAAAACCATGGATGGGTTCTCTTCTCTGACACCCGGGGGAAAGAGTAATCTGTGATGTGCAGGGAGATCACAGATCCATACGGGTCCCTAAGTGTCCAGGACAAGAGGCACCAGACCTACTTTACTGGGCATGTCTTACCATCATTATGCATAAAATTTATACCAAGAACTGTTGTTTTTTAGATTTTACTCACACACACACCCCTCCACCAGATGATCTCTTATAGACATCCATATTAAAAACATTTGTAAATACACAAACAGGCCCTTGAAACTTATACCAAGTTGAATCACAAAACCTAGGGGTTTAACTGCATGTCAATGCCTTATTTTATCTTTGGGCTTTATTAAGCAGGCACCCAAAAAGTCTGATAAAACATAAGGTCATATTGATTCCAACTCTGCTGTAAAAGAATTTATTGAAAGAGCAAAGGGTGACATCGTTTTCAGAAACACTGATGATTAACTTTTCATTGCTCTTAAACCCTGTAATTAGAACACATTAACTCTGCATGGCTGGGTGAACTGCACTTCATTCAGAGAGCCCGTGTCCGTATCTGTCAGAGAGAAAGATTAATTAAGAGAACCGATTTTCCTTCAGAAACTTCTCTAAATGGGCCTCTAGTCAAATTTAAGTAAATCATAACATGTATTTACTCATAAATATATGGGTACATATTAAGTTAGGAAATGATGTGTAGTCAGGAAATAAATGTCTGTGAACTCTGCCATGGTGTGCTTCCTCTAACAAAATGGCTTCCCATCTAGACAGTTTTAAATAAAAAGTTGCCATCATTAGTATAAGAAAGGTGATTCTTGGGGGTGGCTAGGTGGCGCAGTGGATAGAGCACCAGCCCTGGAGTCAGAAGGACCTCAGTTCAAATCCGACCTCAGACACTTAACACAAAAACTAGCCATGTGACCTTGGGCAAGTCACAACTCCAATTGCCCTCCAAAAAAAAAAAAGATAAATAAATTCTTTTAAAAGAAAAAAAGAAAGTTGGTTCTTCAATTAAAATGCTATCTTTTACTAAAAACTTTACCCAACCCCTCTTGATTTTGGTCCCTTCCCTCTTTTAATCATTTCCCATTAATCCTATGTATAGTTTGCTCTGTTTTAGCCTGTTTTCAAGATGTCTACCCCTTTAATTGTAAGCTCCTCAAGGGTAGGTACTGTCTTTTGCCTCTTTTTGTATTCCCAGTGCTTAGCACAGTGCCTGGTACATAGTAGGCACTTAATAAATGTTGGTTGGCACACAGTAGGCACTTAAAAGAGGCAGCTAGATGGTAAAGTGGATAGAGAGATGGAACTGAAGTCAGGAAGACTCGAGTTCAAACCTGGCCTCAGACACTTACTAGCTGGGTGACTCTGGGCAAGTCTCTTCCCTTATTCGCCCCAGTTTCCTCATCTATAAAATGAGCTGGAGAAGAAAATGGCAAACCAATCCAGCATCTTTGCCCCAAATGGCATTCATTAGAAAGAGTCGGATATGACTGAAAGGACTGGACAACAACAAAGGCACTTAATAAATGTTGATTGTTACATAGTAGGTACGTAATAAATGTTTATTGATTATTGATCAGGCTGGACCTTTTAAAGTAGCAATTCTGTTCTGAATGTGTCAGACACTGTGGAAGACACCTTAATTTTTCCTAAAGATAAAATTTAAGGTGGCTTTATTTTTAGTCATATGCACCTATTCTGTTAAGATAACTTGTGAATCAAACCCACTCAAGTCTTAAGGTTCTGTCGCCTGCAGAGGGACTTCCTCATTTGGATGAATCTAGCCCTTCTTCCCAACCTATAACACATGGGAGACTTAAGTGTGGAGACCCTAAATGTGGAAGTTCCTCTGACACACAGGACAAAAGGTGATTGGCACTGACATGTTGACATTTCCCCCCATTTTATATCTATCTGTTGTTCTGCAGCTTTCAGCCCTGAACATTCTTGGGATCAAGTGTGAGATCAAGATATTGCACTCTCAGCACCGTTGGGTCTTATGCTAAGCTTTCTTCTCATTCCTTTGCTTCTGACAACTCACAAAAGGCAACACTACTCAGTCTTAAAATGGCAGAAGCAGAGATCTAGAGCTTCAAGGGGTCTTAGGGTTCATCTCCCTCGGCAGGAGTGTTACAAATGATTTCATATTCTAAAATGGTGTTGCCCTATCTCTATTTGGCCAAAGCTTTTTTTCCCCCTTTGTTAGCCTCTTTTTTGCAGTAACTGTGTTATCCAGGTACAATTTTTACATGGCACCATGGACAATGCCTTTAGAATACCACAGTCCCTAAGGAATTAAAGTTATAGCTGATATAAAGATAATGGGAAAACAAGAAGCTGTAACAAGGGTGGGAGATTGGAATTTGTCCCAGAGTACTAACTGAAGACAATGGGGGAAGAAGGAGCAGGTTATACTTCCTCCTCTTGACCATCCTCCAAACTCACCCCTGCCATGTTCTCCTACCACAACTTCTCCCATTCTCTCACCTGACCCCAGGGTGCTCCCCCAATAGGGTCATGATGCAGCTGCACCCCTATCCTAGGCCTTTACTTGACCAAAACTACATTCCATCCTGACTGCTTTCTTCTACCCTGCAATCTCCCAGGAAAGGGTTATCAGATGGGGAGTAGGGAGGGGAGGGGAGTCATAGGTATTGTCACAGGTATGTGAACTTGACTCTCTGAGAAACAGGCTGCCCACTCTCCCAATATGACCAACAATGGGGTGATACATCTCCATTCCCCACTTCTTCAGTTAAATTGGAGCTGGTGTCGGAATTCCTAATTACAGCACTGCCTAGATAGGCGTAAGTAAAGTGCAACATACTTATACTGATGACATATAATTAATGATGATGTATGTTTAAGAAATGGCAATAGATTAATGAGCAAATATATGATTGGAAAGGAAATAAGGGCTGCTCATGTGCTACGAGAGATGGATTCATAGGCCAAGAGCTCCACTGGAACTCTGAAAATATAAAAATCAATCAATCAACAAGCATTTTTACATGCTTATGATGCGCCAGTCACCATGGTAAAGACCAGTGATACAAAGCAAAATAAAAAATAGTCCCTACCTCCAGGAACTTATCTTCTAACAGGAGAGAAAACATACACATAAACTGATATGAAAAAGACACAATGAACACAAGGTAACCTATGATGAAGGTTCTCACTTCTGGAAAGATTTCTATAATATTAGATGGCTCTTCTGTGGAGGGCCTATGGAAGAACATGGACAAGAGTCCCACAAAATAAAAATGCATGGGTGGGGTGAGATATGCTATGTTGGAAAGAACACTGGCTTGGGTGAGATACAATGTTAAAATATGAAGAAAGCATGAAGTAAATCAATTATTTTCAAAGAACTCATTTTAATAGAAATTTTTCAACCTTCCAAAAGTATATTACATGTATTATTTTATTTTTACTTAATAACCACCCAAGGGAAATAAAACAGACAACATTTTTATGTTTTAAGTTTAAAAGCGCTTTCTTTACAATAATCCCATGAATCAAGATGGGAAGGCCCTGGCAGGCTTTTAAAAGACAAATTTTCTGTTTTTACTCCCAAAGAATCTTTTACCTTAAAGGGAAGAAATTTCTTTGTTTTAAAGAAAACTTTTTTTTCCTGAAATCTTTCACAGTTTTTCCTTCTAGTACTGCAGGGCAGTATTATTATTATATAGCAGAGTAATTAGTATAGTTACTATTCCCAATTTTATTTTCATTATTAAAAACAGCAAGGTAATTATATTTGCATTTTCATTGATGAAGAAACTTAGACATAGAATTATCAGTTAATACACTTGGATAACAGTGGTTTAAATTATAACATTTAATGGATCTTTGCAGGTTTTGAAACTTGGCCATATTTTTATCAAAAGCTAAATTTTCAGAGGGGATTTTTCAGTTGAATAATCAAGTCCTGTGAACTCATATTTGTATGAGTATTGTACATACGTGTGTACAGATGTGTGTGTGGAGGGGGGAGGGATATGGGGAGAGGAAGATGGGGCAGAGAGAGAGAGGAAGAAGGAGAAAGAAGAGGGAGGGAGAAAGAAGAGGGAAGAGGAAGAGAGAAGGAGAGAGGAGATGGGAAAGACAGAAAGATAAGACAGAGACAGAAAGGAAAGGAGAAGAGAAGGAAGAGACCCTCAGTAAAGATTCTAATAAAATCTGCTAAGCAAATGATTACTTATAAAGGAAAAACCTCCTGACTTCCAAAACATGAGTATCAGACCCAGAAAGCTGTATAATGAGAAGAGTCTCAAGCATCAGTACAGTACAAGTACATTTTCTGATTTTACACCTAAAGTTCTGCTTGTGCAGAACTTCATCACTGCTTATTTTGTCAAATTCTCAATTATAATAACCAGAAAGCTATTCTTATAAAACTATAAGCGTGAGGTTGCATGGCTAGGAATGTGGCAAAGGGCTATTTTAGGCCATTTTTCAATCAGAAATGCGTCCCCACATTCACAGCATATGACGCTCCTGCCACCTGGTAACAGCAGACATTCATTGCAGGGAGAGAGAGAACTAAGACATGACAAACAGAACCCAAATGTGAAGTCAAGAGACTTGGACACCTGACTGAGACCTGACAGCTAGTTAGTGATCTCACTGTTGGAAGCTAGGTTCTCTGACTCTCAGGTGCAGTTGGTTTCTTTTCCACTAGCTAGTGGCGCTGCTTATTGTGCTGCCATGAAATGCTACCCCAGAGAGCTCCAAGAATGAAATTGCAAGGAGCCTTCTGAGCATGCACTTTGCTATAAAAACTAATTATCTCAGTTGGAAAGGATGTCTGAGGTCACCGAGTCCAGCCTGCCCCTGAACAAGAGTCTGTTCTTGTGAGTGACAAGTGGGCATCAAACCTACATGGTGCATGCCTATCTAGTAGTAACATTCCAGTCCCACACTGTAGGAGAAGAGATTCTCAGAAAAAGTCATCTGCTTTTGTTTTCTGGTTCTTGGCCAAACCACTTCATGACTTTTTGGTGCCTCTTTTATCATAATCAGAGTCTAAATTTCAATAGATGGAGAAGGTTGATTTCCATGACTCTCTACAGATTAGTAAAATGACTATGATTTAAAGGGGCTTGAAAATGGTTCAAGTCTCTTTCTCTGAATATCAGCAACTATATGTAAAGGCAGCTGTACCAGAAAACAAAATGTGAAAGTCATTAAAGAGCACGAAGACTAACAATATTCCCCTAAAATCATTGTGGTCACTCATTCACTAGAGGAAATCAGGTTAAAAGTACATGCTGAGGGGAGGCCAGGTGGCTCAGTGAGTAAGAGCGCCGGCCCCAGAGTTGGGAAACCTGGGATTGGTTCCTTCACACCCACACACACACACACACACACACACACACACAGGCCATGTAACCTTGAGCAAGTTACTTAACCCTAATTGCTTTAAAAAAAAAAAAAAAAGGACATGCTGAGGCAACAATCTCCCTGAGGACCCAACCAGGAAAGAGAATCAGGCTGAACTACCTAGTACATAAAATAGGGCCAAGCCCAGGCAGCCCAGAAGGATTTCCTATGAGAAATTCACCCCTGCAAGAAAAAATTCCTCAAAAACAAACTATCAATCTCATGGCAGAGGCAACAATGTGATGTGGCATATAGAGCCCTGGACCAGGAGTAGGGAGACTAGAAGATGAGCTCAGATCTACCCTCAGGTACTTACTAGCTGTGTAACCCTGGACAAATTTACTTAACTTCTATTTGCCTCAGTTTCTCCATCTGTTAAATGGAGATAATAATAGCACCTACCTCCCAGACCTATTGGGAGAATAAAATGACATTAATATTTGTAAAATGCTTTGCAAACATTAAAGTATCATATAAATGCCAGTAGTTTATTATTGTTATTATTATTATTATTTTCCTATGTTTTAACAGAATCAAGAAAACATGTATAAGCCTATAACTCTACGAACATAATAAGTCTAATCTTCATTTGCTCATGAAATTTCAAAGGCTTGGGTATTGCCCACAAAAACCTCCTCTGATTTAGGCAAAGCTCCCTTAAGACAGATCCATACCTGATATCAGCATTCCCTAAAGTGGGTTCCATGGAACCCTGGTGTTTCTTGCTTTGTAGGGTTAATTACAAAAGCTCAGCAATAAGAGGACCCTGACTGAAATTCCACCTCTGCTACTTACTACTTGTGTAATGCAATCCTCTCTGAGCCTCAGTTTCCTCAAATGTAAAGTGAACTCAGTTGGACTTGATGACCTCTGAGGTCTATTCTAGTGCTATATCTATGATACTATCAACAGGACTTCCATGAGAAAATTATTCTGTTAATGATATTTACCACCACAAAACATGTAATAACATACATATATAACATTTTATAGGTAGATAGAGATCTATCTATATCTTTATCTGACATACCATGTCACAATTTTTCATAGGAGAATAGGCTGAATTGACTTCTTATAAAAACTGCTGCTATGACCAGTATAGCAGCATTAGGGTAGCACTCAGCACCCACAGTGTGATCACTTCTTACTGTGGGCATCAGGGTTGATGTTTCTTCTCTTTAGGGGCACAAACACTTTCTCCATGTTCCAATCAACTGACATATGGACTCTGATCAATTCCACAAATCAGATAATAATGATTAGATCAGGGGTGGAGAACCTGCAGCCTTGAGGTCACGTGTGGCCCTCTAGGTCCTCAAGTGTGGCCCATTGACTGAATCCAAACTTCACAGAACAGTCCTCTCATTTTACAGATAAGGAAATTGGGACAAAAAAAGTTTCAATGATTCATCTAATGTCACACACTAAATTACAGTCAGAATTTGAACCCAGGTCCTCTGATGACAATTCCATCATTCTTTCCCCTGATCCTCTAAATAGGTCTTTAAAACATACACCCAGACACAGAGACACAGATAGACAGACAAACACACAAACACACACATCTTGATGACTGATTCATATATTTGAAGGAAAGTTTGGTAAAAAAAATGCTTGTCAATCAACTGATTGATTTATAAGAAAATGCAGTATAAAATTAGGAAACATGTCTATTGTTTGCCTCCCATATACAGGTTTGAAAGTCATTTAGCCTGACCCCAGGGTCACTCACCCTGACCTTAATTTCTCCCACTTTCCACTGCCTAATAGAAATCAGTGAGAAAGATGCCACTTACATTTTAAAAAATAAAATGGAAAATAAGCTCTATGACAGCAAAAAAAAAAAATGTCCTACCCTATTAAATGCCTTCTTGTTTAAACTAGGGCATGCTTCTATTCTAGTCAACACATGGGATAAAATACATAGGAATGATTTTTTTTGCCCCTTTCCTACTGGTTATTGCCCTAGACAAGTGGCTCTCTATGAAGCTGAGATAGGTGATCATTAATGCTACAAAGCACTCCTTTCTGTGCTCCCAGGAAGACAGACCAAGTCCTGACCTTTCTCCCCAGGGGCAGCCTGAAAGTCCATCACTAGGCCCTAACTGCAGGCCGGTTCTCAGCTGCCAATTCTATTTTCAGCAGAGCATGCCTGAGACTGATTTGATGTCAGACTCTCCTTTCCTTAGTTGCTCATAAACCCAGCTTCCTGACTGGTATCAAATTAACACAAATTTAATTTCTTGGGGAAGGGTAGAATGAGGCAATGGAGAATTAAAAAGGATTTTTTCCATCAAATCTTTAAAAACAAAAATAATTTTTTCCCCTTTTCCACACCTGGTCAATCACATTGTGAAGCTTGTTAAATTTAATTATGTAATTTGTGCACCTGTGCCACTTTCAGCTGCCAAGAACCTTCTCAAGAAAGAGGAGAAAGGGAAGCAAAAAGTAATTGGTTTAGAAGGGTGATTCTTGGGGTTAATTCATTGTCACCAACAATCAGGAAAATCTTGTCACAGTGGGGTAAGCTGTAGTCTCCTGCATCTACATGTTGCCCAGTTGTATCCCTTATTAAAAAAAAGAAGATGCAACCTGGAAGCCTTAGGAATCCCCAATTAGCCCATTTGGAGTCACATAGTGTCCTATCTGGTGCAAGAGAAGATCAACATGGGTTTTGGGGGGTTAGAATACAATTGTGCCCTCCTTTTCAAGTCACATCTAAATCCATTGAGCCATAATCAACAAAGAAGACATTATGGTCATGTGTCACCTTATAGAAGGTACGGTGTATTGAAAAGAACAGAATCAGAGTCCCAGTCCTTCCTCTTCCTATAATGCTAAAACTTAAAAGGAATCTTTGGACAGCAATCTCTACATTTTGTATACTACTACTACTAGTACTACTACCACCACCACCACCACTAATAATAACCATAACAATAACACCAATAGTAAGTATATAACACTTTCAGGTTTGCAAAATGCTTTTCATATATTTTTCATTTCATGTTCACAGTCCAGATTAGCATGGCAGAAGATAGAGCTGTCATCAACAGGGGCACCAAACCCTTCCTCCTTTCTCACCCTCTAGTGCCTTTCTTTGTCCCTGAACCATAATGTTCTTGGGAAATAACTATGTATAAACAAGCTGTGTATACATACACATACACACATTTTGTCTGCTTGGCAATGGGAAAGCACCAAAAGTTTTTGTTTTTGTTTTGTTTTCATAACAAGAATGATAGGATGATGGAGAATGAGAATGGTAAATGAAGGAGAATGAGCATCATGGTATTTGTTACCATTAATTATTTTAGAAAATAAGGACTTCAGGAGAGAGGGGCAACTGGGTCAGCTGATGGTGTTTGAGAAAGGGATTTGGATTTTTTACTATAGTTTAAAAATAGGAATAATGGGTTCTTGACCAGAGATGGAATACATCTTATTCCCCAGCTTTCTTTAAGTTCCAGCTAAAGTTCCATCCTCTGCAAGAAGCCTTCCCCAGCACCTTTTAATTCCAGAGCCTTCCCTCTTGCAATTATTTCCTATTTATCCTGTATATAGTTTGCTTTGTATATATTTGTTTTATATTGTCTCCCCCATTAGACTGTAAACGCCTTAAAGACAGAAGTTGTCTTTTGCCTCTTTTTATAACCCCAGTGGCACCTAATAAATAATTATTGATTTATTCTGGCAAAATAAATGTACCCAGCAGACAGCTTTTACAAATCTGACCCACAGGGCTTTTAACTGAAAGAAGGGGATGGAGAAAACTGCAATATTCTAGAAGGTGAAGTGGGGCCTATAGGTGACTATATATTCCTCTAGAAGGGAATATACTTCATTCAAAAGGAAAAATATAGGTAAATGAGGCAGTGGAATATCATTGTATGTTAATAGTTAACATTTCTTACTACTTCTGTAACTGAGTATATTTGTTTCCTTTTCCTGACAGATGAGGTGGCAATTCTATTTGGTTTACCCTGGCAAAGATTCATGGGGGAATTTCAGGTGCCCTTTGGAATATGGGTCCAAGAGAAACTTACCTGGACAACTAAGAAGACTGCCTAAGGGTATGCCCTATGCAGAAATGGATGCTTTTAGCCTTATGCACTGAGGGAATAATTGGATGAGACTCACTCATGACAGTTTCTCATTTCAGAAAATGGGGGTACCTACTCAACCCCACATCCCAAATTTCTGTTGGTAGTACTCCATATAATTGAGAAACCTCAGTGTGGACCAGGTTCTATTCCAGAAGGAAGCCAGTTTTCTTTGTCTTTTCTCTTTCTTTTCTTGTAGGTTAAGAATGGCCCTATTAGGCTAAGGTTAAGGAAGCAGAAATATTTGGCAAACTTTGTAAAATGTTTCTCATTTTTTTGAATCTGCAAAACTTTGTATTTGGAGATAATTGTGATTTCCATTCTTACGTGCAAGATTATACATGATTGGCTCTTTTGAGACTTCACTGTATGGCCCTGAAGAAGCAAGTGGATAGACGCTGCTTTTGCATCCCCAAAGACTGAAGAGAACTGTTTTGAATTTGGGACAAGGAACTTAATTTGGGATATGGACTGTGTTTAAAAAATATGTACTCCCTCCTATTTGCTGAGACAGAAAGTTCAAATGGTGGGAATATGTAATGAGTCCTTTGGAGTATCGCAATGCCCAGAACAAACTAACTTGGAGACTCCCTGTATCCCTCACCACAAGGATGAGGGTAACCTACTTTGATTGGCTTCAATAGCCAAAGAGGGCTGAGTTAGCACAGGTAATAGAGGATGGATACAAAAATATGACTCAATCCCTTAAGAATTGTTTCAGGAGTTTCAGAATGAGCTAAAGGTAGAGAGGAGAGCTAAGCACAACTCTGTGTGTGTATGTGTGTGTGTTAATCTATCTTAGAGAAGAAAGAAGGCTGAAAAAAGGGATAGGATCATTGCTTCAGACAGATGGTACATGGAGGAATAATGGTCTATGGAGAGAAGGCAAAACTATTCAAATTTGTTTTGTCTTCTCTTACAAGAATGATTTTTGGACTGTCCATCCACTTGCTTCCTCAGAACCATACAGTGAAGTCTCAAAAGAGCCAATCATGTACAACCCTCACATGTAGGAATGAAAATGACAATTATCTCCAAATACAAAGTGATAGGCAGCTAAAACTCAATATATGGATACAACAGGATAGCACTTTGTTGGCAATATTCTACAGTACATTATTAACCCCTCTCATCTTTAGAATCCAAAGCAGCGCATATAATGGGAAAGAACTGGATTTCAAAGCCTGAGTGTGAGGTTTTGATTTTGGCTTTGTTTCTTACTGCATCTGTGACCTTGAGCAAGTCATTTACAAAAAAATCTGGAAAATGATGGTGCTGGACTCGATCATATGCATAAAAGAGGTTTAGAATTCTCTAGCTCACACCAGGTTTTCTCTCCTCATGAGGTCCTTATGCCAGTCCCTCTCATTTTCCTATTCTTCCCATCTTTCAAAAACCAGTTTAAATCCTTCCTCCTACAGGAAACCTCCCCAGTTAACTCTAGCATCTTCAGCAATGTCTCCTTCCTCTGAACCCAATAAGCAACTTATAGTCAGTATCACTTATTTTGGTTAGGAATGATACACACACACACACACACGTACATCATTTAAATATTTTGTGTTTATGACTCATCTTCACAGTATGAACAAAAGCTCTTTGGGGACAGGTAGTGGGGACTGCTTTGTATCTCAGACCATACTTAGCACAGTACTTTGCATATTGTTTTGTTGTTGAATCTCTTTTTTTCAGTCATGTGCAACTCTTCATGACTCCATTTGGGATTTTCTTGACAGAGGTACTGGAGTGGTTTGCCATTTCCTTCTCAAGCTCATTTTACAGATGAGAAACAGAGGCAAACAGGGTTAAGTGACTTGCCCAGGGCCACACAGCTAATAGGTTTCTGAGGCCAGATATGAACTCAGAAAAATGAGTCTTCCTGACTCTAGGCCTGGCACTCTATCCAGTCACCTACCTGCCCCACTTTGCATATAATAGGCACTAAATAATTACTTGTTGAATTTAGCTGAAAATTTCATTCCTAAGGAAATAAAGTTCGCTTAATATGTACGAGTTCTGTTGGTGTATATATAAAAATATAAACAATATGTTTTATATATGTTATATGCATCATATATGTATTAGAGTGTGCATATGCATACACATATAGATACATGTGCATGTGGAGATTATATGTATGCATATGTGCATATACACATGAGTATATATACTATGTTGAGTTTATGTATGTATATAGGTGTATATGTTTATAGTTTATATATAGTATACACAGATATAATACATAGTTCACTTATACAGTTGGTGTATGTGTGTATATATACATATATGTATGTACACACACACACACTTACACACACACAGAGAGAATATATGAGCTCCTTCCTCCAAAACCAGTTAGTTGTTGTCAGGATGCAATGACTTGAGCTCATTGGCCAGCTGTAGATTAGGAAATATACCAAGCCCAGAATTCAGATGATTCAGAAGCTGGACAATCCATTAGATTTCCATTCACCTTGTGAGATAGGGCAAGCCCGTGGACAATTCAGTCTAAAAATGCACAAGACTAAAAACCATTCTTGAGTCAATTTTTTGGCAGGGTTGACTGCGGTGGTACTCCTGGAATTTTAGGTCCATAATTAAATTGCTTACTATTTAATTAAATTATCTAAAACATTTCAATAAAACTAAGCTATTACCTTATTATTTATCTCAATTATAATACAAATTAGTACAGGACTCCTCCTAGAAGGAAGTAACATGACTTCTGTGAGACCAGAGCTCAACAGAAGGGCACACATCACCACAAATTGGACACCTTTGTGTCCTGGAGTCCCCTGGGAAACCCCCATTCAGCAGAATTATCATCATGCTTTCCAAGTGTGGTATATACTCTTTTTAATTAAGCATTAATGATTACTTCTGAGAAACACTTGGTGTGTAAGCACAGAGAAGTTGGGGGGGGGGGTGATTTGTTGGGTGTTTTTTTAATAAGGTCACAAGAGTGAAAGTGAAAGAGTCCCAGGAGTGAAACTGTTTGGAGAATACTGGAAACCTGCAAAGAACATCTCACTCTAATTTCCGGGAACACTGCCATCCCTTGAATCTATATACCCCTACTCCTCTTCCTCCTCCTCCTCACTGTGTTGTCTATGTTTCTCCTCCACTAACCCATTCGTGCCTCTTGTTCCCTTTTTCCTTTCTCTGTACATTGGCAGATTCTCTTAATTGTTTCCAGTTTTAAATTTAGATTAATGGCTACAGTTTTAAAAAAAATTCACATCTATTATATCCCAATGTGTTACCCAATGGAATATAAATAAAGGTATATCCATTTTATTCTCCAGATGTTGACGTCATTAATGAGGCTCTTACTGTCGTTTACTCTCCAAGTGAGTGATCATTGGGCTATCTTCTCTTCTTTTCTCCCCTCATCTATGCCCCACTCCCACCCCGCCCCTCCAAAATATAATGACAAACAACAGAAAACTATGTGGTAGTAAATTTAAGAGGAATCTGTTTTCCTTTCAGAATTTGGGGGCAATTTAATAATCCTCCTTGTGATAACTGGAATAAGCAATTCCTCACTCACATCTTGGGTTTCCCTCTACTAAATCAGGAAGGCACCAGCTGTGCAATTTATAATCTTAGTTACCTAGAGCAGTGAGAAGTTAAGTGACTTGCCCAAAGTCAATCACACAGTTTATCATGAGGCAGAAGTGGGACTTGAACTCAGGTATTTTTGGTTTTAAGCCTGACTCTATCTTCTATGTACTAAGACATACTGCCTCTCATTGATTTAATAAAATCAACCAATGTGAGCTGTTTAACAACTCTTCCATTTTGTAGAAGCAGCCATCATAGAAACATGGTGTCCATTACCATTTGAAGTCAGTGTATTAATTATAGCTTATTTCCAGCATGTAGTTAACAGCTAAGTACTATCTCAGATAAAGTACCAGAACTGTAGTCAGGAAGACTTGAATTCAAATTCTTCCTCAAACACCTCAGAAACCTCCTTACTTTTGTGATTCTTCTCTAAGGATCTTTAAACATCTTCTCTAAGCCTCTTTCCAGATCTGTAAATTGGGGATAATAATACTACCTACCTTCCAAGATTGTTATGAGGATAAAAATGAGCTAAAACATAAACCATAAAGAACTAAAGAACAATGTAATTGCTGGCATGATGATGATGATGATGATGATGATGATGATGATAAAAAAGAAGAAAAAGAAAATTCCAAGTCTGATAGAGAAAGGGCTTTGATTCTAGAGATATAAGCCTAACTCTACCACTATACAAGGCTAAAATGTTCCCTAAAATGTGGGTGCTGGCTCCTCTACCTGCTTCACAGGATTTTTGTAGAGAGGAAATAAGACCATATGGAATCACAGGAAAAAAGCCTGAGATCTGAACAGGTCCTTAGACACCATTTAGCCAAGTACCATCATTTTAAAGCTAGCCCCAAAAGGAGGAATGACCCACCCGAGGGCACACAGAAGGTAAATAGTAGATAAGGATTCAAACCCATGTCCCTCTGACTCCAAGCCCTGCGCTCTTAACATCTGCAAGTACTTTGAAAGCACAAAGCCCTCTACAAACAAGTTATTATTGTCAACATCAGTGACTAACAAAAGGTTCTGCTTGCAAGCCACTATGTGGAACAAATGAAAGGATGTATCAATGACCCACCAAAGACAACTATAAAATGATAGACTCCTGATAACCAGGATACAACTAAAAATAGACCAAAACAGGACATAGATTAATAGGAATCAAGGTGGCATAGGTATTTTGATCACAACAGCACAGTCCTCTATGAGGCAAGATTTTATTTCAAGGTTTGAATGGAATGGGGTTTATGAGGCATATTGTCACCCTCCATTTAAGACAGGATGTTCTTATTTTGGAACAAAAACATTAGGCTTCTTTTTTTTTCCTTTTGGAGGGTAATTGGTGTTAAGTAACTTGCCCAAGGTTACATGGCTAGTTTGTGTGTGTGTGTGTGTGTGTGTGTGTGTGTGTGTGTGTGTGTGTGTGTGTGTGGCGGAGGGTGGGGGTGTGGGGAAGGTTAAGTGTCTGAGGCTGGAACCGAACTCAGATCCTCCTGACTCTGGGGCTGGCACTTTACTCACTGCGCCACCTAGCCACCCCTAAACATTAGGCTTCTGCATACCTTTACTTCTCTCGTTCTCCTATTTCCCCCTCTTTTCTTCTTCCCTGTGTCTTCAGTCTTTTTTCCCCTCTCTTCTACAAATCCTACTTATCCTTTAATGCCCAACTCATGACTATGTCAATGAAGCCTCCTCTTCCTACTCTAGCTTTTAGGGATCTTTGCTACACTTACACCTTTTTTCCCTAGCTGATGCCACACAATTTAGCCCTAAATATTCTATTTAGTGTTCACTTTTCATTATTTTTTTCATGGGGAACACAGTGCAGTCTCCCACTCAGTCTCCTTGACAAATAGCTGGTGCTTAACCAGTGGAAAAAGCACTTTGCCTATTTTCTCTCACTATTCCTAGGTCAATTCATTCAGAGCATTATCTTTCATCACTTAACATAAGGATATTTACATAGAATAAGATGGTTTTCTCTCCTTTGGAATACCAGATTTTTTTCCCCTCCCTCCAGTGGGCAACCCTATCCAGTAATGCAAAACATTGCGTTATTTTATTTCTTTTAAATCACTGATTTGGAACTGCTTCTAGGTATCTCAAAGCCCTTTGTTAACATGTAGCAGTCAACTCCTTGGACCTCAGGAGGCAGGGACACAGTCACAATGGCCCACGGATACAGAGAAACAAACCGAACATCAAGGAGAACAAATTGTTTTCCAAGGCGGAAGGACATGAGGAGGATTTCAGTTAAGAGTACTGAGCTCTGAATGGAAAATATTCCCCTGTGATTGCCACCACGCCAAAATTTCAGTACAGGAACAGAGAACTTCTGAAATAGAATGAGACAATGTTTATAAGGAGATCCTACAGTATCAAAAAAAAAATTCATCAATGTACTTTTCACATGCTCTGTTCCTATATGGAAGTAATCTGAGTTCTTCTAAAGTGGAATTCCTCTTTGACCCCAACCTTGAAGACAGAGCTGTCAGGATGGAAAGAGGGGACAGGATGCCTCTTCAACCTACCAATCTCAAATTCCCCTTAGAGTCTATTTCTAAAACTGAAACTCTTACTATTAAAGATTCATTCTTTTGTCTTAAATATTTCCTCCACTTCAATTATCTTTTAAGGCAAATAGTCCTGGAAAGGGTAACACACAAAATCATTAACACTTCTGTTTGAATGAGCTTTCTTTATGATTTGGAGATGAAAAAAAAAGTGTTGTCATTCTTCCTCACCTAAATCATGTCTCCCTGATCTCCAATTCCATATATGTCAAATCCCAGTAATAAAAATCTACAAATCTGCATCCAGGCCCCGCTTCTCAAGTTTTACCTACTTTCCCACTAACATCCTCTGAATGTTCTTTGTTCTGCAGCAGGAGGAAGCAAAAAATGAGTTGTAGTACTTCCCCTTTTAAGATTTCCTTAAAACTAGATAAAATAGAATTTAAGAACAAAAAGGGGGACACACTTTGGTCCACCCCTCCATTAATCTACTGATTCTCATCTTCAGATAACATAGGATGTTACTTGGGATACTGGATTTGGAGGTGGCAGTTCCATGTTCTGGAGGACCAGGTCCTAGGGCATCTCAGTTTAGCCCTGAAATGCCTCAATTTCTCTCCTAATCCCCCTTAATGCTAATGCTTTCCCTCTCCATCTCCAATTTATCCTGAATGTTTCTTGTTTATACATTGCTGTTCAAATGTTGTCTCCACAGTTAGACTGTGAGCTCCTTGAGAGAAATGACTGTCTTTACCTTTTTTTTTTTTGGTATTCCCCACTTTTAGCATTGTACACCACGCATATTATGTTTACTGATTGACTAAATCTATGATTCACTAACTTTATGACCTCAGAAGCAATAGAACAGATAATCTTATACTGAAAAAGGACACCTTAATACCAATTCTTGTTCTATTATTAACCAACAGTATGACCTTAGGTAAGTCACTTGAAGCTGGATCCAATGCTCTCTCTAGCGTAACTATGTCCTGCAATTTAAATAAGCACTGAGAAGAGGAATAGTCACTTCCACCATCCAGAAGCACAAATTAAATCTCTTTTCATGAGGCATTATGCAGAATGAAATCCTTGCTTTAAAATAACTTCTAACCGAGTATTATCCTATGGATGGGCCACTTAGATGTGGGGACAGAACAAGGTTGTACAGCATAGTTGGGGGACTAAAAGGAGGCAGTAGCCACTACCACAGACCCAGGAATGAGGGTAATATCTGTTCTAGCAAATAAAATATTATTACTCTGTTGGTCCACAATTTATAAGAGCATTGTGTTCTACTCATTCATTCCAAATTCATTACCCTAAAATCTGGACTCTTCATTTTTTAGTATGTGTCATACATAGACCCCTTTGACAATCTGGTGAAGCCCATAGGCCATTTCCCAAAATAATGTTTTTAAATTCATAAAATTAAATATATAACAGTATGAAGGAAACCAATTATATTTAAGTTATAATACTAAATTACATCAATATTTATATATTTTTAAAAACCACAGACCTCCCTGAAACTTATCCATGAACCTTTTGAGGGTCTGTGCACTCAAAATTAAGAAACTCTTTTAAAAGTAGTTTTCATAACTTTGTAAACAAAGTCACATTGTGAAGGATACAGGTAATGTACAGAGGATTTGGAGTTAAAGTACGTGGGTTCAGATCTTGACCCTATAATTTAACTACTTGTGTAGCACTGGGCAAATTGCTTGGCTTCTGAAAGCTTAGTTTTCTCTTCTGTAAAATTATAGGGATTGGAGTAGATGATTCCTAAGATTACTTAGAACTCCAATTCTATGATCCCATTGTGATGGGGAACCTGGCTAATGAGGATCTAGTCTTTAGACCATGTACAGTCTCTGTCTGCTGTCATTCCACAAGGAGGTTTAGTGAGACTATTTCCTGAAATGAGGCATGAATGGGGAGAGTATCTACAGGTCTCCCTCTGGCTTTTCTGTCTTCCATAGTGACACAAAAAAATTTACTTTTAAATAACCACTGTGCTGAAACTATATATGTACACAAAAGGTTCAAACAGATGAACTCTCTTCTTTGGGTCAAGAGGCAATAATTCCTGTGGGTCTCCAGGTAGGAAAAGAGGGAGTTGCTTTACTTTACCACCTAGTCGTGGGATTGTGAATACAAGGAACCTCTTTCTTTGTCCCTGTGTTTATTCTTTCCTGATCTTAAGTGAATGAGTATCAGATACAGAATGGACTAGGCTACCAAAAATGTAAGGTCTGAAAGGTCAGACAAACTATCAAAGGCACCCTTGGGAACCAGAGCCAGAAACAAGAGTACCATGTCCAATGAGGAGGCAGTCCTGAGGAAAGACCTGCTTACCAAGGCCAGAAAGGATAGACCCAGCAACTGAGGTACCATATCCTGTAAGCAATTGAGTGACTTTTCTATTGGCTCTACTACATCCAAAAGTAAACTTAGGGGGGAGGATATCCTGTAGTAACTTAAGTTTCAGTCTACTCTTCCCAAGGACTGAGGAGATGGATAAATGGGAGAGTGAACCCCAGTTCAATAGGATATTGTTGTACTTCGGTTCTTGCTATACCTTCTTGGAAAATATCCATTTTAAAAGCTAATTGATATTAATGATTAATTGATATTTGATGAATATTACCTGGCATATTGATATTAGAAAGGACATACTGGATGGGGTCTCATTGACAATAGTATTAGAAAAATCATAGTCCATTAGAATTGTCTCTACAATCTCAAGGGGAATAAGAGTAATGCTCTGAGGATTTAACCTGCTAGTCTGAATGCAGATTGAGAGAATGACACCAAAGCCTGTGCTACACTAGGAACTGTAATAAAGCTCTGTAGAAAAAAAAAGATTTAGGGGATTTAATGGAATACAAGTCAAGAGTATAATGAGACAGTCAACAAGGGTAATGTAATTGTAGACTACCTTATGAAAACATAACATTTAGAACAAATAAGTTAATAGTCCTACTCTGTACTCACCAGGTAATGTGGAGGGCCACATTCATTCTGTGCATCACAACTTTAGAGGAAATTTTACAAAATGGACATTTCTCAAAGGAAAATGTTCAAGATAGCAAAGAGACTGTGTTATATATTGCTCAAGGAAGGAGGGACACTTGAGGGATGGATATCTTAAATATTTGAACGACTATCATTCCAAAGAGAAAATAGATGTACACTTTACATGTTAAGAGACCAGAACTAGGACCGATGAATGGAAGTTACAAGGAGACAGATTCCAGCCCAAGATAAGGAAGGACATTGTAATTCTAACAGATTATGTCTAAAGATAGAATGGGACATCTTGTTGGGCACTGAAGTCACCAAACAGATTTACCCTTGGGGGAATGGGTTTCAGAGGAGACTCCTTTAGGGAGTGGGAGACTGGATTGGAATACCTGGAATTACCTTTAAGATTCTATAATTTATGCAAGATTATCTCAGGGATCTTTGGGAAATCATTCAGCAGGCCTGAAAAAATTTTCCAGGAAAATGTTGGACAGTTAGACAGTCAAATAAGCCCCCTTGCTAAGTTCCACTTGATGAGCCTTATCAACACAGAGAAGAGTTTTGCTGGCAAGGTCTCATGCAAGATTCCAAAAAGCATGTCTATTTTTCTCCCCGCTGCTTTTCTGAGCTGCTCCTCTGTGGGACTATATTGTCTAGTCTGTAAAAGACTGTGTGAAGTCGTATGGAAATTAGAATAGTCCTTGGCTTTCATTTCCACAACAGTGATTGACTGGGACAGGAATCATGATGGTTTCTGAACATTGGCAGGAATTCTCAGTGGTTCCATGTTCTGATCAAATTGTTTCCAGGTGAGGCTGCCTGTCTGATTGTAGACTCCAAGGCAGCAGTCTGTAGACAAGCAGTGCTCAAGATTCTGCATTCATAGCCTGCTGATATACAATATGGAATTCTGCAATCTGCCTTAATTGTTTCTCTTGCTGTAAGACTCAAGCTACACTTAGAACAGACAGAAAAAAGCTTCAAGCAATGGTTCAGCAGCTTTAATCACCTACCCTACTTGTGAGCAAGAATAGAGGGGAGATAATGGGATACAACCAATTTCTGAAAGAATGTATCAAAATTTGTAAGTCCAAATGTGAGTTGTCCCATTTAAAATATTCTTTGTGGTTAGATATACACTTATTCAAACATCGTACCTTCTGAATCTCCTCTCCTCATCTGGGAGATGTCTCTACCATGTGGACTTCTCTTCTGACTAATGGCTCCCTGACCCAGACTGCCCCATAAGAGCCCTATTCCCTGGTCACTCTACTCAAGGTTCCTCTCACTTTTCTACCTGCTTACCTTGGAGGAGAGCCTTGTCCTGATAGATACCCTGCCCCGCACCTACTTTCCAGCTCCCTTTTTTGTGTTACCTTCCCCCCATTAAAATGTAAGCACCTCGGGTGGCTAGGTGGTGCAGTGCATAGGGTACTGGTCCTGGAGTCAGGAGGACCTGAGTTCAAATCCGGTCTCAGACACTAAACACAAAAAAACTAGCCATGTGACTTTGGGCAAGTCACTTAATCCCAATTGACCTACCTTCTCCCCTCCAAAAAAAAGAAAAAGAAAAAAATGTAAGCACCTGGAGAGTAGGGACTATCTTTTTTACTTTTATTTGTGGTACCTGGTGCTTAGCACAGTACTTGTTATATAGTGAGCACGTAATAAATTTTATACATAGATATAATAACATGTGTTTGCATGTGTGTGTACACACATGTAATTTCTAGTACTCCTTTGGAATGTCTTTTAGAACCTAAGAGGTTTGGGTTTCTTTTTTTGCTAATATTCTCTGATGTGACAAAAATATATCCTTTGAGAGAAGATTTTTCTTTTGGGAAAAAACAAACCTTAGATCATCTGAAGCCCAGAGAAGTGAGGCAGTGCAGTTGCACAAAACATACTGTTTTAAGGATCCTGAGGATCTGTTTTCACATTCGGGCTATACCATTTTTACCTGAGTGACCTGCCACCAGATTATATTCAGATCTTAGTTTTCCCACCTGGAAAATGAGCAGTTTGGGATGGGAATTTGGTACAGATGACTTGTAAGGTCCCTTTTAACTCTAAATCTACAACTCTTAACTCTAGTGCAAAAGATAGGTGATCACTATCTGCCTCCTAGTCTGTTCGTCCTTATGGGTCAGAGTCTGTCTACTGCAATAAAAAGTTCCTTCCCTTGTTACTATTTCCCTGTCTCCCATAAAAGTCCAACTCGATCCTAACTCACACAGTTAATATGCCATCCATTTCCATCATGTCCTCTGGAATTCCCATTCTGTCTTTAACAACTGTCCTTAAGACATTTTCCTCCTGCATGATTCCCAAAAGGGAAGTAGAATAATATAGTAGAAAGAATAACTTTGGAGTCAGAGGACATAGTTTCAAATCTACATTCTGCTACTACCAACAGGGTGACTTCAAGCAAGACATTTGGTCTCCCTAAGCCTCAATTTCCTCATCTGTAAAATGATAGAGATGGCCTCTAAGGTTCTTTCCATCTCTAAAAATACACGATCTTATGATCTCCTAGAACAGACAGAAACTAGACTGTCTCTGGAAGACATGGCATCCCTGGGCACCTCATGCAGTACTGGGTACTCCTTTCAAACCACTCAACTCCCGGGGCTAAGAGGGGGAGCAGGCATACTTCTGGATCCTAACTGCAACTTCCAGACCCTTCCTCCACTGCCATCACTGACCAACCAGTCTTCCTTTAAGGTTCAGCATTCCATCCTGATTCTAGACATCTACTGGTCTCCAGAAGACTCTTGGTCCTTTTTCAAGGAGTGCAGCCTTTCCTTCCACCCCAAATCATGAGCTCCCACGGAGAGACTTCAATATATGTTTTGATGTCCTCTCAAACATACTGGCCTCTGAGTTCTCCAGTCTCCTCAGCACTCAAGGTCTGTATCTTTCACTCCAGCATAGGTTCCCACAGGGTTAGTTATGTTATATGTTTCACTATTACTCATGACTCTACTGTCTCCATGAACCAGACAGTTGAGGTTCCCCTTTCTGGTCATAGCCTCCCCAACCTTTCCTTCTCTCCTGCCTCATATCTCTTTATATTCTCAGTCCTCTCCATGACCTCTAGCTTCTCTTACTTTCCCTTTTCTTCCAGTCCATCACCCCTACTGAGATCCCATTCTTCTCCCTTTACAATCTATAGCTTACTAGCTCAACTCTATTCACTGCCCTCTGCCCTTGAATTCCTGTCTCTTTATCCCATCATTGTTCATACCTTGCCTCACCATAATCCCAGCCCTGAATTTCCTAACCAATCTCATCCACTTCTAATTTCTAGTGAACACTCGTAGACAAAGTCATGCAAGTTTGCCAAATGAATCCACAGAAAATACATGTTATCTAATCTTAACTAAGGTTATCCAGCAATTCTTTTTCTTCCCTCAATGAGTGCCAAGCTCTCTGCAGTAGCAGTTCTATCTTTCTCTCCCTATATGACTTCTTCCATAGGCTTTTTTAAAGAGGACTTCACTTCATATATAAGACAGTCAGAATAATCCACCCTGAACCTTCTCTTCTCTCATGCTCCACTCCTCAAAATTCCACTGATTTTCTTATCCTTTGCTCATCAGCCATAATAATCTTACACTTTACTCCAATCTCTAGAGGAGAACTGGCACTCCTCTTTACCAAGATTAATATCTCTGCTTTTCTCCTTCCATCAAAACTCCTTCTGAAGCTCACCCCTTTGATTATTCTTACCCCCTCTTTCATCTTCAAACTCCCCACTACTGGTTTCCTACAAACATAACACCTACACTGTGTAGCTTAGATTCCTTACAGCTCACTCATTTCTCAATAACTTGAAATTGAGTTTCTGACTCCCCAGCTCTAGAAACTGCTGTCTTCTTAGGGTTACCCATGATCCCCTAACTGCTAAATCCAATGGTGTTTTTTTCAGTCCACAGTCTACTTGACTTCTCTTTACCTTTTGACTCTATTGACCACCTCCTTTTCTTAAAAACCATTTCTTTCTTTGGCTCTCAAGACAATGTTCTCTCTTCTTCCTCCTTCTACCTGACTGATTGTTCTTTCTCAGTATCCTTTGCTAATTTGCCACCCATTTCTTGCTTCCTTAAGGAATATAAATTCCTAAAAGCTCCCTCATGAGCACTTTTCTCACTGGGAATTCTCTTTTGTAAATTATCTGCTCCTATGGATTCCAATATCATCTCTCTGCAGATGATCTCCAGACCTATATGCTCGGACCTAATCTCTCTTATGAACTTGAGTGCCGCATTATAAACTAGTTGCTGGACATCTCCACCTGCAAGTCCAACAGGTCCAAAAGAGAATTCATCATCTTCCCTTTAAACTCGTCCCTCTTCTAAACTACCTAGTTTGTGTTGAAGGCATCGCGATTCTTCCAGTCACAAGTTTACAAATGTCAGTTTCTCCTTCATTCTTCCATATCCAACAACCCCTAAATCTAGGGCATCACCAAGTTGTCTTCATCCTACTTTTATAACATCACTTGAATCCATTCCCTTTCTGTACTCATATGGTTACCGCCCCACCTCTGACCCTCCTAACTTCTCATTTTGAACTATTACAATAGCGTCCTAGTTGGTCTGACTGCTTCCATTCTGTTGCCTCTCTCCTTTATTCCGATCTGACCAGACTGCTGATGAAACACTCTTCCTAAGATATTGATCTGACCATGTCATTTCCTTTCTCATAAAATCTTCAGTGACTCTCTATTGTCTCCAAAGCAAAATGCAAATTTCTCAGCCTTGCACTGGACATTTGAAACCCTCCACAGTCTGATTTCCTCAATGATCTTAATCCTATTAATACTGTTCATATATTCTAGAGTTACAAAGACAGACTGGCCTAATGAATAGAAAGCCATGCTTGGTTTTCAGAAGACCTTTGTTCAAGTCCCCACATTTGATTGGCTAGTTATGTGACCTTAGATGCTTGTCACTTTGGTTTTCAGAATCGCCAGGCACCTAAGACTACAAATAGCAGAGAAGAAGCCAAATAGCATGGATAGAGAAAGTCTTCATCAAATATTAAGTAAAACGTCATGCCAGGATTCATCCCATTCCATGCAATGAATTTTGCAGCCAAATATGCCTCCTCTCTGTTCCCTGTTTCTTGGTGTTTCACTTCTAATATCCAGCCTTTGCTGATACCATGTCCAGTACAAGCCTTCCCTTACCCCTCTACCTCAAAGCTTTTTCCAAGGCTCAGTTCAAGCGCTACCTACTACAAAAAACTTTCTTGAACCTCAATCTCCACCAGTTAATAATGCCCCATCTTGCTTCAGATTATCACATATTTAACTGTTGGTGCACATGTTGTGTCCATAAATAGAATATAAATTCCCTGAGGGCTAGAAAGATTTCATTTTGTGCCAGCCTCTAGCACAATGCTTTGCTAACAGAGAGTGCTTAATAAATGCTTTTTGACTAGCTGATTTGTGGAATTAAGATGAAAATATTAGGCCAGAATGCCTCAGAAGAATCAGTCCTCCATAATTCTGCCCTGTGATTCTCCTCCCCAACCCCCATGAGATACCATGAGATAGCACTGGCTGAGTGACTTCTTCTGGGCTCCTTGGGTAAATTTTTAAATCATCTCCAGTGGCATCCAACCTTAAGTAAATGTGATGATATAAGATTTTCGGCTAATGTTTTGGCTAACTTTTGTATTCCAGTTAATTGTCTCAGGCTAAATAGTTAATTGGTTGAATAAATTCCCCAAATGGAATTCTTTGGCACCAAAAGAAAAAGTGTATGTACACTAATAAATAATACAGCTGCAGGAAAATGCATTTTAATAATGACATGATGACAAAACCTGGCCTGCTAGGTGCCAACCAACTGCTCAGCCCGAGAGCCAAAAAAGAATCTAAAAAACACACGCACAAAACCTCTTCCCTAGGGCCTCGCCTTGGTATCTGGACTTGTATGTAAATCAGGGGATGGAATGTTTCAGGGCCAGCAGGTGCACTCACTGCAGCCTAATGAAGCTGGGACCCTCCTGGCTCACTTTTCATCTATTAATCCATGCCTCTCCAGTAAACAAAAACCACCTGCACAGGTGATTCGCCAGCTTATCATCCTCCTGGGTTCCTGCATTTATGAAGCAAGTCAGGAACCTAAAAGAGAAATAACCCCCCTGAGGCCTCTGTGTTTAGTGGAACTGAGTTAGACTGCTAACCAAGGTGGATGGGGACATTGTGTTGGGCCCCATCGAGGGGGTAATCATGCATTCATATCAGATTTGCCCTTTTCTAAGCAACCAGTAGACCTGAATCCCAAAGACTTAGTAGATTTAAAGCCCCCTATGAGCTGTTGGACTTGGGTTTGCTTAACTTTGGGCAAGACCTTGCCAGAGCAGCAACAAACAAGAAGTTGTCAGCTAGACTCTCCTCTCCGATACTCCTCCCCATACCCTAAGGACTCCCCAATGTGATCTCCATTAGTATGTTCAGAAGATGGTTAAATTAGTAAGGAATGCCTCCCTAGGACAACAATTTAAGAAATCACCTGAAGAATGAAATGCCCTGGTAACTTGTCCAGGAGAATACATGATGAGATGTGTTCTGAAGCCTAATAAAAGGAATCAGAAAAATTTCACAGAATATTCAAGCTAGGAGGGTCCTTAGAGATGATCCAGTCCATTTTACATAGAAGGAAACTGAGGCCCAAAGAAATTGAATAAAACTCATCTCATTAGAGTAGTGTGTTTCATGCCACCAAGGCAGCTAGGTGGTGACATAGTACATACAGCACAGGTCCTGGAGTCAGGAAGATTCATCTTCCTGAGTTCAAATCCAACCTCAGACACTTCCTAGCTATGTGATCCTGGGCAAGTCACTTAGCCCTGCCTGCCTCGCTTTCCTCATTTGTAAAATGAGCTGGAGAAGGAAATGGCAAACTACTCCAGTATCTTTGTCAAGAATGGGATCACAAAGAGTCAGACACAACTGAAATGAGTGAAGAAAACAATCCCATAGCTCTGGCCCTTTGTTAGGAAAGGTAGTATCTGGAAATGTCTATAAGGCCATGTGGTATAACAAAGAAGTCCAGTGGGAGAGTCAAGAACAGTCAGCTCAACAGCATTCAGCAAATCAAAAGATCAGGTTTATAATTCATGTCTTATACACTAGGATGGTGAACTCAGTGTGTCCCTCCCTCTTCCCAGCCCCATGGTCCTCACCATCAGAGCCTGTTCTCCCAGTGGGGATCTTACTAACTGGTTGTGTGACCCTCTTGGGGCCTCACTTTCCTTATCTGTTTAATGAGGAATCTGAACTCAATGCAATCCAATCCAACAAAGACTTACCAGGTACTTGCTATGAAGAAGGCCCTGTGGCAGGCGATAGGCAGAGACACAAACCTTCCCTGTAACCCTTAAAAAAGCTATTCCCTGGCCTGACTGAGACAAAAATTCTACCAAGCAGACATTTTTACATTGGTAGACAGAGAGGTGTATTCATCTTAATTTTTTTTTTTTAAGCAATCGGGGTTAAGTAACTTGCTCAAGGTTACACAGCCAGGTGTTTCTGGGTGGGTGCTAAGTGTCTGAGCCCGGGATTCGATCTCCAGGTCTTCTCAACACTGGAGCCGGTGCTCTTACTCGCTGTGCTACCTGGCCGCCCCTGTATTCATCTTAATTTAAGGAGGAAGGAGAGAATACTAGAAATTAGGGGAATCATGAAAAGCTTCCTTTGGGGATGAGGGGAGACACGAGCAAGGTTTGTAAGTGGTGGCCGAGGAAAAGAAGTATATTCCAGGCAGGAGAGATAGCCTGAGTCAAGGCACAGAGATGGGAGATGTTTGACTGGATCAAGGTTGAGAAGCAACAGGTATAAAACAGTTTGGCTACCTAGGACACTGAGTGAAGTTATAGCTCTTAAATTTTGAGAGGATCAATGCCTGATTTATGCTACTGATGCCAGAGTAATGGAGGTATAAGAAAGGAAACCCTCTAGCTCAGTGAATAGAGCACTGGCCCTGGGGTCAGGGGGACCTGAGTTCAAATTCTACTTCAGACACTTAACACAAAAAACTAGCGTGTGACATTGGGTAAGTCACTTAATCCCAATTGCCCCCCCCCAAAAAAAAGCAAAAAAAAAAAAAGAAGCCCTCTGGTTGCTCCTACTCCCCAGTGGCATTGATCACGATTGCCTGGTGCAAATAGAGCATGGTAGCACCGAGTGGATGAAAACACAGCATGGCAAATGTCTGGCACTTTCCCTCTCTCAGATTTGTCTGTCGTTCCCAATCCTAGAGGTCCAAATACCTGATCCTCACTTGAAAAGGCCAAATGATGGCAAAGCACAGACTACAGAATCCTAAATAGGCAAATTGTGTCAGGAAAAAGAAAGAAAACATCATGTTTTGAAGCACTGTTTAAATATACTTCTAAGGGCATTCCATATAGCCATTAATAAGGGGTTTTATGCTTTAAGACTCTAGGGAAAAAATTATTTGTTCAATCAGCCAGAGTCCAGAAGAGGTTAGATAATGTCTATTCATCATCCATGCAAAAGAAAAGAAAGACACCTGAAGAACTGAGGAAAGCTCACTAGTTTTCAGCAAATAAAAGGACCTCCATGTACCAAGGAAAATCCAGTCTATCATTCCCTCTTTTCTCCAGGTCCACAGAGAATAACCACTGAAAGCATTTCACCATGCTATATAATAAACATGCAGAAATACGTTTTTAAAAAACCCTAGGTTTGGAGTCAGAAGACATGGGTTTACATCCTGGGTATGTCACTTGGGATATGACCTTGAAGAAGTCAATTATCGGAAAGATCAGAATTTAAGAATACTTTAAAGGACCAATTGATTAAGTGAATTTGTTTATTTATTCATAAGGCAAACACAAAGGAAACAGACAGTAGGATGAAAAGCTTTATTTCAAAGTGAAACTATAATATTTTTGCATCAAGTGACATGTTTAGTCCTTCACATTGTTAATCTCTCTTGGCCTCATTTTCTCTTCCACAAAAAGAAGTAGTAAGCCTAATGCTAATATCCTTCCCTTTTCTAAAATCCTGTGATCACAGAATAACAGAATTCATATATCCAGACCTGAAAGGGACATTAAGACCAGCAAGGTCAAAGAGATTCAATGACTTATCCAATGTTACAGAGGTAGAGTGTCAGCAGTGTAATTTGAACCCAGGTCCTCTGATTCCTGAGTCAATGGTCTTTTCACTTCCCGCCTCTACCATGTACTAGCTGTGTGACCCTGGACAAATCTCTGACCTTCTCAATACTACAGATAACTTTCTAAAAGTCACAGAAGAGTGACCGAAGGCATTTCCTTATCAAAAGTTCACCATCCTAGTAAAATCATAGGTCTAAACATACCGTCAACATAAACATACATATTTGTACATCAGAAATTCTAATTTGGGGAAAATATAATGGCTATCCAATATCCTCCCCTAGGAAAAAATCACCTCATTTTCCCAAATTAGTTGGGGGGTACTATTTATCAAAATGACACTTCATAACTAACTCAATTAAATTCCAACTTAACATTACCTTTAAGTAAAAGGTCTGGTTCATGCATTAAGCTCATGCATTTGAATCTCCAGGATGAAATATTACTAGGTCAGCAAAAATGCAACTGGCCATAAACTCTTGAATTAAGAATTTGTAATGGAAATGCTGACAGAGCTTTAACGATAACAGCCCCAGCCTGACACCATTCTGAGAAATTCATTTTGCTTAAAATAAGGGCACCATCTCAGAAACAGGTTAGCTGAGGAAGCCACAAAAGCTAAAGAAACCAGTCAAGTGATGCTGCAATTGTTCCCGGACCACACGCTTTCCCCTGTTTACTATTATAATCCTCCCTCATCTGGAACCCCAGCTATGCCCAGATTCAAACTATTATTCTGCCCAAACACTTATAATAAATCATTTAAATTTTATATCACCAGGAAACTAAGCTACAGTCTCTGAAAGGTATGTGGTCCATAATGGAGCTTACATATAAAACATCCCATGACATATGTGAAAATGGAATAGTTTTTTATTTCTCTGAATTCAATTTTTAAAAACTATTTTTTAAAAAGGGAAGGCTGGGGCAGCTAGGTGGCACAGTGAATAGAGTACTGGCCCTGGAGTCAGGAGGACCTGAGTTCAAATTCAGCCTCAGACACTCAACACAAAACTAGCCTGTGACCTTGGGTGAGTCACTTAACCCCAATTCCCCTACCTTCCCCCCTCCAAAAAGCAAAAAAAAAAAGGGAAGGCTTCCTCCCCACATGCAGAAGGATATGTGATTATACATGTAATTAAATAAACTTTCCTCTTACCATGATAAAAAAGTAAGGGTAATTGAGTTGTGGAGGTAGTGACACAGCTGATATTGCCCATAGCTCTAAGTAAGGTACCTCCCACTTTTCTCCTTCACTAAAGCTATTTCCAGTAAACAGACAAAAGGAGGGAAAGACCAGGACTTTTTGCTATTATTTCACAAGATGGTTCATTATTCCATGGTTGCAGAATTGGTTGTCCTTAGAATCACAGAATTTTGGAGTTGAAAAGAGGTTTCAGTAGTCAACTAGTCCAATCCATCCTTGGAAGGAACCCCTATGACAGTAGTCTACCTGACAAACCATTTTGTAGCCTTTGTCTGAAGATTTCCATTAAGAGGGAACCCCAATCTCCCAAAGTAACCCCTCCTACTTTGGTGCAGCCAGAAGTATAATGGAGCCAGCTCAAACTGTCTCGTGAGATCCAATTCTTAAACTTTCAGTGTGAACATTTAAAGACTTAATTTATTGTTTTGATGATTGTCTAGTCAGAAAAGTAATGGAAAAAATGTTACTAAGGAGATTAAAAGTGGGTTTCGGGTTTTTTAAGGGTTTTTTTTTTTAAAGCCAGTCTAAATATTTATCATCACCCTTCTAGGTTGCTTTAAGAAGTCTGCTTCGTGCCCACCACAAAACCTCAGTTTGTCTCTTTACAACTTGTACTCATTGCTCCTAGTTCTACTCTTTAGAGCCAATAGGATGCATAATTCTTTTTCTATTTGACAAGCCTTCAAATACTTAGAAAACTATGTCCCCTCTGAATTTTCTCTTCCCCAGGAAAGAATTCTAGTTCTTTCAACCAATCCTCACATGGCATGGGTTTGAGGCCTTTAACATTCTAGTCATTCTCCCTCTGCATGTCCTCTAGCTTATCCATAACCTTTCAAAACTTAGTGATACATTTGTGTTTGTTAATAATTGTTAAGTTCACAATGAAAAAAAATGGTAAAGGAGAAAATTGGAGACAATATGGTTCGGTCAAGGTGGAGTGTAGCCCTGAAGAGAGGAAAAGAGAAAGAAAATCTGCCTGTTCATATCCTTTGACCATGTATCAATTGGGGAATGACTTGTTTTCTTATATGTTTGACTCAGTTCTCTGTATGTTTTAGAAATGAGGTCTTTATCAGAGACTTTGGTTGTAAAAATTCTTTCCCAGTTTTCCACTTCCCTCCTAATATTAGTTACATTGGCTTTATTTGTACAAAAACTTTTCAATTTAATATAATCAAGAATGAAGTTCTGGAAAACAGTTTAATGACCCTACCAATTTTGTCAATACTTAATTTGCATAGCAAATTTACACACTAGACTCTTCATGGATTGTGGCTCATCCCAGCTCTTCCAAGTCATCACAAATTCTAACTTAGGCCTGTTAGGAGAAATAAGCTTTTTTGTTGATAGGGATTATGACTTTCAAGTTTAATTTTGACTTTTTTTATTCTAGTATTCTCAGAACAAATAAACCTGAAATCTTCTCAACATCACAAGTTGAGAGCCTTTCCTTAGAATGCCATCAGGCTACATTACGTCTCCAGGTTCCCCAGGGTTTTGGAGGGTTTGTTTTGCATGGTTTCTGGTGAGTCTTGGACCTCTAGTCTAGTGAAGATACAGTGGCATTCTCAAAATAATGTTTGTTCCCTACATCCATAACTAAAGGAAATAGTAAATGTAGTTAGAGGTTGGGGTTTTTTTTCAAATCAAAATGTAATTTTCTCCCACTCAAGTTCACAGACCCCCTGAAATCTATCCACAAACATAAAGCAATTTAAGAGGCCCTGTTCTAACATTATCTAGATACCTAAAAGGAGAAGCAGCAAAACATTGTTACTTCTAACTTTGCAATAACAGTAAGAAAACCAATGGTTTTGTGAGCATTTTTGCAAACTTTTGACTTTTATTCATTTTTCTCATCATATTTAACATAGCCTAAAAGAGTGTCAGAGTGTCTTGCACA
Source organism: Petaurus breviceps papuanus (assembly GCF_028583685.1). Classification (NCBI taxonomy): domain Eukaryota; kingdom Metazoa; phylum Chordata; class Mammalia; order Diprotodontia; family Petauridae; genus Petaurus; species Petaurus breviceps. The sequence continues at coordinate 37,236,577 of NW_027185777.1, read as the reverse complement.
GAGTAGACACAGAAAACACCTGTTGAATTAATGGGGGGAAGAGGTCAGGGTTGGGAGGTGCTGGGAAAAGTAAGTAGGGGAAATGGCAGGTAAAGATTGTGAAGGTGAATCATTTAAGTAGGAAGAGAGTTTGGATGGATGGGTTTTACTGTAAAGAATCCCAGCACCTTTTCTGAAGAATTTTGCTCCTTTAGATGAGCCTATTACTGGCAGTTAATTGCAGGAGCTGATGCTCATCCATCTGTCTGACGATGAAAAAAATTCATAAGTGAAACAAGTTCTCTCATTAACCAGATGATCTGCTTCTGGAAAAAGAGCACAGAGGAGGATTCTCTGGAGTCAGTCTTCCCCCTCATCTCCTGTATATGCACACCTGTAGTGCATATACGCATACACACACACACACACACACACACACACACACACACACACTTCTCTTTCAGAATAAGTAATCTCCCTATGTCCTGCCACCACTGACTTAAGAGACAGAAAACACTACATTCCTCCTTGACTTTCTATTTGGTTTTGTCACCTCTAACCACACTAAGAATAGTAACAAGTGAGCGGAGGCCATTGCTAAGAATGAAATAACATTGGAGGAAAAAATAGCCTTAATTTAGTGATCCATATGGGGGAAGACAACTGAGGAGAGCAGGATATAACTGCCCAACTATGCCCTCCTGCTGCTGAGAATACTCTGGGAGAAGCTACCGCAATGCTCCAGAATGGAATTTGCTTCAGACACAGTAACAACTCTTGCTAATGTGACTGTAACCCCAACATCACACACTTCTAAAAGAGTTGTCAGGACTATGGCCCTCCAAATCTTCCAGAATTGGACTGTGTGTAATGTACAAACCTATTTCTATCTCCCGTAAAGTGGAAAGGCTCCCCCACATCTTTACAGCTTTGTCATTTGAAAGGAAGAGCATGGCTGGGAAGGGCAATATAACAGGAAAAAATGAATTGTTTTTCAAGTGCATTAAAATTAAACAATCATAAAATATTAGACTAAAAAGACCTGGGGCCTGATCTAGTTCAGGAATTCTAAACCTGGAATTTCTGAACTTTTTTATAAAGTGTTGTATATTTCAATTTCATTGACGTAACTTTGGAATCGTGTATATTCTGTTTTATGTATTTAAAACCACTATTCTGAGAAGTGTTCCTTGGGCTCACCAGATAGCCTGAAGATCCATGAAAGATTAAGAATCTGACTAGTCCAACCTTATCATTTGATAGGTGAGAAAAACAGAACCACAGAAATTCAGTAGAACCGAGACTTGAATCCAAGATTTCTGATACCAAGTTCAGTACTCTTTCAAATACAATTTGTTGTCTTGTAGAAACACTAATCTCTAATTCCTTTCTTCCATATTTTCACTATTGTTAGTCACTTGGGGATGTGCTTCTTTTTAGACTATCATTATTACTAAAGAAAAAAAGAAAGCTGAAAAGGACTTGGGAGACTTTCCCTTCCCTCTCCTTCCTCCTCTTCTTCTTTCTATTCTTCTCCCTCCCTCCCCTGTATATGCATACATGTACACACACACACACACTCGCACACACATACACATTCTATTCTTAATATTGTGTTTTAAAATAAAATCTCATGTCTCACCTTTGGTTTTCTGTTTTATTCCTTAGAGAGAAATTCTGAACACAAATATTTCTTAATTGTATAAATATCCAATTAAATTATGATGTGCCGTACATTTGGGAATTGGAGCACCAGAAACCTTTCTACAAGTTGAAAGGACAATTTTTTGAAAATATTTTCTGTTCAATAATTATTTTTCTAGGTCTCATGGGAAAGGATATTGCAGAGAAAATTGCCATTTTCATAAAGGAGAATATAGATTTTACAGCAAGAGAAGTAACTGACTTAAGCTACTTTCTTTAGACTTCCTAGATAGGAACTAAAATTAATTAAAGTTCACAGAATGGGTATCAGAATGATTTCTGTATTCTTAATAATATTTTTTGAATGTTCTTAAATGAACAGGGGCCTTTAAAAGTTATTAAATGATATAATATTTGTAAAGCATTTAGCAAAGGGCCTAATACATAGTAGGTCCTATATAAAAGTTTCCCTTCCCTTTCCCTTTCCCCATTAATGAAGTTAAATTTATCCAGTGGTTGTTATGGTCTAAAAACTAAATAGATTAAATTGATCTGAAAGACTATGCATAGTTAGAGTTTGGTGTTGGATCTAATATCTCACTCCAACACAGGAATATGAAGCCAGGGGAAAACAAATCTGCCTAAGGAATGGGGAAGAGTCTGAATCAGAATCCAAGCCAAGCTGGACCAGTCCAGATCAACATTTCTTCAGACCAATAAAATCCAAGGGCTAGAGAAGAAAATGAGAAAACAATTGCAGAAGCACAATTCTATTACTAACTTCTCAATCCTGAAGTCAGGACTCACAGAATGTAGTTTGGGAACTGACAGTCTGACCCATGCTGTTCCCCTCATATTTCAATATAACACAGCCCACTCATTTTCCCATCTTCATTGCATTATATACATACCAATGTTTATTAAAGGCCAGGGCTACCATGCCCCTTCTCTAGACTCAGCAATAGCAGTAATCCCATAAGCTTGGACAATGTTGAGGAGTTTGGAGTCAATTACCCGCCTATGATGAATAGATGCAAATAACTACTCCTGTGGTCAGTATATAACAGTAAGGGGAAATAGTGACTATCTCTTCCTCGGTGCACCCAGTGTGTTCTAACCAACCTTTCTATCATTGGAATTTCTAGAAAATGAATCTTTTCTTCACAATGACTTTCATTAAGCAGTCAGAGAGATATTCTAAGAGAGACAGAGAGAGAGAGAGAGAGAGAGAGAGAGAGAGAGAGAGAGAGAGAGATTTAAAATGTTTATTGAAAAGTGATTCAAAATGGTGGCACTTTCATGGCAAGTTAGGCATCATACCTGCTGCTAGGGACAGTCACTTGTACCCACTATCTGGTCATTCCTTTGCAGCAATATTTCATTTTTTGTATTGGCTGTTCTATTCCTCACAGCTCCCAAGGGTTCATTACTCTAGAAAATCTTCTTTTTTTGGGGGGGGGGGAAATACAGAGGTAATCACACATAATCACATATAATAACTAAAAGATGAGTCTAATGTTACACTACGTTAATATGTCTAAGATCATGTACTCCATTCTGTAAATTTTATATAAAATATATTTGTTCCCTAAGTTTGTCAATTCTAGATAGTCAAAATTCTGGTTTTTAGACCTTTTATCAAAGGCAATTACAAGATACTCAAAGGTTCTGGATATGATTTGAGGAATTTTCATTTCTCTAGCTTGTTGCTGCCAAAATAATCTAGGAATTTCACTATTAACACCACCTAGGATCTTATTGAAAGCATGTGGCTCACAAGACTTGAAGAATAGACCTTTATAAGTCCAAATCAACAAATCAATTCACAAAGAACTCAAGGGACATCATGATAGCCATTCAAAAGTGACTCTACCCAGGATCCTGTACAGTCTCAATCACTTAGAATTATGCTTTGGCTAAAATCCTAGCCAATACTCCCTCTGCTATGAATGCTCCATCCCAGTCTCCTACTGAGGCTTCCATAGCCACTCCTCATTAGCATTCCTAGATGGAATTCCTCTACTTGTCTACACATTTGCTTCTCTGCTGTGCCTTCAGTTCTCCATTACTCCTAGCAGTTGAAAGGGGTGTCTGTCCCCAACTCTACTTAATTTACAAGTTGCCATTTTCTGGGCAGCATTACTGCCTGTAGCTCTTCAGAAGATAATGCCATTTATCCCATTCTACTCTCAGCCAGAACTATCCCCAATATAACATCCTATAACTATAGAGGATATTCCAGAGTTTTCTTATGTCAGTGAAGATAATTAGTTTCTCAGGGTACAATTCTTGGTGCAATGCCAAACAAGGGATTCAGCTCTGGATCTCTCATTTGTATTAGAATTCTGTCAACCTCTGGCCTCACGTAACAATGATTGGTAATTAGGAATATGTTACCTCTTGCAAGCTCCAAGTAGATCTCCATTCCCAGTGTCAGGTTGGGTGAAGGCAATTCCACAATCTGATGTCTTTTCTTCTCCAGTACTGAAACACCAAATCTTCTATACATGTCATAGTTCCCATGGTAGTGTTCTAGTTTACCACCACTTCAGATTATAATGTCAGACCTTAAGAGTCCTTTTGAGGCTGACTAGGTGGTATGACTTGAATTACAGGGGACTGGTTAACATTTCATGCAAAGTATGGGGTGGACCAGGAGGTAGGAGAGCCAAACAGTCCACCAGTGTTACCACATGTCAAAGAAAATGCACTTTTACAGTTCTTGATAATTTATTCCAAGTTTATTTTTAAAAAGTATTTATAGGGGGGCAGCGAGGTGGTGCAGTGAATAGAGCACTGGCCCTGGAATCAGGAGGACTTGAGTTCAAATTCGGCTTCAGACACAACACAAAAACTAGTTGTGTGACCTTGGGCAAGTCACTTAACCCCAATTGCCCTCCAAAAAAATTTTTTTTAAGTATTTATAGGGACAGCTAGGTGGTTCAGTGAATAGAGCACCAGCCCTGGAGTCAGGAGGACATAAGTTCAAATCTGGTCTTGGACATTTAAAAAACACACACAAAAAACTAGCCGTTTGACCTTGGGCAAGTCACTTAACCCCAATGGCCTTACCTTCCCCCCTCCAAAAAGGCAAAAAATTTTTTTTTAATTAAAAAGTATTTCTAATACATATATGTGTGGAAACCTGGCCAAATAAATGTAGTTGTACATCTCTCTAAGTAACTAGATAAGCGCAGACAAATATATTAATCCACTTACATCTTTTCAAAACCAACTGCAACATCTTCGCAGCTATAAGAAGGATATCTTATACCTATACATGTCAAATTACTGCTACTTTGAATTGAGCAGTAATTACAAATAATGGAAGAGAAAGAAAATTGAGGTATTTAATCTTTGGGAAATCCACTTTGATTTGTTTTTGAAAGGCTAAATTAAGTAGTTGAAATAACTCTCAACCTGAACATGCATTCCTTTATTTTGTTCAGTTAAGGTTAGAAGTCAAGCATTTTAAATAAGCCCAAGTGATCCTTTATACTTGAGTAGAATCCACTTGCCCATTGGCAGATAGGTATACCTATTGGTCAAAGTGCAAATTTCCACTTGAGTTCTGTGTATGAGAAATAAAGCAGGGGAAAAAAGAGACAACTGGTCAGGGTGAGATAAGGATGTGAAAAGAGAGTTTTTGACTGAAGAAAGAATTTGAGCAACTCGGGAATCAGGTAGAAGCAAAGAATGTTAAGAGTAGAGACAGACCAATATGAAAAAAACCCTACATCTGTCAAGGAATGTCTAAGGTGCTCAGATGGCCTGGCTCAAATTGCACAGTTCTGGTAGAATCAAAAACTCAACTCAGGTATGCTGGACATAGCTTTAAGCTACCTCAGGAGGCTTTAAGGAGTTGGATTTCCAATCCAATGCTATTAGCAAATTCACTGTATCCTATTTTGACTTCTACAGCTAAGGTTAATAAATTCTTTATTTAAGAAAAACTCTTATCCTTTGTTGTATCATTCTCCAAAGATGTTGATGGGCTAAAGTGAAAATTCATAAGGAATACCAATTTGCGAACCACCCATATTTGTAAAACACAAATATATCTGTGATTAAAAAAAAATGTTGACTATTAACCCAAGAGACTTCAGTTCAAATGGTAAATGTTTACAATGAAACTGAAAGGAGGAACATGAGCTTACTTGCTCCTGCTTACACACTTGTACAACTTTGCTTTTATTAACTTTATCTACAGACTTTCGTCTTTTCTGCACTTCTCCTTCCCCTTCTACATCAACAAGTTTAGGCATTCGATACTTTATCTAATTCTTGAAAAAGTAACATGTAGATAAAATGTAAACTCAATCTTATTTTAAATTCTTTAGGCAGAGATAATCATTTTATGGTATGGGAATATCTATTAAGCAAATAATATGGTTCAATGCTTGGTTAGATCAATGCCTTCTCTCTGAGATTATCAAGACAGACAGACAGAGAGTTAGATAAAGTGGGGGGCAAAGGAGGAGAGAGAGGGAGAGAGAGATGCATATATATGTATATGAGGTTAAACATATAATAGCATAATTTATAATTGAGTATAATACAGTAATATATGTGTATATATTCATATAATATATAGTACATATAGTACAGTATGCTACACAGTTTATAGTATATTTATATACTATAGTACACTATGTATTTAATATAGTATAACATATATAGTGTGTGTAGTATAATATGTGTGTGTAGTATTATACATAGCATGTGTGTGTGTTTCTGGTATTTACCTAGTTATTTACATGTTGTTCTCCCCTCAGCCTGCCATTGGAATGTAAGATCCTGGAAGGCAGAGAATGGATTGGGGGGAAGGGGACAGAGAAGTTGGGGGGGTTTAGTTTATTTTTTTGCCTTTCTTCCTATCTCCAGCACTTAACATAGTTGCTGGCATATGGTAAGTACTTACTAAATGCTTGCTGACTGACTCACTCAGACAATGCAAACCCCAATTCCCCTGTGCCTGTCCATTCTGGGCAGTTCTTAGGTCCTCGATCAGAACCTGTAATTGCCTGGCAGGCAATTCAGTGGTAGAACGAAAAGAGTAATGGTCATGGAGTCAAGAGGACAGAGCCTGAGTCTGGCCTCAGATACTTATTAGCTGTTTGACCCCGGGCAAATCTCTGACCTTCAATTTCCTCATTGTACTTGTAAAATAATAATAATAAATAGCAAAAACAACACCTACCTCACAGGGGTGTTGTGACAAAAATAAGATTACCCATAAAGGACATTCTTCAAACCTTAAAGTGCTGTATAAATGCTAATTATTAGCATTTACATTCTTCCAGGGAAAGGATTTTTACTGTCGACTTTGTATCTCCAGTGCCCAGCATGTAATAAGCCCTTAAGAAATCAAAGGTTCATGGATCTCATTTTGGAAGGGGTCTCCATGGCCATCCAATGCAACCCCTTCATTCTACAGATGAGAAAATGAAGGGTAAGTTGGGTCACTTGCCCATAATCACTCAACTAATAATTATCAGAGGCAGGATTTGAACCCAAGTCCTGTGATTCAGGACCAAAGCACTTGCCACTTCTCAATCAATTCCCAATAATCAGTTGATTGACTGGCTTCCTATAATCCTCCACAAGGAGGTCACTGAATGTTTGGGAACATTCCTCTAGACCTTTTACTATTGGTCCTTTGAGCCTGTGACACTTGCCATGAGTATTCTTAAAGTTAAACATGCTCTCACATCTGTTTTGTCCTTATGGAGCTCTGGTCCTTGCTTTTGAGGAAGATGGGAGTGACAAAGGCAGACTTTACAGTTATGGCTGCCAAGACCATGCAGCACTCCTATTCCCATGGCCCAGTGACAGCTGTCCTTAGATGGGCATCTGTTATTCTTGGAGGCCATAGCTCCCTCAGCACCCTGTCCCTTCCATCCTCCCTCAGTCTGCAGTTTATGCTCCAAATGAGCAGGATGACCAAGCTCCTCACTGAACTAAAGGCAAGGAACCTCTAGGATCCATAGTCATTCTCCAGCTGCCTAGAACCAAGCAGAAAAGGCATAGGGCCAGCTGGAGATGCCAGTTTTTTAGCCCTACATTTCACTAACCAGGTGCCCAAGGTCTCCCTCCCTTCTTGGTCTCTGTGCACACAGTTGCAAGGGAACCATGTGGGAGAATAAATGGAAAACATAAAATGGGGAAACAAGAATGAATGCTCACAGTTAGTGTTTAAAAACAAAAACATGAAGGGAAAATAAAAAGAGAGAATGGAGGGATTCGAAGGAATACATCTGTGGAGTGAAAAATAAATTATTTACATTTCCTATAATTTCCCAGTAACTTCTGAGTCATAGCCTAGTCTTAATTAGCCAAATAGGGGTGATTTGCTGGGAGGAATATCTAGGGACAATTTTTTTAATTGCTCAGCATATTCCTTAGCCTACCTCCCAGGAAGTGTGAGGTCATAGAATGAAATTTAATTCTCCTAATAGCCTAAATCCTTTCTTTCCTCCTCTCATCCCATGACATGTGGACAATGAGAAAGTCAGGCAGCCCTGATATTCCCTAGGAAATTACGATTTACCCAAGGCTACCCAACACTGATGTATATCAAACCATATCCTCTATTTTCTATCTAATCTCTCATTTTGTGTTTTAGCGTGACCAAAAGTGGTATCTTTCCAGGTATCTTTACCAGGGGCAGTTAGGTGGAACAATAGATAGAGCCAGGCTTGGAGTTGGGGGGACTTGAGTTCAAATCTAGCCTCACAATGCTTACTAGCTTGTGACCCTGATCAAGTCATTTAACCCTGTTTATCTAAATTTCCACAGCACCATTCCTCACAGGATTGTTGTGAGGATGAAATGAGATAATTGTTAAGCATTCAGCACAATATTTGGCACGTAGTAAGTGCTACTTATGATGACCAGGATTCTTCTGTTTCTTTTACCCATCACAGAAAAGAACTCAGTCTCACAGCTTCTCCTCTACCTCTCCTGTATTTTAAGCAAGAATACAACCTTTCTGAGAGTTTCTAGAGGTGCTTAATGTTAACAGAAAATAGAAAAATGCAATAAATAACAAACTTCTCTTCGGCAGAGGACAGTGAATAGGTGGAGTATTGCACTCAAAATCAGAATTGTTGTGGTGATGGTGGTGGCTTAGTTGTTTTGGTCACATCCAAATCTTTGTGACCTCATTTGGGGTTTCTTGGCAGAGATACTAGAGTGGTTTGTCATTTCCTTCTCCAGCTCATTTTACAGATGAGGAAACTGAGACAAGCAGGGTTAAGTGACTTGCCCAGGACCACTCAGCTAGTAGGTGTCATGAGGTCAGATTTGAGCTCAGGTCTTCCTGTTCCAGGCCTGGCCCTCTATCCGCTGTGCCACCTAGTTGCTTGTGAAATCAGGAATATCTAAGCTTAAAACCCACCTCAGATACTTATTAGCTGAATGACCTTGGTTAAGTCCCTTAACTTCTCTGGGCCCCAGTTTCCTCATCTGTAGAAGGAGGAGATTAGATGTGACCTCTCAGAGCCCTTCCAGTATTAAATCTATGATCCTGTGCACCCCTTCCATTTCCTAGGAAAGGATAATAGTGCACATTTGTAATCACGGTTGGTCTTTGAGTAATAATAATAATAGCATTTATATAGTTATTTGAAGTTTACAAAGCACTTTACAAATATTGTTTTATCCTTAGAACAATCCTGGGAGGTTGGTACTATTATTATCTCCATTTCACAGATGAGAAAATTGAGCATATAAAGGACTATGGTTAAATATGCACTCAAAAAAATAGTCAGACCTGGTCAATGTGCTCAAGTTTTTATCCTTGGAGCTGGGCTGGACTAGCACTGAAATGGAGGAGCTGTAGTAGGAAGGATGGAAGAGGAGGGTGGGTTTGAGAGGGCAAGCATGGAAGTCTGTGTTTCCCCTCCCTCTCCCCTGCCACCCCAACCAATAGTCCTGCCAATGAAGTCCTTATCTGAACAATGGGATGAAAGAAAAAGCAAGGACTGTGGTAAGATTGAGAGAGGGGCTAGTTCAAATCAGCATTTGGATCTGCCATGGCAAGAGAGAAAGGGAAGGACAGAGCAAGAATCCCAAATAGAGGCAGCTTATAGAGAATGGGAGTTTCTATGGGCTAGCTATTGTTGTATAAGAGATGTATTATTCATTAGGATGAAATTGGAAGGTGATATTTCTAGATGTGTTTTCAATTTTCCACCAGGAAATTTCTAGCCAAACAAAAAGAATATGATAATGGATTTAACTAACAGATTCGATACTGTGTTAACACTAGATTAATACAAGCAAGAATACCCAAAGACATAATCATTACCACTACCAATACATGTCATGTTTATATAATGCCTTCCCCAAATATATTTAAAAACTCCATAGCACTGATCTTTACAACATCCAGTGAAATTAGGTAGGAAGGAAATATTAATATCCTCTCCCTGTAGTATTATTCTTTGTGTATAAATATATGCAGAATTTCCCATAATACCAAACTGCTGCAAAAGCCCAGTATAATCCCAGGGATGTTATGTGGCTGCAAATCATTGAATCCTAAGATCTTAGAAGAATTAAAATTACAGATAACCCAAAGGACAATGGAAAGCTACATAGTGGGTTTAAGAAGGCTACAGAAATAATAACGTGAATAACATGTGACATAAGGACTTTATGGAGGAAGTTTGTTTTGTGATCATGGGAGACAGACAAATCAAAGGGTATGCTGATGCCCCACCCCAAGATATCTAACAAATTGTGCTCGATTCAGGGTCAGGAGAAATTGGGTTCAAATCCTGCTTTCTGACACTGATGAGTTGTGTGATCATGGACAACTCACTTAAATATTCTAAGCTTTATTTCTACATCTGTAAAACAGGGATATGAATAACTAGAGTATAATATAAAGTATTGGTGTAGTATACTATATGTAACATACAAATGGAAAGCCTGTATCATTTTAACGGAACTGTAACTTTAAAAAAATTTAATAAGACTTTTAATCTCATTAGTATAGAAAGCTCCCAGTGAGGAATTTCCTCTACCAATTCAAGTTGGCCCCTCTCAATAAAATTGTGATGTTACAGAATTGCCAGGGACATGGAGAGGTTAAGGAAATTGCTTGCCTAGGGTCACACAAATAGCATGTGTTAGAATGTTACAGAGATAATTCTTTTCCTTGGTAACCCTAGTTTTCTTAACTTAAGAGTCTGCTCTTTGGCTTTTTTAGGCCATGACCTCTTATACCACCACCACCAGTATCATCACCATCACCATCATCATTGCAATAATAACAATAATGATAGCATTTATATAGAAATTTAAGCTTTAAAAAGCACTTTACAAATATTATGTCATTTTCTCTAACAACCTTAGAAAGTACGTGTATCATCTTTGTTTTACAGATAAAGAAAATGAGGTCAACAGAATTCAAGGTGAATTTTGCCCAGGATTCACATAGCTAATAAGTATCTGAGGTAGGATTTGAAGACAGGGCTTCCTGACTCCAAATTCAAAACTCTACCTACTGCACCAACTACTTATTATTATTATTGGTAACACTGACATAAAGAAGTTCAAATAGATAATGACCTTAACTCTGGGACTCAGGCTGGTCTCTGGACCTTCCTCTCACAACATCTTCTCCCACACACACATATGTGAACTCATCAGTGTGTGAAATAAAAAGGGTTTTGAAGTTGAAAAACTGGAGGATCCTGAACCCCAGGAGACCTGGTAGTTTGTTAGAAGGACATCTTCAAAATTAAAACTCCATTGGGTGTAGTCTAGCCACAGAGACAACTAGAGAGGCATCTTTGGCTACAAACAGGTGTCTAATATAGAGACTCAAGATTAGTGACCAGGAAGTGAAATTCTAAAGCTATACTTCAAGTCGACAACCATTTGTTAGGCATCATGCTAAGAGCTGAGGGAATTAGCTAGAAGAGACCTTGTTCTTTGTTCTAAAGTGTTTGCTGCCAAGGGTAAAGAATCTCCTACCAGAAATGAAAAGCTTCTTCAAACCATGTTTCTGAGAAACACAGACCAATCCTTGAGGAAAAAAGCTAGAAATGTTGTTTCTCTCTTGAAATATGGTGTGTTTCTTCCTGTGTGAGACGTGTAAAGACTACGACTGTAAAAGAGCTGTTAGATGACCCAGGGCTTTAAACTAAAAGACTAGCAGAGTCCACTTTTCTCATGAGAAACAGGGAGCAATACTTCAAGAATCCAGCTGAAGCTAGAAACTGGAAGGAGATACAAGCTCAATAACCATGTGGCCAGTAGAGACCTGCCTTGCAGGAGCCAGAAGAAGGCAGAACAGTATTCAGGGGAGAAAAAGAATGAATACATCCAGCACAGACACTACCCTGAATGAAACCAGTGGGGAAAAGGATGAACAGAGTAGCAGACGGACTTCACCAGAAGACATAAAAAATCAGACTACCGGGAAGTTATGATTGCCTTTTTTGAGGGACATATTCTAAAAGTTGGGGTGGTGTACCTCAAATTCAAGTTGGCTACAATAATAATCAAAACAACCATCATCATTATGATCACTGGAATATCCCCAATACATTTAATGGATCTTCTATGAAAAATTTTTAGAAAGATATGAAAAATGCATTTTGAGAAGAAATAGAGGAGTTTATATATATATTTGAGGAAAGAGTACCAACTTAACATCATGGCTCAATCAAACTTCCAATTACATACTTCTATATTCTTAATTCTACTCAACTTTAGAGATTCCTAAGTAAAATTTCACATTAACTAATTTTTACTACAAGGGAGAAAACCATCCTTAAATATTGCCCGAAATTTAAAAAAATTCAAATATCCATCTTCAGTTTTCATCTACCCTGTTATCAGTCAACACCATCAACCACTCTCAGTGTCCTTATGCAGCCCATGGCTACTCAAAGACCAACCCCCTTTCCCCAGCTATCATCCTACCAATGTTCTACACCATCTAAGCTTGTTCTTCCCCTTTTCATCAAGATTTTCCTATCTTAGGCTCCATTTTTAACAGGCCCTATTGTAGATAGCTGTCATATTGGAAGATGTCTGACAAACTAATTTTTTATAAGGTGTTCGGGGACAATTATGATTTCATGCCTTAAGCCTATAGGGTAGGAGCTTCTTAACCTAGGGATTGTGAATATGTTTATTATTTTTATTATATTTCAATATGATATATTATTTTTATTCTATTTCTATATAATTAATTTCCTTTGTATATATTTGATTTTATACACTTGAGAACATTGTTTCAATGTGGCTTTACCAGATGACCAGAGGTCCACAACAATTTTCCTCACCTACTCAAACACAGGGCTATCCCCAAAGGCTTTGGGGGATAATATGTCAGTATCACTCCTGAATCTCCATTTGATTTCTCCTAGTAAGGAAGGTAATTTCATCACATGGAGAGTGTATTTTTCACCCCTAGAAATTAGCTCATTAGAGAATAAATACACAAAGACAGAGAAAAGGCCAAAGAGCAGCACTGCAGCAGCCACTCCACAGTGATCAGATTCGGCCTCAAAATCTTCCCATCTCTCAGATGAGGAAGGGCCTCTAAGAGACTTTCTACAAAAACAGAAGAATCATCTTTTCATCATTTAAGGTCTGTAATCATCCCCACAGCCTTGAATATTTTTTTAAATTGAAGGATTTCAATTGTCCAACAATCTTTTCTAGTTGAAAATGATGGAATTCTCTTCAAAATGTTCATATATGGATATGCATGTCTGCCTTAGCTATGGAAACATGAAATTTAAAAAGGAAGGCAGTGAAGGAACCAAAGGATAATTTGCCAATATGTCTCAAGCAGTATTTTGGCCTGAGGATCATTAAAGAGTCACTCCCTTTGCAGACCAAAAATGGAAGGTTTGTGTATAGGACACTCTAAAGGACAGCTAAAGAAGTAGTCCTCAAAATGTTAGCTCTCCTTAAGTCAAGAAAATGGGACTAAATTATCCTTTGTAAAGGAAGATAGGAGATAGCTCCTTATGGAAAAGAGAAAATTAATACATACATTCATATATATATATATATATGTGTACATATACACATACATGAATATATGTGAGTATTTATATATATGCATGTATTTTATGTTTGTATATATTTATATACGTGTATATATGAATGTGTGTATACGTAATTATATAAATGCTAACAGCCTCATATAAGTAATGTCACATGACAAAGAAATAATATTCAATTAAATTTAACAAATATTTCTTAAGTGTGTGTAATATTCTCTTCTAATTTCCCAGGATTCTTTCAAAATTCAGCTCAAAGCCTGCCTTCTTCAGAAGTCCTTCCCTGCTCCACCTTGTTTCTAGAGCCTTCCCTTCTGAGATTAATTTGCATCTATTCTATATACATCGTCATCACCTAAATTTTATATGCTATCTCCCCCACTAAAATGTGAGATCCTCGGGCCAGATACTGTGTTTTCGCCTTTCTTTGCATCCCTAATACTTATCACAGTGCCTAACACATAGCAAGCAATTAATAAATAGCTAGAATTCATACATCACTTTAAGGTATGCAGAATGCTATACATATATCATCTCAACTGATCGTCACCACAACCCATTGGGGTAGGTGCTATTCTATCGGTACCCAATATATGAGGAAACCAACTTAAAGTGGTCAGGTGATTTGCCCACGGTCACATAGCTATTAGGTGTCAGAGTTAAGGTCAACTAACTATCTTGTGATATGATGAGAGCAAAGGAAAGATCCAGACAAAATGTTTTATGGGAATTTGAGGGAGATATTAACTTTCAGATTGGGGAAGATCAGGGAATGGGATGATGGGAAACAGTGATGGCTTCCTGAAGTCAGCACATGAAGACAAGGCAATCAAGAGAGTGGAAAAAAAAACAGAGGAGAGTAGGTTGGTTGGTAGACAGCACAGGAAGGAGAACTAGCTCTGCATGCATTAAGGCTGAAAAGTAGGTTGGAGGCAAACTGTGGACAGAATATCATGTACATTTAATTAATGAAGACTCTAGCAATGAGGCCATTTGGTTTTTTTCTCAAGGTCACAAAGTAAGTTAGTGGTAAAGCCTGCAAGAAATCTCAGATGTTTTGACTCCCAGTTCTTGGCTCATTTTAATGAGTCCCTCCTTGGAATCATCATGAGACTGTCCATCACTGACCCCTACTTATGACAAGATACCATACAGCAGCCTTAATTGCCAATGTCTCCTTGTTATTCTATATTGTGATAGGAATTATTAGACTCTTTCTCCAGTGCTGTAGTTTCTCTCATTATCTCCCCTCTTAAATCCACCTCTCCTACTAACTTCACAGTCTCAGTTGAGAGCAACACTAGCCTTCCAGTTACCAAGATTTTTTACCTCAGAGGCATCTCAGACTCCTCACCCTCACTCACCCCCACCACATAGAATCATTTGTCATGTCCTGTCAATTCTCTCTCTACAAAAACTTTCTTATATCTCTCCTTATTGTCACACAGCATTACAACAAGAGCTCTGACCTCATCACCTCTTGTCTGGACTAACACAATATTCTTTTAATTAGTATGCCTGTCTCAAGATTCTCTACTTCTCTGGTTCATTGTCTGCATGGCTGCCATCATGATATTGCTAATATACAGGTCTGGCCATGGTATACCAAGTTCAACTTTACATTATAAACATTTTTCATATGTACCCTTCTTTTTCTTCTCAGACCCTGTGACCCCGTTGGCCCAGGCCATCATCACCTCAAGCCAGATCCACTATAATAAACTACTAGTTGGTCTCCCTGTCTCAGGTCTCACACCATTCGAATCCATCCTTCACTCAGCTGCCACACTGATTTTCCCAAAGTACAAGTCTGAACATTCCACTCCCCTATTCAATAAACTCCAGTGGCTCACAGTTACCTCCAAGATCAAATATAAAATTCTTTTTTTTTAATGTTAAAACCCTTCATAACATGGCCTCTTCCTATCTTTCCATTCTTATACCTTACACGCCATTCCTATATACCCACCCATCCAAAGGCTCTGGACTCCTTCATGTTCCTCAAATAAGACTATTCATCTCCCAACTCCATGCATTTTCGATGGCTAGCTTTCCCATGCTTAGAAATTCTCTTCCTTGCTACCTCAACCTCCTGGCTCCCTTCAAGATTCAGCTAAAATCCCACTTTCTAAGGGAAGCCCTTCCCAATTCCCCATTAATGCTGGTGCCTCCCCCCAGGATCACCTCCATTTTATACTGAGCACAGCTGGCTCACACACAGTTGTTTGCATGTGGCCTCCCCTGTTAGACTATGAGTTCCTTGACAGAAGAGACTGTTTTTGCTTTCCATTGTATCCTCATTATAAATGTGCACTCAGCACAGTGTCTAGTACACAGCAGGTGAATAATAAATGCTTAGTAAAAGCATTCATTCAATGAAGCCACCAATAGCTGCCACCAATCTATATATGAATCAATCTTCTTCAAGTTACTCCTTCTGCCACTCTAACCACTAAAATATAAATTTTTCATAATAGTTAATCAGGAGACCCAGAATCCACAAGATTGAAACACAAGACACTGTCTTTAATTAGGCAAAGGTTATTTACCCAGGACCATCGTAGGTTGCAGTTCACCTATAGCATTGCCTAGGAGAACTCCTTAAATGGCAAATTAATTCATTTACATTAATTTGCATTTCCACTGAGAAATGTTTTCATGCTTAATAATGTTCTTGCTAACAAGCTTAAATGTAATCATAAAGATCATCACTTTCCCTTTGGACTCCCTACCTTTTGCTTTATGTGCCATTTAACACACCAAATTATGGTATATCATAATATTTTTAGAGCTAAAGGAGTTTAGAGATTACGTAATCCAACTCCTTTAGTTTACAGAAAAGGAAAGTGAAAACAAAAACAGGTTGTGACTTTACCTAGCAAAGGCAGTATCAGAACTCAGTTCTGATCTCCTGACTCTTGGTCAGTGACATCACCTCATGCTCCTCCCACACAATATGCATGTGGAAACTTCCATCAGGCCAGCCCTCTCAGGTAGAAAAAAGAAGATTTCAAGCAAATAGATAATCTACAATTTGTGAAGTTAAAAAACACAAAGAATTCATAAAATACCAAATACTCTAATACAAAGAGGAAAACATAAGATATAGAAAGTGTAACATATATTCTTGATCTTTTATCTCCTACTCCTTTCATATCTGGGCATGATAATGGAGAAAAAGAGAGCCTCACACAAGATGCAGAAAAAGTGAGAGGAGAAAACTCCAATAAATTTAAAACAAACATTGATGGCAGTGAATAGAACACCAGACTTAGAGTCAGAGGACCTGGGGTCATACTGAACTACCTGTGTGAATGTGGGCAAGTCATTCATGTTCTACAGGCTTCAGTTTCCCCTGCTATGAAATGAGACAATTGGACTAGACGATCTTTGAGGTCCTTTCCAACTCTAAATCTCTGATCCTTCTCTGAGCCTCGGTTTCCTCATCTGTACAATGAGGAAGGTGAACTACATAACCTCTCAGGCTGCATCCAGCTATAAAATTACCATCCTGCGATCCTACCATGCTGGAAGTATGACTCTGGTGATGGAACTTAAATCCATTGACTGATCAGAAGCTTAGCTAAATTCAGAGTGATTCATGACCAGTTTAATGACTCTTGGGCTACAGAAATTCTTAAAGGTCACCTAGTAAGTTACAGAACTTCAGATTCAGAAGGAACCAAAAGAGCCATGTAGTCTAACCAACAACAGATGGAGATTCCTCTCTGTACAATCTGCCTGACAATTGGTCAATCAACCTTTGTTTGACATTTTCTAGTCGACAGGAACCAACACTTGTGGTTATCATTAACATGCATAGTGCCCAGCAAAATGAGACATTTAAGATGTTTTAAAAAAGAAAGAAAGAAATTTACCTGATAATTTTGTTGTATATTTGAAAGAAATAGCAAGGTGTGAATAGCAGATTTGCTGTTTCATGAGCAATCATTTTTTTTATTGTATTATGTTATGGAAATGCTTGTTTTATTCCATAAATTAAAAATATTTTTAAAAGGGGAGACATTTAACTTGTCAATGGTACTTATTAACTTGACTAAAATTGCTATAAAGTTTTACTCTACACCAAGACCTGATCTACCTTTCTGCAACTTCCAAGCATGCTTTAGTTATGCTCCCTTCAATACAAGAATCCTTAATTCTACATGATAGGCCTTCAATTACCTGGAGACCACCATCTTGCCCCATTTCTCCCTCTGCCCCCAAGTCTTCCCTTCTCCCGGATAAACAGTCCTAGTATGTAGAGGGATTGAAATTTGCTTGATAGAGGTCATGGCCACACTGCCAAAAAAATGCAAATCCTTGACATATCATCATCTTTTTGCCTTACACTTTATAATACCCAAAATCCATCTGTGATCTGAGCTATGTTATTGTGCGCCACTGAGATGTGATTAAGTATTTGTCTGCAACCCTTAAAGTAGATTACAAGAGTCAAAATTGATTAAGGTGAAAAATGATTAACAGGGAGAACCACTATAATTATAAAGCAACTCAATCTGAAAAGTTGATCCCCAGGGATATGTTTACCTTCTAAAACTAAGGAAATATGAGCCTTCTTTTTTCTTTAAATCTCATTGTGCTTAGATGGAATCTACTCTGTTAATGGTGTTTGAAGCTGGTTATTTAATTTGGAAGGAATCCCAGATAACTGCTGGAAGTGCGTTAATGAGTAAGGTGGGCGAGTGCTTTGTTGAAGATCAAGTTGCCAGCAAGTGTACTAAGTTGTACACATTTTTCCCCTAAAGAGTTATTTAAAACCCTGGAGGTTGGTTGTTGCAGGAACAAGGCTCAGATTTAGACTTTTACCAAGGAGAAGATCCAATTTCTCTTCACTATCACACATACACACACACACACACACGTTCCAGTCTTTAGTATCACTTTCATAAACCAAGCCAGGATGGGATGTTCCTTCTTTCCCCACTGATTAAAGGGATTTCATGGATTCTGACAGATGTACAGCTTACCTCCTAAGCCTCTCTTTTTAAAGAAAAAAAAGTCACTTCTGTTGATATTTCTCATTCAAAATGTTTGGAGATGAACAGATGATAATCACCAGATATTGATGGAGTTTAAAACCAGCTGTTTGGATGAAGCAGAACTTTACCAGAGTAACCCAGGCCCTGGCATGTGTGGACAATGTTCAATCCAGCCTTAGCTGACAGTGGAATCTTTACCACTATGCTGGGGCAGTGTTGGCAGGAGTGGGGGGTAGGAAAAGGGAACAGAATGACTAGATGCCCTAAAATACTCTATCCCCTCAAGAGCTATGGGACCTGGTTATTAGTCAAATATGCATTGAGGATCTGAAGACAAATGTAGAGTTAGGATTTGGACATTTTAACTGTTTGAAGGCTGTTTTAACAAAGAAGGATTCTTTAGTGTGCATATTTATCCCCTCTTTCATTTTCTCCCTTTAACACCCCTGGTCCCTTTGCTACCTTTGTATCCACTCCATGATCACCCAGACTTTCATGGCCTCTTCTAATTGCTCAGGGTCATCAGCTGTGGCATTGGACTCTGCCATCTTCTCTCTCTCTTTTCCTTTCTCTCCCAAATCAAATGTATCCCTGTTGTACCCATATGCATGCATAGAGGTGGGCCAAGTTTGTGGCATATTCTAGAGAACCATTTCCATTTGTCCTTACCTGAGAAGAAAAGCCAAGAGAATGTTCCCAAGAAGGCATTCCACAGATCTGGAACACATCCTATGCACATTTATGCCTGGTCCTGTTCTCTCGTAACAATGGTAGAGAGCAGAAATTCTGTCCTCTGTATTTGCATCCCCAACTCCCAACACGGTGTCTGATACATAGTAGGTGCTTAATAAATGCTTTTTAATTGATTAGGAACTGGTTAATGAGGTCATTAGTTAAGTGGCATGATGGACAGAGTGCCATGCTAGAAGTCAGGAAGACTCATCTTCCTGAGTTCAAAACCAGCCTCAGCCACTTACTGTCGTGTGACCCTGGGCAATCCATTTAACCCTGTTTGCATCAGTTTCTCATCTGTAAAAGGAGCTGGAGAAGGAAATGGCTAACCACTCCAGTATCTTTATCAAGAAAACCCCAAATAAAGTTACAAAGATTGGACAGAACTGAAAAAACACCAAGAGACAACACCTTCATTTTACAGATTAGGAAACTGAGGCTCAGAAATATTATGTAACTTGCCCACAGATAGTAAGTGGTAGAGGTAAAAATCAAACCCAGGTGCTTTACTCCAGTGATCTTTTCATTGGGCCTTTACTGTCAAAATGTGCGCTCTTCTGGAAAACCCATGATAAGAAATTGAATGAATTTAAAATAAAGGTGGCAATAACAAAATAATAATAAATGTTAACTATTTTGCTAAAAACTAACTGTCAGTGAAAAAGGCTGACCCAAGTAGAACCTGAAAAGATCTCTGACTTGATAGAAACAGTTTAAAATAGACTGTGAGAAATTCTTTCATGGACAAGTAAGCAATGCTGAAAATCTTGCACTTACATATGAAGCTCTCCAATCAATCAATATGTATTAATTAAAGGCTTACTACAGTTTGATTATTTAGAGTATTTTTTTAACTTTCAGAGACCAAATGATCTGCCCACATTCTCTGACTTGGCTAGATAATTACTCTGCAAGCTGCTTGCCTTTGACAGTCTTTCAGAGTGTGAGGCACCCGTAATTTGAAAGCAAACACTGAAGTCCTAATAACGGCCATAATGGCACCTGAAATATTTTTCTGAATTTTTCTAATTCCCCACACCTACCCCTGCCATGATCCTAAATTTATGTCTTCCTGGGTTGGATAAGACATCATGCAACAAGGAAGGATTCTTTGGCATGGCACCCAGTTTCAATCTAATCCATAGGGATATTTAAGGAACTCATTGTGCTTTTTGAAAACAAGGTATTTGATGCATATACTTACACCAAAATCTCTGGGAGCTTCTCAGAAATCTTCAGGAGTCCAGAACCCACTCTCTTCTAGCTTGTCTTTTTAGTCCCCTTCACCTTATCTGCTAAATTAATATTGCATTCAAACCCATCATAGGATCAAAGCTTTAGAGCTGGGAGGGGCCTTAAAGATAATACATTTTATTGATAAAAAAAAACAACTCAGTATTCGAGAAATTAAGTGGCTTGCCTAAGATCACACTTCTAGTAAGTGACAAGAGAAGGAATTGGAAAGCTGGTCCTTTGGTTTGAATTCTAGGACTCATCCTATATTATACTATGTTACCATAGTTTGTAGCAGTTGAAATAGTTTGTAGCAGATGAAAGACCAGAGACAGACAAAGAAAGGAGAACTGTAAAACTAACTGAAAAAACAACATGTCAGCCTCTTTTCCTCTCCTATCACCAAAATAGGTTTCCATGAACTATATTCAGCCTTCTCTCCAAATTCAGTGAGCAGGTGTCCTCTGCAGTCAGCAACCAGCAGAGGGCAGCACCTGCATCAGCCCAAGATTTAGTTGGTCCTGGCAAAGGTTTATTTAGCAAAAGCAGAGTGAAGGTCTGACAAATGGAAAACCAAGATAATTGAAAGATTTCTATAGTGAGCTGGGAGCAGTGTACAGACTATAAGATGACTACGTATTAGATATTTTAATGTGCACTTCTGACCTCTCCCTCATTCATAATTTATTTGCAATCTCCATGACAACTGGATATAGGGACAGTAGGCGGAGGTGGAGATGAGAGGAAGAAGAGATGTTGCTTAGCTCTCTCTGAAGCAGTTGCTTAATTAACTGCAAAAATACGCTTTCCCCAGACATGTGATTCCTAAGAAGGCAATATTTGTAAGCTCATGAAAATCTTTCTAGGTTAATTTGAAATAAATTGCTTAAAAGTACAGCAATAGCTCCAGAAAGAAATCAAGGAGCATTTCAACCATCTCACAAAGCAGAGAAAGGAAGATAGGTGAAAATGCCAGGGAAGGGGTGGGGGTACGAGATATTCACCGGCTGCAAATATCTTTCACACATTTACTCACATCAATGCAAAAGGTATGAAAAATGTGAGTGTGTGTATATATACATATATATATATGCAAAATTGATAAAGCACTAAGATAAATAGAAATTTTAAATTCCCTCAGAAATTTAATTCACTTTTCCCTAGATTTGATACAATTACAATTAACGCAGCTTGTTTCATTTAAGGTCCCGAGAATTCTCTGCAATAACGTGGAACATGTTTTCCAAACCTTGGTCAAATGCACAAATTACCTTTGGGACAACTGAGGCACCAAGATTTCAGACCTTCCCCAGTTCATAAAGCATGCCAGAGGGAAGGAGAAGTGCTCTCAGAATGTAGTTTTCTTGCTTCAAAACAGCGCCTTTTCCCCAGGCCACCCTGTCTTCCAGAGAATCGAATACTGCCACCTATTTATAGCCAATCATTAATCACAGCACACACACTGAACAGCAAATACAGAGGAGCAATACCAGCTCCAGGGACTATATATTTAGAATCTGTTCATTCATCAAAATGCTGATTAAACTATCAAGGCTCAATGGTAAGGAAGGCAACGGACACTTTACCTCCTAGAAAGCATTACCAATAACAGCCATACCTGGTCACACAAGATATAAAAACTTCCCTCAAAGAGAGATATGTTCACAGAATACTTCCACACAAATTTATTCACAAAATATATTCAGAGGATTTCAGAGCTGTGAGATAGAACCCTTACAGATCATCTGGTCCACCTCCTTCATTTTGCAGAGATGCAGAGAAGAAAAATTATTTGCCCCGGGTCATCCAGAGCCATGATTAAAAGGCAGGTGTCCCAGTTTCTTGAACAGGGTTCTTTTCACTATACTCAGCACAGAACAACTTAAATGATTTTAATTCACTGGAAAACCCACTATCTTTCCTTGGGCTTCCAAACTGAGAGATTTGATCAATGGGTAATAAAATCCAATGTGTAGGGAGAGAATTTTTATATGTTTCAAGTGCTGGGACCAGAGTTATATAATCATCACCAAATGCACAGGGAGGATATCCTATGCACAAGATGCTGGGGATACAAGAAAGTATATAAGAAAAAGACCCTGAGCACAGGTAGGAAGGAAGACAATACCTCTCTACATAAAAAGAAAAGTAATACCAAGAAGTTGCATTCATGTGAATGGTGTGGGCAATCAGTGCTCTCTGACTTCAGAAGGGAAGGCAATCACTATTTCTAAAAATTGTTGGGGAGGTAGAACTTTGCCTGGACCATAAATAGGTCTTATGGAAACAGAGGGAATAGAGAGCATTTCATACAATAAGAGCCTGTCTTCAAGTATTTGAAGGTCTACCCTTAGGAAGAAGGATTAGATTTGATGGGTTTGGCCTCCAAGGGAAGAAACAGAATCAAGGGGTGAAAGTTGCAAAGAGATAAATTTAGGCTTGATGTCAGCAAAAATTTTTTTTCTAAAACTTAGAGCTATCCAAAAAGGCAATGTGCTGCATCTAAAGTGATTTTCCCCTTACCAGAGGGCTTCAAACAAAGGCAACATGACCAAAATCACAGAATTTAAGAACTGGATGAGACCCCAGAAGCCATCTAACTTAACACATACCCAAACTTATCTGCTGTGTGATCATGGGCAAGTTATTTAACATCTATCAGTCTCAGTTTCTTCATCTGTAAAATTAGGATAATATTAGCACCTACCTTATAAGACTGGTTTTGAAGATCAAATAGCATATGGATGGATGGATGGATGGATGGATGGATGGATGGATGGATGGATGGATGGATGGATGGATGAGATAGATAATAGATAGATAGATAGATAGATAGATAGATAGATAGATAGATAGATAGATAGATAGAT
>NW_027185777.1:37198219-37213071 GCF_028583685.1 Petaurus breviceps papuanus | reverse complement strand
GATAGATAGATAGATAGATAGATAGATAGATAGATAGATAGATAGATGATAGATAGACAGACAGATAGTGCCAATGAGACGCTGTACATAAACACCTATAAATCTGTCTATATCTATACATAGCATTTTCCACATCTTAAAGTGCTACATAAATGTTAGGAACTAGTTATCTCCTGCACCTAGCACAGTGTATTACACAGACAAGGCATTTAATAAATGCTTATTGGGTTGGGTTGGAACATGAAATGAAGTGTTTCATTTTGTGCCTAACTTCCATTGTTTCCAAGACTTAACAAGACTAAAAATTATTTAGGTCTGAGCTAAACATATGAAAGTTTATGGAAAGATGAATGTGGCCAAGAACATTTGTACACTGTGATCTTTACTAGACATGTCATATCTAACAGCACATCATTGGCAACCTAAAAGAAGACAGGTCTTCTTGTTGGCAAAATATTGAAACAAACACATAAGAGCTTAATGTCTCTCTCTTCTTTGAACTTCCACCCTCAGGCATTCTCCTGCCCTCTATCTCCTTGGCCTGGCACTTTCAGGCAGAACACAACCCCTCCACCATCCAAAACTTGACTCTTTCCATACTTCACTAGCCTGCTCTTTATAGGATACCTTCAGGGACCACATAGCCAACAAGTCAGTCTAATCAATGTATCAGTGAGATTGGCCTGTTATCAGTTAATCTACCACGTGTAGATTTTCACAATTTTTAGTTATAAATACAATTTCTATTATAGGTTTCACTGCAGGTTTTCAAATGAGTTTTCCCTTTCCAGTTCTATCCTGATTTTAATGTTTGCTTCACATGCACAGTATACAAAAATAATTTGTTCAGATTTTCCATTAAAGCAAAGCCTACAATGAAGTTTAATGAAAGTCAGAGATCCATGCAGGAGAGGATGGTATTAACATGTGCTAACTTGATGCTCTTTGCATAATTGGCCCTGGGAAAAATGCAGTGGCAATAAGCACACCCCAACAAACATATAAAGTTGCCCTCCGAGAATCAAAGGACAAAAAGGTGAAAGGGACCTTAAGGAGAATCTGGTCACATCCGATACTTAACACCTGAGGAAACTAAAGCTCAGAGCTTATGGGACTTGCACAGTCATGTGGCTAGTAAAGGTAACTGATGGCACAGTGAATAGAGCACTGGAACTGGAGGGAAAAGGACCCCAGTTCAAATCTGACCTTAGATATCTACTAGCTGTATGACTCTTGCCTCAAATCTCCTGAACTGTAAAAAAAAAAAAATGGATAACGATAGTGCTTTACCCTTCAGGGTTGTCATTACAACTAAATGAGGCTAATAGTTGTAAAAAAAAAAAGGCATTTAGCAGAGCATACAGTAGATACTATATAAATGCTTGTTTCTATTCCCTTTCCCATAGTAAGTGCCAGAACTAGGTCTCCTAGCTCCCATGCAATGATCTTTTGATTATACTGCACCACTTCAATCTCTGGGTACATGAGAATTAGCTTTGTTTGAATATAAAATATAGAACATATTTATAGAAAATTCAAAATCTCCTGTTTAAAATTGTAAACAAAGGGAGAAGGAAATAGAATTCAAGGGGAGAAGAAGAAGAAAGAAAGAGGAAAGAAAGAAAAATAGGGGAAGAGACAAAATGAGACGAAAGAATGGGAAATGGGGAGAAATAAAAGAAAGAGAAAAGAGATAGGAAGAAGGAAAAACAAGGTGACAGAAATAAAAGAGAGGCAAAGGAAGAGGGAGTAGAGGAGCAGGGGAAGTTAGATTATGAATTCTACTGGGATAAATGAAAAACTCGTGATCATTACCCAGCCTTTCTTGTATTCCAACAAATTCACTAAAAAGAGATTGACTTTCATAGGCTATAAGAGACTAAGTCAGGTCTCCATTTGTCTCCAGGCACCTTCACATTTCAATATCTTCTTTATGCATATCTTTCTTTATTCTGAATCAGCTTTGCTAAATCTAGAACTGTTAATGTGAAAACCCAAAACTATATTTTTCTCCTGTTAATATAGTATGTTAAGCTCTGTTTCACAGAGTTAATTCTAATTACATTCTATTTCCTTTTAAGTTTTATTCATTGAAGTTTAGGAATAGAAAAAGAATCCACAGTCCCACTGAGTGCATAAAGTAAACTACATCTCCTACTGATATGGATGCATGTACAAAACCATTCATGTAGTTCTCTATAGCAATTGGAAGGGAGATGCTAAAATTCTGAACATAGAATTTTCTGGGACATGTCTAACTTCATTTGTATATACTAAAGAGGATATTAAGAACAAGGTAGGCTTCATTTCTCCAGAACTCACATAGATTACATGACAGGTTACTGGACAAAGCTTCTATGATAACATTGAATAACAGTGGTGGTAATGGACATCCTTGTTTCACTCTCAATCTTATTGGAAGTGCTGCTAGCTTATCCCCATTACATATAATGCTTGCTGATGAATTTAGATAGATGCTGCCTATCATTTTAAGGAAGACTCCAATTATTCCTGTGCTCTCTGATGTTTTTAAAAGGAATTGGGTGTTATATTTTATATAATTTTTTTTCTAAATCTGTTGAGATAATCACATGATTTTTTCTTAGTTCTGTTGTTGATATGGTCAATTATGCTGATAGTTTTCCTAATATTGAACCAGTCCTGCATTCCTGGTATAAATCCTACCTGGTCATAGTGTATTATCCTCTAAATGAGCTTCTGTAATCTCTTTGCTAATATTCCATTTAAAATTTTTGCATCTATATTCATTAAGAATATTGGTCTATAATTTATTTCTCTGTTTTGGCTCATCCTGATTTAGGTATCAGCACCATATTGGTATCATAAAAAGAATCTGGTAAGACTCCTTCTTCATCCATTTTTCCAAATAGTTTATATAGTATTGGAATGAATTATTCTTTAAATGTTTTATAGAATTCACTTGTAAATCCATCTGGCCCTGGAGATTTTTTTCTTAGGGAGTTCATTCATGGCTTATTCAATTTCTTTTTATGAAATGGGGTTAAATATTCTATCCCTTCTTCTGTTAATCTGGGCAATTTATATTTTTTTAAATATTCATCCATTTCACTAAGATTGTCAAATCTATCGGCATAGAGTTGGTCAAAATAGCTCCTAATTATTGTTTTGATTTCCTCTTCACTGGTGGTGAATTCACCCTTTCATTTTTGATGCTGGTAATTTGGTTCTTTCTTTTTTTTTTAATCAAATTAACAAAAGATTTATTTTTTTCGTACAACTAGCTCTTAATTTTTTAGTTCAATAGTTTTCCCAATTTTGATTTTATTAATCTTTCCTCTGGTTTTCAGAATTTTTAATTTGGTATTTAATTGGGGATTTTAAATTTGTTCTTTTTCTAGCTCTTTTAGTTACATGCCCATTTCATTGATCTCTTCTTTCTCTATTTTATTCAAGTAAGCATTGAGAGATACAAAACTTCCCCTAAGAATTGGTTTTGCTGTATCCCATAAGTTTTGGTATGTTGTCTCATTATTTTCATTCTCTTAAAGTTATTGATTGTTTCTATGATTTGTTGTGTGGTCCACTCATTCTTTTTTTTTAAAGCAATCAGGGTTAAGTGACTTGCTCAAGGTTACATGGCCAGTTATTTTGGGGTGTGGTGCTGAGTATCTGAGCCCAGATTTGATCCAGGTCATCCCGACACTGGAGCTGGTGCTCTTACTCGCTAAGCCACCTGGCCGCCCCTAAGCAATTGGGGTTAAGTAACTTGCTCAAGGTTACACGGCCAGGTGTTTCTGGGTGGGTGCTAAGCATCTGAGCCTGAGATTCGATCTCTAGGTCATCCCAACACTGGGGCCAGTGCTCTTACTCATTGTGCTACCTGGCCGCCCCTGGTCCACTCATTCTTTAGGATTAGATTATTTAGTTTCCAATTAATTTTTAGTCTACCTTTCCATGGCCCTTTATTATATGTAATTTTTATTGCATCATGATCTAAAAAGTATACATTTCATATTTCTGCATTGGACTGTGAGGCTTTTATGCCCTGATATGTGGTCAATTTTTGTGTAGGTGCCATGTAATATCAAGAAAAAGGTATATTCCTTTCTATCTCCATTCAATTTTCTCCATAGGTCAACCATATCTAACTTTTCTAAAATTCCATTCATCTCTTTAATTTCTTTCTTGTTTATTTTGTGGTTAGATTTTATCTAGTTTTGAGAGTTGTGTAATATAGTTTTGTTGCCCATTTCTTCGTGTAACTCCCTTAACTTCTCCTCTAAGAATTTGGATGCTATATTACTTGGTACATATATGTTTAGTAGTGATATTACTTCATTGTCTATGGTATCTTTTAGTAGGATGTAGTTTCCTTCCTTTTCTCTTTTAATTAGTTCTATTTTTGCTTTTGCTTTGTCTAAGATCAGGATTGCTACCCCTCCTTTTTTTTACTTCAGCTGAAGCATAACATATTCTGTTCCAGTGTTTTACCTGTGTGTTTCCCTCTGCTTCAAATGTGTTTCTTGTAAACGACATATTGTAGGATTATGGTTTTTAATCCACCCTGCTATCTGCTTCTATTTTATGGGAGAGTTCATCCCATTCACATTCAGTTATAATTATTATCTGTGTCTTCTCTCCATCCTATTTTCCCCCTATTTATGTTTTTCTCTCTCCTTTTTCCCTTTCCCTCCTCACTGGAGTTTTGCTTTTAACCACTGCCTCACTCTATCTACCCTCCCTTCTATCCACCCCTCCCTTTCCCTCCTACTTCATATAGGGTAAGTTAGATTTCTATACTTACCTTATTACGTTATTCCCTTTTGGAGCCAAATATAATGAGAGTAAGGTTCAACCAATACTCATCTCCCTCCCTTCTCTCCTTCTACTATAATAGGCTTTTGTGCCTTTTCATGTAATGTAATTTACCCTTGTCTGTCTCCTCATTTCCTCTTCTCCCAGAATAATACCTTTTCACTTCTAAATTAGATTTTTTATCATCACATCAAAGCCAAATTATGCCCATGCCTTCTGTGTATGCATACCTCCTTTTAAATGTCATAGTAATGATAAAGTTCTCAAGAGTACAAGTGTCATCTTCCTTGTGGGGATGTAAACATTTTGCCCTTATTAATAACAAGTTGTTTTTTCTTTCCTATTTACCTTTCTCTGCCTCTCTTGAGTCTTGTATTTGAAGATCACATTTTCTGTTGAACTCTGATATTTTCATCAAGAAGGTTTGGAAGTCCCCTATTTTGTTGGAAAAAAACTCTTTCCCTGAAAGTTTATCCTCAGTTTCCTTTGCCTTATGGAATATCATATTCCATGCCCTGCAATCTTTTAATGAAGAAGCTGCAAGGTCCTGCATAATTCTGACTGTGGTTCCATGATATTTATTTTTTTTCTTTCTGGCTACTTGCAATATTTTCTCTTTGACCTGATAATTTTGGAATTTGGCTACATTATTCCTTGGTGTTTTCAATTTGGGATCTCTTTCAAAAGGTAATCAGTGGATTCTTTGAATGAGTACTTTACCCTTTGGTTCTAGGACCTCATGTCAGTTTTCCTTGATGATTTCTTGAAAGATGCTGTTCAGGCTCTTTTTTTTCATCATGGCTTCCAGGTAGACCAATAAAATTTTTTTGGAGGGGAGAATGCAAGGCAATTGGAGTTAAGTGACTTACCCAAGTTCACACAGCTAGTTAGGTGTCAAGTGTCTAAGGCCAAATTTGAACTCAAGTACTCCTGACTCCAGGGCTAGTAATCTATTCACTGTACCACCTAGTTTCCCCTAGACAATAATTTTCAAATTGTCTCTCCTGGATCTATTTTCCAGGTAAGTTGCTTTACCAATGAGGTATTTTATATTTTCTTCTATTTTTTTTCATTCTTTTGTTTTTGCTTGATTGATTCTTGATATCTCATAGAGTCATTCGCCTCCACTTGCCCAATTCCAATTTTTAATGAATTTTTTTCTTCAAATAGATTTTGTACCTCCTTTTTCCATTTGGTCCATTTAACTTTTTAAGGAATTCTTCTCTTCAGTGAGTTTTCATGCCTCCTTTTCCATTTGACCAATTCTACTTTTAAAAAAAATTTTTTTTGGAGGGGGGAGGTAGGGCAATTGGGGTTAAGTGACTTGCCCAGGGTCACATGGCTAGTTTTTGTGTTAAGTGTCTGAGGCCAGATTTCAACTCAGGTCCTCCTGACTCCAGGGCTGGTGTTCTATTCACTGTACCACCTAGCTACTCCCCCACACAAAAAATTCTACTTTATAGAGGTTTTCTTCAGTGTACTTTTTTTTCCATTTGGGCAATTGTATTTTTAAGGACTTGTTTTCTAGTCAATTTTTGTCCTTCCTTTTCAAAGCTACTGACTCTTTCTTGCATACCTCTCATTTCCCAATTTTTCTTCTACATCTCTCATTTGACTTCTAAAATCCTTC
Organism: Petaurus breviceps papuanus; assembly: GCF_028583685.1. Lineage (NCBI taxonomy): Eukaryota > Metazoa > Chordata > Mammalia > Diprotodontia > Petauridae > Petaurus > Petaurus breviceps. The sequence continues at coordinate 37,206,644 of NW_027185777.1, read as the reverse complement.
TTGAATTCTTCCAAGAAGGCTTTTTGGGCTTAAGACCAGTTAATATTCCCCTTTGAGGTTTTGAATGTGGGTATATTGACAATGTCATCCTCTTCTGAATTTGTGCCTTGATCTTCCCTGTCCCCATAAGAATCTGTGGTCATTTCCATTTCTGGTTTTTGCTCATGGTGATTGCCTATGCACTGGCCATTAAAGTTGAGTCCTTCTGCAGGACCGCAGGGGGCACTGGCCCAAACTTCTTGTGCTGGAACTGTAGGTCCTCGTCACTGATTTTGTATTCTGGGGCCTCAGGTGCTGGCAACTGGAGGCTGTAGTGGTCTGGCAGCTTACCTGGTGCTGAACTGAAGTCAACAACACTGAAGCTCTAAGGGTGGGGGTGGAGAATCTGGCCGCTGGAGGACACCTGCTCACCTGGGCTTCTTTAAAGCACTGGAAGGTTTGGCTGCTAGAGGATGCTTGCCAACCTGGAGTTGTACCTCCTGGAATTGTGCTTCCTGGAGCTGTGCTGAAGCATCAGGAGGTTTGGCTCCTGGAGGACACCTGCCCATCAGCACATGGTAGTTTTCCAAGCTAATGTCTACCAGTCCCCCTGCCTGTGCCAAGGCACTCAGGGGGTCCTGGTATTGGAGCCTGCCTGCTCCACCACCCTAGGGCTCAGGCTCTCCCCCTGTTTGCTGAGGTGGGGATTGCCCTGGCTTGTTGGGATGTCTCCTGTCCTGTACTGCTCCCCCTCCACCAGAGCAAGAGGGGCCTTTCCTGTTAATCCCCAAAGTTTCCCAGGCTAAAGCTGCTGCACCCCATCTTTCTGCTGGCTGAGCTATTCCAGAATTTTTCCAGGGGTGTTATTTTCTGGGCTTTCAGAGATCAATAAAGGAGAGTGAGAGCAACTTACTTTTTGCCCTGACACCTTGGCTCCCGGAAGTCCAACCTCACCTCTTCTTTATAAATAAGATATACCTTCAAGAATCATATTCTAGTCAAATGCCCAATAAAATCACTCTCTGATACCTATTATATAAAATTTTCATCTCTGTATTAGGATGTCTAACTCACCTTGCTTGTTACCCATAATTTGTGCATTTATAAATAGAAATCTGAGGCCAGGGTTTTACTGCTATCTATTTTTCTTGGATTTTTATCTCTTAAACATCACTGGGAATCTCTACTAACATTCTTCTTATATTATAGCCACTTATCAAGACGTGCCACTTAGTACCAGTGTGACTTTGGGCGAGTCATTTAACTTCAGTTATTCCTTACTGTCAAAATGACAAGTTGGATAGGTGACCTTTACTGTTCCTTTCAGCTTTTGTATATAATCTTAGGAGGTATAAATAACTTTCTTCACTCTAACCTCATCTTTCTCTCTTTTCAGTTTAAAGAACTTTAGATTAGATTTGGAAGACTAAGAAAATGCATTTTTAGTGGTCAACATGTTAAGTCAAGCAAAAAGCCTTTATTAAGTGTTTATTATGTGCCAGCTGTTGTGCATCCTGGGAACAAAAAGAAAGACAAAAAAGTCCCTGCCCTCCATTAAGTAGATAATACCTCTGTCCAAGGGTCTACCATTCCTATATTTTAACCCACAGTCCAGAAATACAAATTCTGTTGCCAGATATCTTCTCAATCAACTGTTCGCCCTCTAGATCTCTGTCCCTCATATATAAGATGGAGGGGATTGAACTAAAGGTTCCACTATTAACTAAATATTAAGATCCGCCTCATAATCATAACACTACATTCAGTAACTGGGTGCAAATTTAGGCCAAGAACAAGGTAAGACCAGATTAAGTCTTGCTAATGTTCTCTTTATGTTCTGTAGCTATCAGAAGCACTTTTGTTGGTTAACAAATATTTATTGATTACATGCTAATACATAGCATGGTGTTATATACACATACAGAAGAACCCAACCACACATAAGAGAGGTGCCAACCTCAAGGAGCTTATAAACTAGTTGAAGAGATAAAATACATCCATATTAAGGATATTTTATGATGGATACACAGGAAAGGCATCAGAAATCACCACAAGACCTCCTTTCGTCACTAACACCATGAGGTACTTTTGTTTCCCTCCTCATTCTGTTGGTAGCTTCCTGGAATCCCTTCTTTACCCCCATTCAATCTCCCTTTTTCATCTGATGCCACAGCAGGACTTTCTATGGCAGTAGTACCAACGGAAACAAAAATAGAAAAGGAAAATGCAAAGTGAGGGCTACTCCCCTTTCACCCTGCCACAGATCCTCCTCAAACCATTCCACTCTCACATTACCCTCATTGCTGCCACTGATAAAATAATATTGTTTGGCTTTGACTAGACTCCGCCACCTTGAGGGAAGAGGGGCAACCTGTAAACAGAGAGTCTGCATATCAAAGGTATTAATTTATGGAATAAAGACATTAAAAGATATGTTCAATTTCTGTAATTATCTTTATCTGATTTGCTCATGATGGGTTGCATTGTCTGAGATCTGTTTATGCAGCACTTAGTACATTGCTTGGCACATCATAGACATATAATAAATGTATATGGAATGAATTAATAAATTAATGTGCTTTTAAAAAAAGACTCCAGCTTTCCTTGTCTTTCCAAGTCTGAAACAGTGTTAATCCTAAACACTTTGGATCACTCCATATAAAGTAACTAGTCCTTTTAACTCTAAAATATGACTATTGTTCAAAGAAGAATGTTGGATGGCCTCATTCATCCACCTTAAAATGAACATATAAAGAATACCAAACCACAGATTTGGCATCTGTACCTTGCTTAGGTAAGCATTATTCAAAAGGTCACACGGTCTATTTCACAATCAAACAGACCAATAAAATGGATTGAAGAGGAGGGCGGAAAGGAATTTTTATAATCTATCTTGGCTGAGGACTAGAAGCCACCCAAACAGAACATTCTTCCTAGATATAGTCCATCAGCTCAATCATGGCCCAGCACCATGTTGTCATTGCTCTATCATTTTCAGTCATATCCAACTCATTGTGACCCTATTTGGGATTTTCTTGGCAAAGATACTGGAGCGGTTTGCCATTTTCTTCTCTAGCTCGATTTTACAAATGAGTCAGTTGAGGCAAACAGGGTTAAGTGACTCACCCCAGGGCCAAGCAGATAGTGAGTAGACCAGATTTGAACTCAAGAAGATAAATCTTCCTGACTCTATCTACCTGGCCCTCGAGCACTATCTTGCTACCAAAAAAAATTAGCTTTCAGAAAGGAACATCAATAGAATTGCTACTATGACATTATAATCTTGCTTTCTAGAGTAGCCAATATATACCTCTAGAAAAATAAATCCTCTGAGCTTTCAGAATATCATGGAATCAGGCAACTCATTCTACAAAGGGATTTCAAAGATCAGCTGAATCACTCTATCCCTGCTTTACAAATGAGGAAATTAAACTCAAACTACTAGTTAGTTGTAAGGCTGGAGCTAAAAGACCCAAGTCTCATGATCCTTAGTTCAATACTCTTGTTACTATCAATAAAGGCAAACCAGGCCCATGGCCACAGCCCTTCCAGAGCAACTGTTCAGTGAAGGCTCTCCAGGCCACCCTATCCTTTCCAGGATCCCCTCCTGGTTCATGATTCATCAAGCACAGATTTTATTGCTCCTCCTTAATCTCTTTTCCAAACAGACTGTACTTTTTCACAGTCTCCCAGTTGTCAAATTAAGGCTTATTATTATTCTATGGGTTGTTTATTAGTGTGTGTGTGTGTGTGTGTGTGTGTGTGTGTGTGTGTGTGTGCCAGAGAAGGAGAGGGAAAGGGAGGGAGATGTGTGGGGAGGGGGAAGAGAAAGGAAGAGACAGAGAGAGAGAGAGAGAAAGGACTTTTTTTCTTTCATTTTTTTCAAGACAACAAAACAGGATACTCTATCAAATTTATCACAGCATTCTGGGTAATCCACTAAATAATAATAAGCCACTGACAGTCCTAATCTGGGGACTGAAAACAGCAAAACATCCCTGGTTTCTTTCAAAGCTCAGTTCAAATATCATTTCCTACATGAGGCCTTTCCCAGTACTCCAAACACAATTGTGTCACACCACCCCATAAAATGCCCTTCTATATTTTGCATGTGCTACGCACAAACTTTCTGTTCCTATAGAATATTAGGTCCTTGAGGGCAGAGACTGTTTCTTTTCTGTCTTTGTCTTGCTAGCACCTAGTACAGAACTGCTATGTTGTAGGTCCTTAAACACTTGACTGAAAATGTCAACTAATTCCTCAAATATCTAATGCAAAATGGATGGGAAAAGCAAAAGGAAAGAAAACTTTTTGGAGACAACTGCTTATTCTTTGCCAATTTAAGGAGAGGATAGATAAAGATTCTGAGATATCACCACCTAATTCAGACCAAACAGATTTATGAAACACCTACTACTAAATATTTAGAGGTTATGGAAAGCAAAGGATAGAAAGCCAAAATCTCTGAAATGTGAAGCTCTGTGTGCTAGCTTTGTCAAATATCAGCTGTGTGACCTGGGGAAAGTAAGCTAATGTCTCCAAATCCCAGGGAACTCTGAGAATTTGCTGAAGGTTTGGGGTATCCATGGGTAGAGAGAGTTTCCTTCTTCCACTAGTCCCTTCACCAATGAAATCAAAGTTCCAAATGAAAAATAAAAAGTAACTCCAGCCTAGGTCCTTGGCTACTTCTCTCAGATGTTCACAGAATCTTGGGATTGGAAAGGAGATTACTCCAACTTGAGCAAGAGTCCCACAACCCTGTAAAATATCTCATTGAGCAAATGCTTGGAGACCTGCAGTAAGTGGGGACACACCAACTACAGAGGTAGCCTATTCAACTCTCTTAGGAAATCTTCCTTGTATCAGTCAAGCCTAAATTTGCCTCCTGCTCACTGGGATCAAGATCAAACGTAAACTGTCTTCTAGCAGATAGTACCTCAAGTCTTTAAGAATAACTACAGTGCCCTCCCCCCAGCTCTCTTCTCCAGTCTAAAGTTAGTAATAACACCCTGCTTGGGTTCTAATGGAACAGCCCATTATAAGGAAACAGGAATTTTTCTGTTTGCTTGTCAATATTTGTTTGCCCAAGGTGCAGTTTCCTCATTGTTTGTTTAGTGAACAGTGCTCCATTTATACAGATTTATAAAGACTATAATGTGAGACAGCCATGTACAGAGTAGCATGTTTACCTAAGCATTAAGGAGGTGATCAAAGAAGAGGTCACTCTCTGTAGGGCTCAGTGTGACTGTCTCACTATGTCCGTGTTTCCCTGTATCTATTACTGTTTCTCTAGCTGACGCTTCATTTGACTAATTAATTCTCCATCTACCTCACTATCTAGCAATCTGTATGTTTCTGTATCCCCCTTATATTTTGACCCTTTCTAAGAGAGGAAATAAATCACTTTCAAAGAGTACTGCCATCGTGGAGGCATTGTCAGCTGAATGACCAGGGGGAGTTCCATTTCCTCCAACTTGTTGATCTTGAGTCAAGTAAGTCATTAAGAACAGAGAATCTGTTCCCTCGGACAACATAAGGACTATTTGGTTCAATGGCCAAGCCCAAGCCATGGTGTAGGTCAGGTCAGAGTGAAAGAAGAGAATCTCTGATAGTGGACTGCTAGTCATTGGCAAGAAGAATAGGGAGGACCACCTCCCAGCTTAACCCAAATCAGCCCTTTCTCTGGGTTCTTTCTAACCCAAAGGCTGGTTCTGAAATAATTATATGAGTTCCAAGGTGAACTGTTTTTAAGGGGGCACATGAGGGTCACAAACATTTCACATTACTATTTTCAATATTCTAAAGGGAACGATACACAGAGAATATAATGGAGACAGCAAATTATTGAACCAGAAGAGCATATTCTTCCTTCTTTGAATTCAGTTCAATTCAACAAGCATTTATCAAGCACTTTCTTAATACAAAACACTGTACTAGATGTAAGGTAGAAATGCCCAGTAAACACAATAATAGTATAATGCATGAGTAACATATTGTCTTCATTGTCTTTCATTCTTTATCTCTCCACATTCACATAGTAGACACTTGAAAAAGACGTGTTGACTGTCAATCAATCCCTTACCTCCACCCAAGTGGCTATCCCTCAGTTCTGGACTTTATCACCTCTAACTGAGACTATTTCCAAAGACTCCCAATTGTACATCCAACTTCCATTCTCTTCTTTCTGGAATCCATCTTCCACACAATGGCTGAAATATCCTTCCTAAAACACAAGGTTGACTGTACCAAGAACATTCAGGGGTTGCTTCTTGTCTGAAGAAAATTCAAACTTCTTAGTCTGGCGTGTAAGTTTTTTTTACAATCTGGCACTAGCCTTCCTTCCTTTCCAGGTTTGCTTCACATTACTCCCTTTCACATATTATAAGTTCAGCTAAAATAATTGACTCACTATTCTCTGAATATGATACCCCACCTCCCACCTCCAGGCCTCTGCATAAGCCTGGAAAGCTTAGAGTACTAACACTGTATCACCTCTCTTAGAATGCCTAGCTTCCATCAAGACAACTAATTTTCTGCTAGACACCTTTGCTGAAAAGTTTATACTTTTCAATCTCCATAACAGAACACAAATTTCTTGTTTTAGTCTTGTATGCCCAGCCCCTAGCATATAGTAAACTCTTAATAAATGAATTTTGGAGCGGATTAAATTTCCCTTAAAGTAACACTGTTGAAACTCAATTCACAGTATTACACAAAACAAGTTCTATAGTAATGCATCTTTTATACTACTATGTTTTTAGTCTCTTTAATTATTAACCTATTGTTGATAGACAAAGGTCTCCATAAGCAATCCTATGGCAGACAGTGTTTCAGAAACCAATTCAAAGAAACTACCTTTGGAGTCATCATTGTTTCCCCCATGTGATTAATGTCTCATTGCCTCAAGTCATAGCACTGGGAGCATCTGGTTCCCCTGGCTGTTTCCTATGAAGAGCACTATCCATCTGAAAGGGGCAATATAGGTACATAATATTCTTGATTTCTCCCACCAGCCCAGTGATGGAGAGCATAACTATAGAAAAGTTACAGTATCACACTCTAAGTCATGAAGATTTATGGTTCCAAAATATGGTTACAAATACCTCTTTACCCAGAACAGCCACTCAGATGACCTAATTAAGCACCACTCCAGTCCAAGTCATGCAATAGAAACTTTTTTGTATTCATTCATCAGACTTCTACTTTGGATTCCAGAGCAGCATTATTCACTGTCACCTAGAGAAATCATACAGCTGCCCTGCTCTCCAACCTCTGCGTTCCTCCTAACTAAACTGCCTTGTTGTTCCATGCAAAAGAGCTAACGTCTACTCCCTAGGTAATACCTAGATGACTCTCTATCATCAAGCTCCCAGTCCAATGGTGGGGAACCTGTGGCCTTGAGGCCACATATAGCCTTCTAGATCCTTAAGTACAGCCTTTTGACTATAAAATTTGGAATCAATCAAAAGGCTACATGTGCACGTGTGTGTATCTAAAATGCTAGACATCTAGAGATGGAAAGAGAGAGGGAGCTAAAGAGGAGGAGATAGAGAGGGAAGACAGAGAATGAGAATCGAGCTTTTTAGACTCCCCAAGATACTACACGCAATGCACACAGGTAGATGAATAAGGATTTCTTGATCAAAAGCTTGAGACTTGAGCCACCAGGTTTCTCAAAGGCATGGTTAATGGGGTCACAAATTATAACAGACAAGTAATATTATCTCTCAACCTATCCTGGTCATAACCAGATTAGAGACCAGAGATGACAGTGTCTATTTCCTAAGTGTCATGACTACTTTCTGGTATAAAACTGACACATTGGTACATAATGGTTTACTTGAGTTTCTATGAGGATGGTAATCTTAAAGCACTGATTCAATTTAGTCTTAATAAGTCTACATGCAGTAAGTTTAAATGAATGTCAATGAGGCTTGTCTTAATGAAACCACAAGCCTGCCTCTATATTCAATTATTTGTGGGAGCTGGTTTCACTGAGTCATCTATAGTCATAAGGAATAATATAGTACTTGGAGGCTTTCACCTAGTAGGAAAATATGCATTGACTACATTCTAAGATCAAATACAGACCTAGAAATATTTCCTAGCTAAAAAGGTGAATACACACACATATTTGTTGTTTTTGTACAGTCATTTCGGTTGTGTCCAACACTTTGTGACCCTTTCTGTGGTTTCTTGGCAAAGATACCAGAACAGTCTTCCACTTCCTTCTCTAGCTCATTTTACAGATAAGGAAACTAAAACAAAGGGGGTTAAGTGACTTCCCAAGATCACATAGCTAGTAAGTGTCTGAGGCCAGATTTGAACTCACGGCTTCCTGACTGCAGGACCAGCAATCTATCCACTGTACCACCTAGCCAGATAGATAGATAGGTAGGTAGATAGATAGATAGATAGATAGATAGATAGATAGATAGATAGATAG
>NW_027185777.1:37180530-37198209 GCF_028583685.1 Petaurus breviceps papuanus | reverse complement strand
TAGATAGATAGATAGATAGATAGATAGATAGATAGATAGATAGATAGATAGATAGATAGATAGATGATTGATAGATAGACAGATAGATGATAGATGATACATAGAGATATGTATATATGTACACATATGTACATACATATACAGCTATGCATGTATTTGTATAAATATATATATAATTTTAGTTTATGCAGTAAATGAGATGAAACACAACAAAGATGTTGCAGATTATCTGAAAAACTAAGGAATAGAGAAATAGACTATTGTGGATGATACAGACTAACTGGCACATGGCAGGGTGGATAATCCGAAAGACAGAACACTGTCCATCTTTTTGTTGTTGTCGTTTCTTTTTTAATTTAGGCACGAAGGATAGGTTTGTCTTATTGCAGATTCATTCCCTACTTCAGTTATGCTTCAGGTGATATTAAAATGATTCTCATTCTTAAAGAATACAAGGAGTGGCATGGGGGCAACATGAAACTTATTGAGAGTGAGGGAGGAAAGACAGGCTAGCCAAGATGGGGGAAGATACAAAATGTTAGCTTCTGGAAGGCAGAGTTTTTTCATTTGTGTCTTTCTAAGCCTAATACCTATTCAGTAGACTCTTAATCAATGTTGAATTTTAAGGAAAGACCAGGACTTAAATGATGCCTCATTCAATTCCCTAAGGTAGAGTTAAATGCAAAGCCAACCTCAGGAAAGTTAGGCATTTTTAGTATTAACTTTGAGGATTTTAATACTAATTTTGAGGAAACAATAAGGATCAGGGATGAGCGACTATTTAAAGAATCTAATGGCTTAGTAGATCTATATCAAAGGCCCGAGATAAAAATCTTTGTGCTCAGGAGTCAGATTTAGAGTGTGCTAGATGGTCAGTGTTTCTATCTCCTTTTAGGAAGACCTTTATCCATTAGCAGCATTTGCATCTGCACTCCTCTCTGATTCAAGGAGACTCAAAATCCATGAAATCAATAAGTATCCTGCTAGATATATCCATCTGCCTCGATAGTGTGGCTGGAATGAACTGTCCAGTCACCAGTGGCAACCATTAATCTTAAGTCCTTTCAAAGACAGTAGTGATCTCTGTTTTATTATTCCGTATCAATGAAGCAAAGAGTACAGTTTTATAAGACCAGTCTTGTTGCTTTGTAGGCCTAAATGGTGCTAAAAATAATTCTAAGCACTATCTATTCCCCAAAATCAGGACTGTGAATGTATTTACATGGAAATTGCCTTGCCCTTCCAAAGCTTTTAGCTTAATCTAATATCAGTATAATTCCATAGTACAAAGGCAAAGAGAGGTGATGGGTAAAGGTAGATTACAGGGTTCTTTTCTTTTGTTGATGCTACTCAAGCATGGAATCTCTTTTCCTGCCCCCCCTTTCTCTCCTAGCTTCTTAATAATCAATCTTTGCTGTATCTAAGCATAACAATGGAGAAACCTGCCCCAATGAAAGAACTGCATGAGCTAATCTACAAATATACAAGGGAGTTAGATTCAGTGACCAGAAAAGGGGGCAGTTTGTATTACAAAAGAATCTTAAAGATAAATAAAATAGAAATGTCTACTGCCTTTGAAAAGACTTCAGTTTTGGGGGCGGCCAGGTGGCTAAGTGAGTAAGAGCACCGGCCCTGTTGTTGGGATGTGTTGGGATGACCTGGGGATTGAATCTGGGCTCAGATACTTAGCACCACACCCAGAAATAACTGGCCGTGTAACCTTGAGCAAGTTAACTAACCCCAATTGCTTTAAAGAAAGAAAAGGCTTCAGTTTTAAGACTGCCTATGGTGACTAGAAAGTTCCTTCTAGCCACAGCTTACAGGCAGACAGACATATCTAGTTAGAGACTTGTTTCCTTCATGAACCCCCAGTAGCCTTGGCTACAAGAGAAAGAGCACAGAATTGATTTACCAGGATGGTAGCAAAGACATGGTGTTGAAGTGGGAAAAGTGTTAGATTTGGAGTCAGGACATGTATTCAAATTCTGACTCAGCCGCCCCTATCTAAATAGCCTTGAGTGACTCTCTTAACCTCTCTAGTGACCCAATTCATCAGCTATAAGAGGACTGGTCAAGAGGATCCCAATAGTTCCATTTGTTTCTAAATCTATGATGCTATGTTATTCACAATCACAGGTAACATGTGGCCAGATTCAGCTGGACTCATGATTTCAGACCAGGCAGGGTGGAATAGTAGGTCAGTGAGGTAAACTTGGAGCTGGAAGTTGTATTCACTTCATCAGTCATTTGTTAAATGTCTATTATGTGCCACGTATTGTGCCAAGCAATGGAGATATAAAGAAAAAAATTCAATAGATACTGCCCTCAAGAAACTTGTATATTACTGACTGGATTTCAAATTCCACCTCTCAAAATTCACTACTTGTGTGAGCACAGACAAGTCATTGTAACCTTTCTGTACCTCAATTTCCTCATCTATAAAATGAGGATATTAATACCTAGGGCACTTCTTATATAACAGGCAGCACAGAACAGTTGATAGTGACCTGGCTTTGGGGTCAAAAAGAGAGATTTCTGGGGTGGCTAGGTGGCACAGTGAATAGAGCACCAGGCCTGGAATCAGGAGGACCAGAGTTCAAATTTGGCCTCAGACAATTAGCACTTACTAGCCCTGTGATGTAGGGCAAGTCACTTAACCCCAACTGCCCTGCCTTCCCACCTCCAAAAAGAAAAAAAAAGACAAATGTCCAAGCCCTACTATAGATGAAATTCAATACTTTCAACAAGTCACTTAACCACTCAGCATCCAGGACAAGTCTTTCGTTACATGATTAACAACCAGCTTCCAAAAAGAAAGAAGGTACAGAAAGCACTTTTAAGTTTAATCTTCATTATTTTCTCCCCTACTTCCTTAAATCTAGGCAATGAACAAAATAATAAATCAAGCCCTGATTTGTAGCAGCTGCTGACTTCTAAAAGTGTAAATGCTCAAAATGAAAATTCAACAATCACTGTTCTCTCTCTGTCTCTCTCTGTCTCTCTGTCTCTCTCTCTCTGTCTCTCTCTGTCTCTGTTTCTCTCTGTCTCTGTCTCTGTCTCTCTCTTTCTCTGTCTCTGTCTCTCTCTCTCTCTCTGTCTCTCTCTGTCTCTGTCTCTCTCTCTCTCTGTCTCTCTCTCTCCCTATGCAAGCACAGTCTCCAACATGCCCTTGGACTCACAACAATTAAGGATCACAGATTTGTACCAAAAATGAAACAAAATTTTCACACATGTTTGGTCAGAGGCTCAAATGAGATAATGCATTTAAAGTTTTTACAAACCTTAAAGCACTATATGAATATTAGCTATTTATTATTATTGCAATTTCACCAGAAAAATAACTTGTGATGTGGTTATGTTCTAACCTAGGTCACCATCTGTCCAAATTATAACAAAATCCCCCTTGAAAGTAAACATGGTCATTAATTTTCATTCCTGTTTTTTGCAGGCACTGACCCCATTTCCCCTGTAAGAACAACTGTGGATAAGAGTTTTGCCAGTGCCTGCTACTTAATCAGCTTCCAGGCCAAAAATGACCAAAAAGCATCCATTCCTCCTTTGAAGTTTTATGATCTCTAACCATCTCTTGGAAAGGTGGCCTCAGAAGTCCCTGGCATCTCTTTTCCCAGATGGATGCCCAAGTTAAAAGCAAAGCCAACTCATTTTTAAGGGAGAGGGAGGGAGAGAGAAAGGGTCCACTCAGATAATCAAATCATCCTCCATCTGCTAAAGAAAGGATTTCATTTGTAGGTGTTTCAGAATTACCAGTCTAGCTGGCAAGTCAGCAAGTCATGAAGGCAAATCTGAGTGGAAGGTGGAACTTTGTTCAAGGCAGCCAGCCAGCCCTCTGCCACAAAGAAGAGGCTTTTGTTCTACCTGTGCCCATGTTTACTGAAGGCAAGATCTACACAATGACTTCTAATACAAGCTTAATCCTAGAAATCCAGCACACTTTTTATCTTAGAAAATATTAGGGAAGAAAGAGACTTTGGAAATCAAGTACAATCTTCACATTTTATACACAGAGAAAATTAACCTCAGAGAGATCAAGTGGTATGGGCAATCAGTGGCCAACTCAGCATTTGAACCCAGCTCTGGGGCTCCAAAATTCTTTCCACAGTCAAAACTGAGGTGAAGAGACAAACCAAGATATACAGTCAGCTAACAGAGAAGAGAGAGGGACTTGTGAATAGCATCTACTTGATATGGCTTTATATAAAAGAGTGTCTGACAGAAAAGACTCCCTTTGTAGGATGTGGGTCAGTCCATCCTCACTTTTAAAAGGGAGCCATCCCATCCTCCACAATCACCACTGTACTACCACCAACCATGCCTCTGTGCCATATTTCACCAAAGGCAACAGGATACAATACCAATTCCTCCTGAAATGTGGCATTATAAATGAACGGTTGCATTTACACAGCCCAATAGAATAAGATATTGTGTGCAGGGCACTCCAGCTGTTCCTGCTATGTACATTTCATCTGCCACACGAGTAGACTTTGAACCCTACCTACTCATGCAGAGTGCCACGTCTGCTGCTTTGTATAAGCATAAGAAGGGGGGGGGGTGTTTGGAAAGAGGGAAGCAATAACTTGCAGACAGCTGGAAGGTGCAAAAATTCAGTGAAATGAAACCAAACTGTTTAAGGAGGGAACAAAAAAAAAAAACACGAATGGCAAAAGTCCAGAGGAAGCATATATTCCATCCAGATTATTTCTCTCTTTTTATGCCAAAGAATCTATCTTATGTGGCATCAGGCTCTACCGGTTCTTACTACAAAGGCCTTTAAGGAGCAGCTTGAAATTGCTGGCAGATTATACTGCAGTGTATTTTTAAGAGAACATTTTTCATTTCAATTGATTTTCCAATTTCCTTTCCCTACAACTGCATCCAGGGAAGGTTCAATTCTTTCTGCTGTCTTCAACCATATTCCACATAAACAAAATTAAACCAAGACAATTGTCCCTGCCCCAATATCTGACCCAAAGTGTTCAAAGACCCTTCCCTTGCTTTCTTCTACCTTTCTCCCAACATCAGTAGCACTGTTCTCAAGTTAGCAGAGTGTACACGGAAGAGCAGAAATTGGTTAGCCAGAGACCTCCTACTTACCATTTACACAGATTTCAAATGGTCTGCAAAGGTCATCCTCAAACAAACAGCCTGTTGAGAAGAAGACAGATAAAGGCAGATTAGTGCCAGGAAAAGGATCATCAAAGTAATAGACTTTTTGGGGTATTAATGCTCCAACTTGAGATAGATGTTTGGCTTCCCTTAAGTGTAATAAATAATGGGGGGGTGAATATTAAACATCCCATTATATTTGATTCTTTCCAGTCTAATGTATAGGTGGTTTTTTTCCCCATGTACTAAAAGAATATGGGGACAACTTAAATCTATGTTTGAAAAGACCATTTCTACCAACATCCTCACATTGCCAGAGAATTCATACCAATTTCCCTAATCCAAATCTTTCCTTTCATCCATGCAGTACACAGGGACAAAGTCTAGTCAGTTAGCTGTTAAGAGTCAAAAAGCTTTTATTAAACACCAAGTACTCAGCACTGTGCAATGCACTAAGGATACAGAAAGAGAAAAACAAATAACAGACCCTGCTCTTAATGAGTTCATAGTCTAGACAATAGGCAAAAAAAAAAAACTACATACAAACAAGATATACAGAATAAATTGGAGATAATTGTGAAGGGAAGGTAATAAGGTTAAGGAGGACCATGAAGGTTTTTTGCAAAATGTGGGATTTTACCTTGGAGATCAGGAGATGGAAATGAGGAAAGAAAATTTCCAAGCACCTTGGACAGCCACTGAAAATACAGTCAAGAGATGGGAGTCTTTTTTGTGCAAGGAACAAGAAGGAAGCCAGCATGACTCGATCAGAAAGTACATGATGGGGTTAGAGAAGTCATAATAAGACTGAAAAGGTAGAAGGGGACCAGGTTATAAAGGACTTTGAATACCAAAAATTGGTATTATATTTGATACTAAAGGTGACAGGATTAGAGTATCTAACCAACTTTGAGCCATGGGCCTCTGGTGATCTCATGAAGCCTATGGATCATCTCAGAATAATATTTCAAAAGCATAAATAAAATAACAGGATAAATAAAATCAGAGGATTGCAAAGGAAATCAATTATATTAAGTTACCAAAATATTTTTAAATAAGTTCACAGACTGGTCCAACCATTCTAGAGAACAATTTGAAACAATGCCAAAAAAAACTATAAAACTATGCATTACCCTTTGACCCAGAAACACCATTATTAGGTCTGTATCTCAAAGAGATCAAAGTGTGTGTATAAAAATATTAACAGCAGCTCTTTTTGTGGTGGCAAAGTATTGGAATTGAAGGGATGTCCATCAATTAGGGAATGGATGAACAAGTTATGGCATATGATTGTGAGGGAACACTATAGTGCTATAACAAATCACAAAGGGGATGGTTTCAGAAGAACCTGGGAAGATCTATAAGAAATGATGCAAAGTGAAGTGAGCAGAACCAGGAGATCATTGTATACAGTAATAGCAATACTGTAATGATGGTCAACTATGAAAGACTTAGCTATTCTGAGAAATATAGTGATCCAAGACAATTCAGAAGTACTCATATTGAAAACTGCTGTTTTCAGAGGGAGTTTTATGAACTCTGAGTGCAAATTGGAGTATAATTTTCTCATTTTATTTTTCATGCTTTTTGTGACTTTATTTTTTATGCTTTTTCGATATGGAAATATGTTTTGCATGATTTCACATGTATAATGGGCATCTTATTGCTTGTCTTCTCAAAGTGGGGAAGGGACTGGAAGGAGGGAGAAAATTTGGAACAAAATAATGTTAATGTTAAACATAAATATAATAATACATTATATATAATAAAAAAATAAATATAATAATAATAATTTTTTTAAAACAAGTTCACAGACCCGGGTTAAAAACCTTTGGAAACTTCTTTCACTTTTTACCAGCATACCTGGCCTGTCCTAGCACACAGAAATGCTCAGCAGCAGGGCTACAGTCTGGTTACCATGTTGCTGTGGAGTAGTAAGGTACATTAGAAACAATGTTGCATTTGGAATCAGAAAACCTGAGTTCAAATTCTGGTTCCTCCATTTACAGGTTATATGATTTGGGGCAAGTCATTTAACCACCATGGGCCTCAGTTCTTCTCCAAAACGAGAGAGCTGGACTAGATCCAATCAATCCCTTATAATCTGTTCCAGCTTTAAGCCCATGATCCAAAATTCCTTGTAATTCGTGGATCAGTTCAAGGTCAGTATCAACTTCACCAAGAGTATCAAAATGGACAGGTACATTTTTGTGTGTGCTTAGAACTATAAGGGACCATAAAGGTAAGATAGTTTGACCTCCTCCAACCTTCTACCCTCTTCCAGCTTACATTTGGAAACTGAGGCCTAAAGAGTTTCAGTGATTTGCCCACAATCACAAAGCAAGCAAGTGACAGTAATGAGACATGAGGCCAAAATTCAGCATTCCTATTCCTTTCCTCAAGCACTAAGTACAGTGCCATGTATGTATGAGAAGTTCTCAATAAATATTTCTTACAAAGAAATCAAAGAAGCGATAGAGCAAGAAAACATCCTTTGGTTGGAGTTGACTCTAGAATACAATCAGTACTGGAGTTTAAGGTGGCTCAATGGTTAGAGTGCTGGAGTTGGAGTCAGGAAGACTCCTTTCCCTGAGTTCAAAACTGGCCTCAGACACCCTCTAACTGTGTGACTCTGGTCAAGTCACTTAACCCTGTTTGCCTTGGTTTCCTTATCTGTCAAAAGAGCTGGGGAAGAAAATGGCAAACCACTCCAATATCTCTGCCAAGAAAACCCCAAATGGGGTCACAGAGAGTTGGACATGACTGAAACATCTAAACAACAGTAACAGCTGGGGCTAAACTGACCAGGGTAGCCTTGGAAGAGCAAAGGCAGAGGGCAGAAATAAGGGCAGAGGAAAGAGAGAAAAGCAAGAACAGAATACAGGAGAGAAAAGGAAGAGAAAAAGGAAACCAAAAAAGGCAAACAGAAGAATAAAGAAAAGGACTTGATGGAGCTAACTGTGCTAAGTTGCTTCCTTATCTGCAAAATTTAGTTGTTGACCAAGACAATCCCTAAGGTTCCTTCCAAGCACTAATATTCCAAAACAAACCTTTGTAACAAACTGTGATGCTTTGAAATACAACCATGAGACAGTAATAAGCTACGATAACAAAAGTGGTGCTAGAAACCATAGGTTAGCCAGGTTTCCTACTTGCTTAGCTGAATGTTCATCCTCTATGACAGTGGTTCCTTACTTTTTTTGAGTAGGAAGACCCCCAATTCGGTTTTAAAAAGTTGCAGATTCCCACTCAATAATAGTTACCCTATTATCATCTGTTGATTGAGAAAATGTGTGACAAAAAAACTACTACAAATTCTATAACACTTGTAAATGGTTATGTACTCTAGCATTCTATTAATCAAAGCAACATTCACATACTCTTGAAAAATAACAATACCTACAGGTGTGAAGCAAGGCGGCATATTTCTCTGGAACTCAGTAGTAGACATACATTCTTCGCCCCCTCACAATAACTCTGGGTTGTCTTCTCCCTCTCACCGCCAACCCCCACCCCAGAGGTCTGCTGTCCATTTGCAATCTATGACCTTACTGCTTCTTTCTCTGAAGCCTTCCTGGACACTAAAAGATTTGTTTCCTCCAGGACATCCATGCCCTCAACACACTCAGCATGATTAGCTCATTTTTCCAACCCTGCAGAAAGACTTTGAAGGATCTGGGAGAAATGGAGTAGATGAAAAGAAAATAAAAGGGCAGATGGACACATGTGAGAGAGATGTGAAATTTAGATATTATGCCTTTCCTGATCTCATCAACTGCAAGTATGCTCTCTCTCTCTAAAGCCACCTTGTAATCAACTACTTTGAATGGATTTGTATTTTGGAATACAATATATATATGTATATATATATGTATATATACACATATACACACATTACATGTATGTATATGTATGCATATGTGTATATGTATGCACATGTGCATGTGCTTGTGTATTATGTGTCTCAGGCTACTCTTCAGTTAGAATGTAAGATCCATGCTAGGAGGGAAATTTCATTTATTGTATCCATATCCTCAGAGCCTAGTAGTGCAGTGACTGGAACCCAGGAGCTACATAGTAAATGCTTGCTGGTTGATTGGTTGCTTCAGCCTATTACATATATGTGTAGTAATACCTTTAGTAATGAATGGGAACATATTTAGTAATGCCCCCTAAATCTTTCTGTAGAAAAGGCATTCTACTTTAATCATGGTCTACATAGGAGAACAGATTTAAAGTTGAAGCCCAGAAACCATCTAGTCTACAGCCATCATTTTACAGATGAAGAAATTCATACCAAAGTGCTGATTAGAATAAGCCACACATTAAAATTAACCCTCTGGGGAGGCCAGGTAGCACAGCAAGTAAGAGCACCGGCTCCAGTGTTGGGATGACCTGGATCAAATCCGGGCTCAGATACTCAGCACCACACCCAGAAATAACTGGCTGTGTAACCTTGAGCAAGTTACTTAACCCCAATTGCTTTAAAAATAAATAAATTAAATTAAATTAAATTAACCCTCTGATCTAAGTTTGAAACAGTTCCAACCTGTTATCCATGAATTTCCTACTCTGGGGAAACTAAAGTAGACAGCAAGCTGGAAAGATTCCCCATACACCCTGGGGTTAAAAAAAAAAAGTAACCACAATATTTCAAGTTATTTATTACTAGAGTTACAAATGTTATGCATATTTCACCCAACCAGTCAATATGCTAATTTCATTGCTAATTGATGTGTGTTGTTATTTGTTCTAACATGAAGGAGGACCATATTTCATTTTAAATATCAACCACCTACTAATAGTAATTATGACCATAAATCATCATGAAAAAGGAAGAGACATTTTGTCTACCAGACACTTAGCTCAACCTGTGCACTGCAGTGCCTAAGATACATTTCATTCTACCAAGCAGCAGTGACTGCCACATCCCATCTTTGGCATATGTCAGAGAGTATGTCAGAGCTACCCAAAAACTAAAGGGCTAACTGGTTCCAAGTACTTTCTCTCCAAAGTAGCAGTCAAAACCCTTCCCACAACTTTTATCTCCCTTTTACTTTACGTAGGATAAATGGGCTTTCATCCCTCCTAGTCTGTGTCCTTGCTATACAGAGCTTGAGCAGTGATTAGCAGCTCCCCTTTCCCTTGAATCAAAAGCATTTAAATACCAAGTTGGAAATTTAAAAGAAAAGGAAATATTAAATGAAATTCTACCTTTTAAATCGGTCGCCAATAATGTCTCTCTCCTCCCTCTCTGATGTTTATAAATATATAGAACCTCTCTTACAGTGTCTTAATTTCAGCTATTACTTTTGTGAGACAAGGGGTTAAGAAATTTCCATCAGATGGTAAAATTATCAGACATTACACATTTCCATTAAATAGCCAGAAAACAAGCACTTAACCCAATTTTCATTGCACACATACACATGCACACACATGCAAATACACCTCTCCTTAACTGGAAATTCACTTTCATTGTGTAAGACTGAACACCAAAGAACATAGCCATAGAGTTGACAAATTGACTTTCCATTACATGCAAGACCCATATATCAAATAAACATGTGGAGATAAGGATAAAAAACAACCCCAAATGTCATTACTTCTCAAGGATGGAGAGTAGGGGATGGAGTCAGCCCTCATCTTACTCATCAACAATCCTCTACTGAGAACCTCTGTTCAAGATTCTTGATCTTGTGCGAAATGCTCCAATGACATACAACAGAGCCCTCCCTTTCAAAGACCTTATGATCTAATTGGAAAAACAAAACATACAACAAATATGGTTAACAAGCAATACAAGACAGAATATTTTAAGCATCCACAAAGTGTTACACACAATAAATGCTACAAGAATTCAAAGGAAAAATATATCACTGAGTGCTAAGACAGTGGCAGATTTCTTTAAAAATATGGAACTAGAGATGAACTAGATGGTGAATCTTGGTTTGGTCTTCCCACTGCTGGGATGCTTAAAACCAGCAAAGCCCTTAATATACATCAGTGGATCTCAAACTTTTTGTTCTCAAGATTCCTTTACATTCTTAAAATTTTTGAGAATCATCCAAAAAGCTTTTGTTTCTGTTAATTATCTATCAATATTTGCCATTTTTACAATTTCCATATTTTAGTATTATCAATTTAGTGTTATTATGAAAGTAATTTTCACTTTTTGTCCCCCTCAATGAGTCATAGGAATCCCAATGAAGCACATTTTTGGTTAATCAATCAATAAACATTCATTAAAAATCTACTATGTTCAAGGCACCGTCCTAAGCTTTGAGAATCATTGCTATACATTATCTCATTGGCTCTTTCTACCAACCCTGTGAGGTAAGTACAACAGATATTTTTTATCCCCATTTTACAGATGAAAAAATTCAGACTCTGAGAAATTCAGTGACTTCCTGCAAGCAAGCAAATACTAAGTATTGGGGGCAAGATTTGACTCAAAGTCAATTCTGACTGGGATCCCAGTGATCCTTCCATTATATCAAGATGGCTCTACTCAAGTTGTTTACATTCTCTGTCAGAGGGAATGGCTTGAGCACTCCAGGAAAATTTGAAGAGAGGTTCAGACATGCTTTTGGCTGGGGAGGTCAGGGAAAACTTCGTAGAAACAGAAGAGGTTGTACCTGAGCTGAGTCTTGAAATTTAAAAAAAAAAAGGATTTTAGCCAGCAGATGTGAGGAAGAGGTGTATCCTTGCCATGAGAAAGAACCTACCCATATTCATGGAGAGAGAAGAATATGAGAAGAATCAAGAAAAGCAAGTAGTCAAGTTTTATTGAAATACAAAGTTCAAGAAGTAGGACAGTCTGAGATAATTCTGAAAAGAAGTCATGGAGTCAGGTGGAGTAAGGTCTTAAATACCATATTGGAAAATTAATATTCTATCTAGTTTACAAGTCATAAGGAGTCAATGATGGTTTTGAGGAAGACAGTGACATGGTCAAAGTTATAAGTTACGATTATCTCAACAGATGTATAAAGAATGGATTAGAGAAAGAGAAATTGGAAACAGAGCAGCTAGGTGAGAAGGCTTTACAATATCCCAAACATGTTAGAAAATCTGATTACAGTTTAAGCTAAATTCATAGCAGGATGTAATAGAGAGGAAAGGGCAGATAAGGGAGATGGTGTGAAAGTAGAATCAAAAGGAATCACAAGGGACAGGACAGAGGCTCAGGGAACCTTTATGCAAAAGCCTTGGCATGACACAAGGCAGACACAATGCTGTCTTATGTTATTTCTGCATGTTTTACATGTGTGTATAGCTTCCTTCAAGTCTCAGGTTTCCATTTTCTTCTTTTATTCATTTGAACAAGCTGCAAACCTGGGAGGGGGAACACACAATTAAACTTTACTTCACATTACTTCAACACACTAAAACAATGACTACTGAACAAGATAAAAATTCTAAAGGGAAAAATATCATCCCACATGTGGGGATTCTTTTCACTTTTTTATATGTAATCAAGAAATACAGTGATAAGGAAAAAGTCCCCACAAGTACCTTTCTAACTTAAAAAAATACAAAACTAAATTGTTTGCCAGTAAAAATAATCCAAAAAAAACAAAAAGAAAACTAGTCAATAAATGCAATTCATTTTCTTTTGATTGTCACTTTATGAGGAAATTTAAAAAAAAACAAAGATAAAGTTCTGCTACTTGAAAGTGGTTTGTAAATTTCAAATGAATATTATTATGGAAGTATCATAATACTTATGGCTTTGGCTTGCAGTTTATCAAGTGTAAGCATAATGATGAAAAGAAGAAGGGTATCCCAAGACCAATATACAAGAAGCCCATATTATAAACCATACCAATCAGTTGGTGATTATCCACATTGGAAGGAATCCCAGAGTGGAACTGAGAAAATGGAGATTCTACTCCAACCTCTGTCACTAATTTGTTGTGTGAGATTAAATGTGTTACTTAAACTCTCTCAGGTTCACAAGCAAAAAAAAATGTGTTACTGCTGGATATTTGAAATTCTTACTAGAAATTCCAAGAATCATAGAAGCTCATCCTTTTAATGACAGCTTAGTTAACTTTGAGAGGAAGTACAACATGAAGGAGTATTTTATTTTATTAAGATAGGATAATCCAGGCTGCTAGGTGGTGCAGTGAATAGAGCACTGACCCTGGATTCAGAAGGACCTGAGTTCAAATTTGACCTCAGCCACTTGACAGACTTACAAGCCATGTGACTTTGGGCAAGCCACTTAACCCCAATTGCCCTCCCAAAATAAAAACAAAAGATAGGATAATCGCTAAAGAGTGATTTAAAAGGAAGTACAACAGGAAGGAATATTTTATTTTTTAAAAAATAGTATCATCACCAAAGGATGATTAATATATTTTTCTGCAGGTACCATAGTTCACAGAGACCTTCTACTAAAGGATCAGAGAGAGAGAGAGAGAGAGTGTGTGTAATATCTCATCTTATGTGTGTGCACACACACATTCATAGACTGGGTTTAATAACAGTTCAAATCGAAAAAACGAGACTTAGGGATCTTATTTGATCATAATTCCCATATGAGTCAATAACGTGATGTGGCTGCCAAAACAAAACTAATGTCATCTTGAACTGAATTGAGCAATATATTCCGGAACAATGGAAGTAATCATCCTTCTGCACTCCATGCAGGCCAAAAGCATGTGTGGAATATTAAATTCTGTTCTGAGTACCACATTTAAATAAGGATATTGATAAATTTTAATTTGGTCAGAGGAGGTTAACTAGGAGGGAGAGAATTCCATAAAGTAAATTATGAGAAAATATTAAAGAAACTGGAAAGAATTGTGAACACTGAGCTGCCATTTAGAAATGAGAATAGACTGATTTTGCCTATGTTTAGTGAGAAGACTACCTGGCAGAAGTTACAAGAAATAAAGTTAGGCTTGAGATAAAGAACAGTTTTCAAACAATTAAAGCTACCAGCAATAGAGTGGTCTTATGAGCAAGTAAGTTCGCTGCCACTGAAAGTCTTCAAGCAAAGTTTAGATAACCACTCTTAGGGTTGAGGGAATTCCTCAAAAGGCAGAGGTTAGATTATATGCCTAAAGTCCCTATCAACTTCAATATTTCACAATTTCTTTATGTCATAAGGGTTAAATCATTTGCATACAAATATAATAGCTACATAGAGCCAAAGCTCAACCTACATGACTTATCTCACAACACCAGCATCCTAAAGAGAGCACCAGTGTGTTCTTTCTAATGTGGAAAATCATAGAGGCCCAGGAAATAAAAAGCAAAATTATCAAGTGAAATATTTGCATTACCCCACCTAGATCCTTATTATCATTGACCAACCCCTTATTTTTTGCAGGTGTCTTAGTTCACAAAGATCATGTACTAAAGAACCTGAGACAGACAGAGAGACAGAGACAAAGACAGAGGCAGAGACAGACAGACAGAGACACAAAGAAAGACAGAGGGACCTCTTTCATATATCACTCTCTTATTTCTCAATGAGTTCATCATTATAACAAGTTGAGGATGACTAGGGTTTTGCAACAGCACGCCAATTTTAGAAAGTGCTAATATTATTTACAATTTTTCAGCAGCACAGAGGCAACAAAGTTTAGTACCTAGTTAGAAAAAATAATTAGATAAAACAAAAAGCTTTTGACTGACAGCTAGGGTCAGCTTTACCTGTCTCTCTGCCTATAGTATGGCATGCTCCCCAATCAATTAATCCATCAACAAACATTTATTTATCATCTACTAAGTTAACACTGACCTCACTCTTGTGTTCCTCCAGCATTCATCTACTTTCTATAGTGTGGTACCTCTGCTCCCTCCCTCAACTAAGAACACACTTTATGCCCCTTGCCTTGGATATGGTCTGCTGTGATTCTTTCCAAGGGAGTAAAAATTCTGACTTAATGGCTCTGAAGGACAGTCCTTGGCTTTATCTCTACTCCAACTATGACTTTCATGCCTAAAAACATCATGTCCCCTCAAACACTTTCCTGTCCCTCAGTTCAACAAACCTCAACTTTCATGACCTTCACCTCACCTCTGCCACCTCCCCACCCCCGCCAAAGCTGACTCTGTCCATTTTCCTCTGGTCATGGAATTGAGGAGGCTAGGAAGTGCAGGGAATAGAATACTGGACTTGGAGTGAGGAACACCTGAGTTCAAACCTCACCTTAGATACCTTCTGGCTTTCTGACTCTGAGTATGACACTTATTCTCTCTAAGAATCTGTTTCCTCCCCTAAAATTGGGTTCATAATAGCCCCTACTTCACAGGATTGTTGTGAGGATCAAATGAGATAGTGTATATATATATATGGAGAGAAAGAGAGAGAGAGAGAGAGAGAGAGAATGCTTTGCAAATACTAAAGCACTATATAAATGCTATTATTACCATTACCTATATTGTACCACAAGTGGTACAATCTCTCCCTGATACCTCCTTTTCCCTCCTCTGTTTGACTGTCTGTCTCCCTCTCTCTCTCTCTGTCTCTCTCTCTATCTCTGTCTGTCTGTCTCTGTCTTTCTGTCTGTCTCTGTCTCTCTCTCCACCCTCCCTCTTTCTCTGTCTCTTTCTCTCTCTCTCACTCTCTCTGTCTCTCTCTGTGTCTCTCTCTGTGTGTGTCTCTCTCTGTCTCACTCTCTCTGTGTGTCTCTCTCTGTCTCTGTCTGTCTCACTCTCTGTCTCTGTGTGTGTGTCTCTCTGTCTCTGTTTCTCTCTGTCTCTCTCACACATATACACACATTCTCTCTCTCTCTCTCTCTCTCTCTCTCTCATACACACATACACACACATTCACCAACATATAATCAGTGGGCATAATCCTTGTCACCCTCTGCCACTCCCAGGTTCTCCTCCCACTGCCATTCCTGAGAAGCTTTTCATACTTTGAGGTTCATTGCATTTGACTATCTCATCTAATAACAACTAATAGCTTTGCCAAGCACTGTGCTAAGCATTTTACAATTATTATCTCATTTAATCCTACAACAACCCAAGGAAATGGGTGCTGTTATTGTACCCATTTTACTAGATGAGGAAACTGAGACAGAGGTGAAGTGACGGTTAGTAAGTTTATGGGGTCTGAAGACAAGTCTTCCTGACTCCCATTCAACCCTCTATCCACTGTGCCTCCTAGCTGCCCCCAAAATGGTCCAGTTCTTTGATGCTGTGGGCTACCTTTCTCCAGATCTATCTGTCTTTTTTCCCTTTCTCTAGCTCTATTTCTGTTTCTCTCTGGTTTCATAAGGAATGAAGTATTTAGATTACAGTCTTTCTCCAACCAAACCCCTTCCTTTAAATCCTCTTTTCTTCTCATAAATAACCTCCTTCTCTCCCATGAACTTCAATTGCATTCTACCTCAGTCATCCATAGGTATAACCATGCTGTAAGTCTCACTATTACCCAAAATATGACTACTTCTATGATCTCAAACTATAATGTAAACCATTCTCCAGGATTTCCATCTCTCTCTCTGCCTCATGCCACTTCAATGAGTTCTTCACCTTCCCTGTATAGCCCAACCCCTACATCTTTCCCCCGCTCCTCACATCACCTCTACCCTGGATTCACTTTGCTCCCCTCACTCCATGCTACAATTAACCAGTTCAACTATGCACCATCCTCCACTCTTGAATTCCTTTTTCCTTTATCTGTCTTCATACCCTGCCTATTCACAATCTCAGATCATGCCCACCACATGCCTTCTCTGCACTTACTGGGCTGATGTTTGGCAAAGTTACAACTCTAGGTCACCAAAGGCCCCTACAAATTCATGTAATCTCATCACAGCTGAGTCCTCGCTGTGGAACATCATAAGCCTTTTGTTATTTCCCAATTTGCTCTTTCCCCAACCTTCTGCCACATGGCTTCCAAAGATCTTTTTGAACTCTGCAGGTAACTTTGCCTCTTACTTTGAGATAAGTAAGGCCATGAACCATGAGTTCCTCAACTTTCAATTCAACACCTCCAAACCTTTCTACATCTTACCCCATCCTCCTCCTTTGTTCTAGTCTCTGAAGAAGAAATGGCCCTTCCAGACCAGATTAATCCCTCTAATTGTGCCCTTTATCTCAGTATCCTACTGAAAAGTTGCCATAGAAACAGGGATCACTAAACTGAAGATATGGATCCCTGTGGGCCGACACATTGACTTAGAAAACCACCATTAACATTATCTATGTTCTACTGCATTTATTGATCTGGTTAAATATTTTCAGTTACATTTTAATCTGGTTTAGGTCACACACGGTGATATTGCCAACCTCATGCAGCTGAATGACAGCTTTGACACCTCTGCCCTACTGCATCTCCCAAGGACTCTCCCCATAGATCAGTCACAGTGTCAGTGTCTGTCTGTCTGTCTGTCTGTCTGTCTCTGTCTCTCTCTCTGTCTGTCTCTGTCTCTCTCTCTGTCTCTCTCTGTCTCTCTTTCTGTCTCTCTCTCTGTCTGTCTCTCTCTCTGTCTCTCTCTCTCTCTCTGTCTCTCTGTCTCTGTCTCTCTGTCTCTCTGTCTCTGTCTCTCTCTCTCTCTGTCTCTCTCTCTGTCTCTCTCTCTA
>NW_027185777.1:37178599-37180430 GCF_028583685.1 Petaurus breviceps papuanus | reverse complement strand
TCTCTGTCTCTCTCTGTCTCTCTCTCTCTGTCTCTCTCTCTCTCTCTGTCTCTCTCTCTCTCACTCTCCCCCTCCCTCCCTCCCTCTCTCCCAGTCCCTATCTGTTGGCTTTTTCCTTATTACCCACAGAATTTACATATATTCCAAACATTCTCGAGTTTCTCCACCCTTAAAAAAATCTTCTCTTAATGTGCCACCCCCTCAAGCTATATCATCCCATCTCTCTTTCCTTTCACTGACAAATTTTTAAAAATTTTTACACTTACTGCCTCAGCCTGTTCACCCCTATACTTACCAGTCTCTTAACATCTGGCTTCAGACCTCACAATTCTCCTGAAGCTGCACTGCTAAATGTGATGTTTCTATTAAAATCAGCTACAAAGGACCCATGAAGGAAGATGCTATCCATCTCCAGAGAAAGAATTGATATATAGATTTATGTTTCATATATATATATATATATATACACACATATATGTATGTATGTATGCCTGTATGTGTATATACACATACATATATGTATGCATATATGCCAGTTTAGGAGGGAGAAAGGAAGGGAAATAGCTTGGAACTCAATTATAACTAAAATAAAATTAACTAATTAAAAAATAAATGTGATGTTTCTTTCTTAGTAATTGTCCTACTTGACCTGACTTTAGCTTTTCATGCAGTTGACCATTCCTTCCTCCTGGATATGAAAAGGTCCTTTCCTGGTTCTCCTTATACTTAGCTGATTACTTCTTCTCAGCATAATATGCTCGTTCATAATTCATCTCTCACCCTCTAAGTGCTGCTATCCCCCAAGACCCTGCAGAGGACCCTCTTCTCTCTGTCTCTACAATCTCTTCCATATTGTTGTAATATGTTTACATGAATTCAATTATCAACTGTAAAGATGACTCCCAGGTCTATGTATCCAACCTTAATACCTCTGCTTACTTCTGCTTTCATGTTGCTAACTGCCTACTTGACCTCTCCATCTAGAGTTCTGTTGGCATCTCAAACTCAGCACATCCTTAACAGAATTCATCATTTTTTCTCTTAAATCCAGACTTTGGATTTAAACTCCCTCCAAACTTTGCTATTTCTATTGAAGATACAATTCTTTCAGTCACCCTACTTTGTAGGAGTAGAAACATTCTAGATTGGGGCGGCTAGGTGGCACAGTGAATAGAGCACCATCCCTGGAGTCAGGAGGACCTGAGTTCAAATCTGACCTCAGACATTTAAAACAAAAACTAGCCATGTGACCTTGGGCAAGTAACTTAAACCCAACTGCCCTCCAAAAAGTGGGGGGAAAAAAGAAACATTCTAGATTCTTTGATCACCAGACAGTGCCGATTCCTATTGGTTTTATGTCCACATTTCTTGTATATTTTCTTTCTCTCACTCAAATGAAAACCATCCCGGCTCAGGTTCACATCACCACTCATCTGGCCTACTATGATTCCCTCCTGATTGGCTGCCCTATATTCAGTCTTTCCCTTTCTCCAATCAATCATCTACACAACTGCAAAAATAACCTATGACATAGATATTACAATATTACTTTCCTTTTCAAAAACCATCAATGACTCCCTTTTGCCTTTTGCATAAAACCTATTACCCAGCCTGGCATGGAAGGTCCTCCACAACCTGGGTTCAATCTACCTATCCATCCTTATTTCACATTATTCCCATTCATCCTCTTTATGTTCAAGCCAAACTGACTGGTTGGCTTTTCCCTCAGACTCATAATTCTATCCCTTATCTCCAGACATTTGCATAAAGTATTGCAAAATTTTGGAAGGAAGGAAGGAAGGAAGGAAGGAAGGAAGGAAGGAAGGAAGGA
>NW_027185777.1:37169424-37178589 GCF_028583685.1 Petaurus breviceps papuanus | reverse complement strand
GGAAGGAAGGAAGGAAGGAAGGAAGGAAGGAAGGAAGGAAGGAAGGAAGGAAGGAAGGAAGGAAGGAAGGAAGGAAGGAAGGAAGGGGAGAGGAAGAGGAAGGGAAGGGAAGGGAGAAGGGACAGTTACCTACCTATGTAAATATATCCCTCCAGGAGAATGTAAGCTTTTTGAGGACAGTAACTATTTTGGTGCATTTTTTTCTATCTCTATAGCCTAATGCAAAGTAGAAGATGCTTAATAAATGTTTGTTGAATTGTCTTTTAAGTAAATGATCTCATGGTTTAAAAACAAAACTCATGCTTCCTAAAATCAGCCTAGTGATTTTTTTTTGGGGGGGGGAAGGGAAGGAAGAAAAACTACATGTACTTTCCTCATTAATGACAGTGACAAGAACAAAATCCCACTTCTTAAACCTCTAGCATTCCAGAACCTACTGCTGGCTAAGGATCTCAGATGTGGCAGAAATCCAACACCATCCAAAAAGTAGGGCACGGTTGGAGATAAATGGCCTGTGGAGTTTCAAGAAATGGGCTCAGATTTCTGGAGAGACAACAAAAAGTGTAAACAGTCAATGAAAACTATGAGTCCTATGAGCCCATTCTGACTGACCATACTCCCAAGAGGTCATAGGCTACATTTGTACAAACACATTCCAGAAGGTAGTAATTAAAGTTACTTTAGTAAGTGTACCTCAGAGGGAAGACATCATGATAGCTATCCTTTCATTTTAAAAATTCAAAAAAAAATAGTATGACAAAATCAAGAAACAAGCATATAGAGCCAAGGCAGGGGATATGTCAATCATTGCCTTAGATTTTCCTCATTTGGATTTATGTTATCTGAACCAATCCCCAAGAATTTACCAAGTGCCATAATGTTTTGCTTAATTTATGTATTCTTATTGCTAGAAAAAAAATGAAAGAGAATTCAGTAACTGATATTAATCATATCAAGTGACAAATATTCACCGAGTACTGCATTTGTGCAAGACACTGTGGGAGAAATAAGGAAGTGTCAAGGATACAAATAAATGGTCAATTTTCTAAGGATGAAACACAAATTGTCAGTAATCATTTGAAAAAATGCTCAGCCTTCCAAATAAACGATAGAAACATAAAACAACTCTGGGACCATCTCTAACCCATTGAAATTAGGAATGAACAAACAAACCAATAAATAAAAGCAATAAAACTCAATGTTGGCGGGATTATAAAGACACAGGCACTCTTTGGGGTTATTGAGAAAGAGGTGGTTATTTTATGGTGGTAGACTTTCAGGTTAGAATCTTCTTGGAAAACAAGCTGACAATATATACTAAAATAATCCTGCCCTTGGATCAAAATATTCCTTGGGAACAAAAGGCACTGAGAGCGTTAACAAAAACAAATTGGCAAAAAAAAAAAAAAAAAAGGATATCTAGAATGGAAACTCCTCCAATAAAGTATAAGTTGCTTGAGGTCAAGAATTGTTGCTTTTCTGTCTTTTGTATCCCTTACCTGGCCCAGTGTAGCACAGTAGGTGCTTAATAGTTACTTGTTAATTGAATGACTGACTGTTCAGAGATTTTCATAGCATCATTATTTGCAATTGAAAAAGAAAAAATGTTATGCGTGTGTGATTTAAATGCACAGCAAAAGGAGAATAATTGAATAGTTTTGGGGGTATTAATGGAATGGAATGAGAGGCAATCCCAGTCATGGATAGAAAACTGGCCTTGGAGTCAAGGAGACCTGGGTTCCAATTCAGCCTCTGACTCTGGCAGTTTATATTCTGTTGTGTCTCCTGGGGGAGGTCACTTAAACTTTCAGTGACACCAGGCATCTCTCTAACACTAAAGCTTATAGATAAAACAGGTAATCATGGAAAAGATTTCTGTAACAGGAAGTTCCCACATAGACGAACTCATAGATATAGATCAATGTAAAAGAATAGTCTGATACAATGAAGATCAAGAATAAGAGTGTTTTGGTCTGTCAAATCACATGTGCACACTAGCATAAATACAAGGCAATTTAAAGTATGCTGTTTAAAATGACAGTGATTTAATTTCACATTCCATCAATGTGGTTTAGTAGATAGAGTCAGCCTTACAATTAAAAAGACCTGAGTTTGAGTTCTACCTTTGATATACTGTGGTGTGATCATGGGCAACTGATTTTACTTCTCAGCACTCTGAGTAGCTCTCTGAGTCCCTAAGTAACAGGAGAAGTTGCTGACATTCGTGGGGAGAATTTCCTCTGGGAGGGAGTTCCAGATGCCAGTGAAACCTGTCCTTTCCCTATCCCAGTCCCCATCCCCATCCCACTTAGTAAGGAACAATAAGAGTGAAAGTGTTGAGGTTTTCACTTGCCCTAGGTTCCAGAAAATTTATGCAGACTGGCCCAGGAAATAAAGAGGCAGTTACTTACAGACCTTACAAAAGATGCATCTTTTAAAACTTCCATCTTTAAAACAATTTGGGAGACCTCAACAGAAAAGCCACAGAGTTCCCATACCTCCTGTTGAATTTTAAAAACTAGGAACGGGTTGGGAGAAGTGAAAAGAGAAATAAATTGTCACCACCAGGAATTCCAGAAGCCTCCAATTCAGACTTTTAGAAGCCACAACAGATAACAGGCCAATAGCCTGATTGACATTTGTCATTTTGTGTTTGGTAAAGAAAAGAAATACACAGAAAATATGGCCTCCCAAAGAACACATATCAGATACCCCTTATCTTGGGCAACATGTGATAAAATGGACAGAATATTTTGTTTTGCACAGACTTAAGATCTCTAATAAAAACTGCAATTATGCTGGCAAGTCAAAAGGAAGGGTAAAAAAGAAATAAAAATATGTTCATCATAATCTTCCTTCCAGCAAAGTCCCTATGTGAGGACAGGGGACATTTCAATTAAATTTTTAAAAACAAGCCAAGGTTTCTCTGGAAATCTCCCTTTAAATCATCCATTAATACAAACGTGCCACTCTTAGGCCAGAGCCGATAAGCTCAAATGCCCTCCCAGCAAGGGACGTGCACTCCAGCAAGCATTCCCTGCCAGTCCCTCTTGGTCGACTGTCATTTTACACTTCCCCATCCATAAGAAAGACTGTGCAAAGGCAAAAGTGGGCATGTTTCCATCACAGGGCCATAAATGGGAAGTCTAATTACCATCCCTGAGAGCCTCAGCAGCAGACAGACAAGGCAACCCACAGCCCCCAGATGACGTCAATCCCTCCCTTTCGTGTCCCTGCATAGATTCTGCTCTCTCGGCTGCTCTTTCTTTTCTCCTTTTATTAAATAAGAGCCTCTGAAATAAAGTGACACGCTCCCATTGCCCATTGCCAACGTGAAGTCCTTCTAATGCTGTCACCAGCATCAAGCTTACACAGAAACAGAATCACAATGTATTATGATTTCAGAGCACAAGAGAGGCCCCCTAAAAAAGCAGTTCCCACCAATTAAGCCTTAGATCAAGAGAGTGTAGGAACTTTTTTCTTTTTGATAACCATATTTTAGTTTAATTACTTTCATAATCCTTCATCTTTTATTTTATGCATTTAAGAACATCTGAGAAAGTATTCACAGGCTATACCAGATTTCCAAAGGAGTCTATGATACAAAAAAAGAGGTTAAGAATCTCTGCGTTACCTTTTACTTTTAAAGTTTCATTTATTTTTCTCCCCTGGAAGGGTCAGACATCAGTTACAAATGCAAATACCTCTGAAAGGATATTTAAAAGATACAAGAACAGGGGTTGTTAAGTTGAAATCTGTGAACTTGATTGTTTCTTAATATTTTGATAATTGTATTTCAATATAATTGGTTTTCTTTGTAAATTTATGGATATCATTTTATGCACTTAAAAAAGTGTTCTTATTCTGAGAAAGCCACGATAACAAAGAAATGGAAATTGAGGGGATTCTCATCAACTGGGGAATGACTGAACAAGTAGTACTATATGATTTTGTTAGAATACTATTGGCCTATAAGAAATGACAAGCAGGATGCCCTCAGACAAATCTCAGAAAATACCCTCACAAAGAAGAATGAACTGACGCAAAGTAAACAGAGCGGAACCAAGAGAACAACAATATACACAGTAACAGCAATGTTTGATACAACTGAACTGAGACAACAATAGTTGAATATGGTATATTCAACTATAAATGATTTCCCTATTCTCAGCAATACTAATCTAAGACAATCCCTAAGGACTCCTGATGAAAAATGCTATCCACCTCCTGAGGAAGAAACTATGGAGTCTGAATGCAGATCAAAGCACTTTTTTGTACTATCTCTATTTATTTTGTTTCTGGTTTTGGTCTCTCTTTTTTTCATAATATGACTAATTTGAAAATGTTTTGCCTGACTACAGCTGTATAACCTATATCAAATTATTTGTCTTATCAATGAGAATGGTGGGAAAAAAGGAAGGGAGAGAATTTGGAACTTGAGTTTTAAAAAAAAGAATGTTTAATATTTATACATGGAATTGGGAGAAAAAAATAAAATATTAGAACTTGAAAAGAAAAGGGAGCCATAAAGCTTCATCAGATTACCAATCCAAAATGTTAAGAATCCTTTCCTTCAATCCCAAGGTTAGAGTTTTATCTTTTCCCCCCAGAAGAATCAGTCTTTTGTTAAAAGTCAAGATAATTTGAAGATACTGGGAAAGACAAGGTTTTAGGCTACTATTCATTAACATATCTTTTCTCTTTTGTAAAGAGAGCTTCTCCTGAAATCTGTCCATTACTGAAAACCTTGGAAAGTTGCCTGGGGGCACTGAGAGGTTGTGATTTTCTCAGAACTGCACACAGCCACTTTATGTCAGGGATGGGACTTGAACCCAGGTCTACCTAGGGCTCAGGCTAGCTCTCTCTTCACCACACATACTACTTCTGATGCTTTAGTGGAAATGAATTCCAAAAACCTTCCTAAGAGCAGGTTTTGATAAAGGAAGAATAAGGAGACCATGAAGGTTTTAGGTGGTGTATAGTAGGCCACAAGGCTTAGACAACTAGGTAGGATAAAAGGAAAAAGGAGTTAGCCTTAGGGCAATAAAGATAAATTTCACAGTTTTGTTCTGGCCTCTCTTGCTGCAGATGTGAGGTACTTTGATCTTCAGAAAGGCGAAGATCAAGTACAATAAATGTATAATACAAAGACAAATATAGCTACATTGATTCAGAAGTGTTTTGAATAGATAAATCCAAAGAGTGTCCAAAGATGATTCCAAAGACATCCAAAAATGTCTCCATTTTCAACAATGGTTTGGTATCAAGGTTGAAGGAAAGCATCTTCTTGGGAAATTAATGCTAGGACTGATACAGTGTAACACTGTCATCAATGGATTGGATGAAAGCATGGAGGTTGTGATTGATTAGCCAACATGCAGATGACACAAGACTGGCAGGGATAGGCAAAGAATTGAATGACAGAATCCAAACAAAATATCAGCAATTTAGAATACGGGACTGAATGTAATAACCTGCAATTTAATAGGAATAGACCTAAAAAGCTATACTCAGATTCAAAAACTCAACTCCACAAGTCCAAGTTGAAAGAGGTATGACTAGACAGCAGTTCACCTAAAAAAGATCTGAGGGTTTTAGTGAACTAAAAACTCAATGCAAGTCAAAAGTATGATAGGGAACCTAGGAAAGTTATTCAGTCATAAACTACATTCCGGAGAGACATGGTATTTAGAACTAGGAAGCTAATAATCCTGCCTTACTTCACTCTACTCTACATTCATTTCTGGGCACTATATTTTAGAAGAAGATTAAATAAAGTGGAAAAAAATGTTCATATAAAGACAACCAGAATGGCAAAGGACTTTGGGACTGTGCCATAGAAGAGCTAGCTAGTGGAATTAAGTATAGTTAGTGTTAAGAAGAAATGATTCGGGGGCGGCCAGGTGGCTCAGCGAGTAAGAGCACCGGCTCCAGTGTCAGGATGACCTGGATCAAATCCGGGCTCACATACTCAGCACCACACCCAGAAATAACTGGCCATGTAACCTTGAGCAAGTTACTTAACCCTGATTGCTTATAAAAAAAAAAAAAAGAAGAAATACTTAGACTTGTTCTGCTTAACCTCAGAAGGCAAACTAGCATATGGTAAAAATTAAAAAGAAACAGAAATCTAGGCTTGCTGGAAAGAAAAAAAAATTCCGAAAATTGTAATTTATCCAAGAATGAAACAGGTTACTTTGACTGAAGCCCAGAGGTCTTCAAGTGAAAGCAGAATGAGCACCAGTTGGGTACGTTGCAAAAAGAGGCAACAGGCATAGGTTGGGTCCTGAAGTTCTTTTCAATGCTGAGACTCCTTAATCCTATTATTCTACAATTTTTTTTCCATTTTTGGATGAATGTTTTCTCTGCTTTTTTATCCCTTCAATTAGATCAAATAATTTATTTGATTGTTTGAGCCAGGCATAGATCTCTACCCAACAAGAAGGAACTGGTCTGGGAAATTTTGGCAATCTAAAGTGGACCTGGATACACAGATAACCTCGGGAAGATTGGATTAGCAGATTGTCATCTCTAATAAAGGACATGTGTGGTTTGTGTACCAACCCTAGCAAGCACTCCTAGCTGGCTGGGGAAAACAGAATTAAAATCCACCTGCAAAAACACCATTCTTCTACCCACTTCAGCCATATCAACTGCTCAAAGGAGGCTCCAACTCTCGCCCAGCTACCCACACAACAAGCAAACTCTGTCCATAGCTTATACTTATCAGCCCTTCACCGAAAAGCCTAACTCTGCTGAACTTCAGGGTCGTAAATCAGAGCATACAATCCCCAGTGGAGTTAGGGACTAGGAAAAAACAGGTCACACCTAAGAAGTTACACCTTTTGGCTCTGAATCTTTTTTTTTTTTTGGAGGGCAACTGGGGCTAAGCGATTTGCCCAAGATCACATGACTAGTTTTTGTATTAAGTGTCTGAGGTCGAATTTGAACTCAGGTCCTCCTTGACTCCAGGGCCGGGGCTCTATTCACTGCTCCACCTAGCCACCCCCTTTGGCTCTGAATCTTAAAGAGTAAGTTTCCTTTCTAGAGCTCTGGGGAAGATTAGGCCCCTCCCGTCACCTGGTAGAACCCACACAACTCACACAACAAGCCTATTACAAGGATAGTGGTCACAGATGACTATTTTAACCAACTACTTGGACTTTCATTCAATACATATTTACTGGGCAAGCCATTGGTGCAGGATATATAGGGGAAAGGGCTGCCTTAAAGAACTCATTGGGAAAAAAACAACTAAAAGATATACAAAGTATAATGTTGTAGACAGAATTCTGGAGCTGGAGTCAGGAAGACTCAAGTTTAAAACCAGACTCAGACACTTTCTAGCTGTGTGTGTGACCTTGGGCAAGTCATTTAACCTCTCTGTGTCTCATTTTCTTCATATGTAAAGTGGGGATAATCATAGTATCAACCTCCCAGGATTGTTCTGAGGACCAAATGAGACAATGTTGTCATTTAAAAAAAAAAACTTTTAAAATGCTAGCTATTATTATTATTATTAATATGATTGTGTGTCCAAATGAATGGCATAGACTACATATTCTATAGTAAGTCAGAAGGTGGAGGACTGTAATATAATGCCAAGCAAAGGCAACTTCCCAAGGTTCAGAATACCAGCATAGGTGCTCTCCATTTTATTCATGACAAACCAAGAACAGAGAAGATCAAAACATGACATCATTCAAAATACAGCATTTACTAAGTGTGATTAAATAATCTCCAAGTACTACCCCACCCCAGGACCTTCCAATCATTCAATCAATTACAAAGTCCCTGTTCTAAATACTTCTCCACCCCTAGGCTATACCTGCATTTAGTCCATCACAAAGCCCCTCTTCTCAAATGGAGATTAGTTTCCAATCTAAGTAAAGTACATTCATTTGTTCAACCATAGAACACAAAAAGGTCAAAAGTTCCCCACCCCTGGATCACAATTGAATCTACCCCAGAGTTACATCAAGTTTAAGCACAGCACTTAATGCCCAAATGGAGGTCTTTTCTTCATCTTGACATGAGGCAAGTTCTCAGCAATCTTAGTTCCTGGGGAGACAAGGCTTAGCAAGGCCACAAGATATATTGCCAGTCCCTTCATTAATTCATCCTCTGTCTGTAGAACAGTCCTAGAACCCCTGAAAACATTAGCAAAACCCTCTCCCAGGATTTTTGTAAACATACAACAAGAAAATCCTTCTTCAGGGCTTCTGAACCAACAGAAAGGTTCCCAGACCCCTGCAACAACAGCACTGTCCTTCACCAGTGGACAGTATTCACTCTCTGTCTGCAGGACAGTCTCAGGAGCTCTTAGCCAACAGCCAGGTTCCAGGACTTCTTCAATAGGACTGTCTTTCACCAGTGGACAAATCTGGCAAAACAACATCAAAACAGACAGACAAAGTACCAGCAAAACAGCCATGTCTCCTCAGTCCTTGGCAGCTCAGGGGGCTGTTCTCAAAAGTCCAGGGCAATTCAAAGTGGCCCCCAGCAATTTTCTCGGTCTCTCTCTGCCTCCACGAGGTGCTGCTTCCAAAAAGTTCTTCTGCCTCTCTCTTGTGTCTCTCCAAATCTACGTCACCAACTCCTCCCAGTTCAGGACTCTCTTTTCACATCAACAAGTCCATCCCACAGGTGGGATTCACAAGCTCTGGGTTTTAACGCAATAAATTTGAAAACCAAGCCAATACAGGGGAATATTTAATTGCCATTACTATCACAAGGACCTGGTCCTGTGGGCTAGTCTGGTAGTCAAGGCAGCTTCACGGAGTAGGTGTGGCATGATATGGTCCTTGTTGAATGAGGACTGGAATATTAGGAGGAAGAGATGAGTATATACAAAATTTTGTGAACATATCATGATTTGAGTATGGTGGGCATTAAAATGCCTAGCCAGCTAGGTGGCACAGTGAATAGAGCACCAGTCCTGGAGTCAGGAGGACCTGAGTTCAAATCCAGCCTCAGACACTTGACACACTTACTAGCTGTGTGACTTTGGGCAAGTCACTTAACCCCAATTGCCCTCCAGAAAGACAGAGGCAGAGAGAGAGAGAGAGAGAGAGAGAGAGAGAGAGAGAGGAGGTAGGAAGGAAGGGAGGAAAGAAGAAAGGAAGGAAGGAAGGAAGGAAGGAAGGAAGGAAGGAAGGAAGGAAG
>NW_027185777.1:37109521-37169414 GCF_028583685.1 Petaurus breviceps papuanus | reverse complement strand
GAAGGAAGGAAGGAAGGAAGGAAGGAAGGAAGGAAGGAAGGAAGGAAAGAAGGAAGGAAGAAAGAAATGCCTAGCCAGAGCAGAGGAGCAGTATGAGGAAGTAATGAGAATCTGGTTAAAGAAAAGGGAGAGAGAGGTTGGTTACAATGAAACATAAAGGACTCACTAAGAAGTATACCCAGTGAGGAGACATTACACTGAAGTACTTGACAGTGATCTTTTTTTTTTTTTTTTGCTTTTTGGAGGGGTAATTGGAGTTAAGTTACTTGCCCAAGGTCACATGGCTAGTTTTTTGTTTTAAGTGTCTGAGGCCACACTTGAACTCAGCATCTGAGGGTTCAAACTCAGATCTTCATGACTCCAAGTCCAGAACATTATCCACTGACTATGCTGACTCTGTATTCATCTAGTTCAACCTGTCCCTGAATAGGGAACTGTCTGCCACATCCCTGACAGATGGTTATCTAGTCTCTACTGGAGAACTGGAGAACTCGCTAACTTTTGACATAGACATTTCCCCTTTTGGTCAGATCTAAACTTGTAGTTTTGTGGTGTTTTTTTTATTATTATAACAAGTCAAAAATCTATCTCTACAACTTGCAATTCATTGTTCCAATTCTGTCCCCAGGGATCCAAATAAGTTTGACATGTTATTATAGCCCTTCAGATACTTGAGGACATCTATCACGTGCCTCCCAAGACTTCTCCAACGTAACCTAGTAGGAATGGCATTCAAGGCCACAGTTAGCATTCCCAAACCCCAATGCATCCTCTTTGTCCTAAAAGTGCTCCTTTCATACTAGAAAATAATTAATTCCATGAAACAAGAACTAGCCCCAGGCAAAGAGCCTAAAGTGAACTAAGGAGGTAGGAGAATGTGATTTCACATTGACATAGTTAACCCATGAATCCCTACACATGAGTACTTTCTGAGAGGCCCTACCTACTGAAGTTTGAAGGCAGTGAATGACTTTTGCTGCTCAACCTTCTGGCTTGGATTTGTTGCCAATAAGAGGCTCAAAATGCCACTTTAGCTCCCATTAGCACAAAATCAAACTTCATTCCAAAAGCTGAATCAGAACCTCAGATAGAAGCACTTTCACCTTCACCCAGTATGCCTGGATAGATTGATGGTGCTCTGGGTTTGAAGCAAAGGGATATGACTTCAGACCAATCATGTAGAGCCTGTCTTTCCATTTACTATGGCACAGACATGATCATAACCACCACAATGTGCAAATTCTAATAATAACTATAGCTTCAGGGATTTCAAGTTGGAAGTAA
This sequence comes from Petaurus breviceps papuanus, assembly GCF_028583685.1. Taxonomy (NCBI): domain Eukaryota; kingdom Metazoa; phylum Chordata; class Mammalia; order Diprotodontia; family Petauridae; genus Petaurus; species Petaurus breviceps. The sequence continues at coordinate 37,168,130 of NW_027185777.1, read as the reverse complement.
CTTTTGAGGACAATCTGTTCAATCCTTTCATTTTCACAAAGGAGAAAACGGAGACTCTGAGAGGTTAAATGATTACTTTTTGCATTAGAGGCTGTTAATTACTTTTTGCATTAAAGTCTATCTGTTATGCAAAAGCAATTGTCTTCAGATCCACTGCATCATCCTGGAACAACGTGATCAAAGTGGTGTTCTAAGAAGACCAGTCCAAAAGTTATGTTTGAGATGGAGAGAGGGGGAGGTTGGGGGTATGGGCGGTGTTGCAGAGGGGGGGGAAGGGAGAAGATCCTGGCGTCAAGACTAATTTAGATAATGTAAAGAACTGATATTGAATCCAGTTATATACTGTATTTACTTACATAACCCAAATATAAACATTCTATTTTTGGGGGGGGGTCTTTTTTTGGAGGGGAAAGACAGGGCAATTGGGGTTAAGTAACTTGCCCAAGGTCACACAGCTACTGTTAAGTGTTTGAGGTCGAATTTGAACTCAGGTCCTCCTAACTCCAGGGCTGGTGTTCTATTCACTTCACCACCTAGCTGCCCCCAAATATAAACATTCTTGTCTAGTAATAAGCAGTTATGAAAATAGATGGGAATGAATGGATACAAGAGACCTCATGAAAAAATATGCAAAGGAATTTCTTGATTAGTCAACAAGTATTTAATAATCACTTTTCATATGTTAGGTGTCAAACTAGGAATTGGGAATATGCACAAAGTCCAAAACTTGGTCCCTGACCTCAGTGTGCTCACATTCTAATGGGAAAGCCATCATGCAAACAATTCTGTACATACAAAATATATGGAGTGGAAATGGAAGATTATTTCAAGGAAGCCACTAACAGTGGGAGGGGAGACTAGGAAAGGTCTCAGAGAAGGTGAGATTTAACTATCACAGGGGGAGAAAAGCCTTAGATTTTACCATCTAAAATTGTGCTCTATGATCATGAATTCTGAAATTACCCCCTCTTCAATGATAATTTAATATTTTTCTATCAGTCCCTCAGGTCTCACTACTCCTGAACCTTGTCCTATAGTATTAACCATAATCTCTAGTTACTCCTTCCTCTCCCATACTTACTTCCTTACTCTAGTCACCCAATAACCCCTTCACAGTCTTAAATCTATTGTTGGCCATTTCAACTATTTAATGTCTTCTCTATCTTCCATCTTGACTTCTTCCTTGCGTTCTATCCTTCCATCACCAATCACTCACTTTGCATCAGAGGAAATCACCTTTTCCAACTCAATCCACTATGAATTTGGTATCTAATGTCAAATTTATTATGAACCCTTGCTCCAAGTAGCAATACTAATACTCATCCCTAATTGAATTTTAATCCAACTCCTCTCAGTCTCCTTTCCAAACTTTTTCCTGGAACCTATAATACACAATGTCATCCACATCTCACTTCTTTCAGGAAAATGCCCTACCTCCTACTTTACTAAGAAAAGAAAAGCAATCTGTCATAACCTTCCTTTTATCACCAACTTTAAACCTCAAAACTTCTCTATATCTTTACCCATCAACTCCCCCTGTCCTCCAGCATCCACAGAAAAAAACCACCATTAACCTCTTTATTTATGCCCTAGATCCTATTCCCTCCTCTCTTGCCCCTTTGATCATTTTGTTTCTCTCATCTTCAATCTCTTATTCTCTGAATGGAGAGATTGGTTCCTTCTTTGCTACCTACAAAGATGCTAAGATCCTACTATCCTTTAAAAAAAATTTTACTTAAAGAGAGCCTATCGTTATCAGATCTCAAATAATATCATTAATCATCAAGACTATTTAGTCCTGGTTGAAAAATACAAAAGTAGATTAGTGATAGACTAAATAATCAAGCCCTGGAAGCAAAGGAAGACAAGTCAAAAATTCAAGAACACAAGCTATGGAAAATCAATTTACATGCACAGCTGGTCTCTGAGTTAGTTAATTTTGTTTAACTTTTTGTTTACTGAAAGGGGGTATGTGGAGAATGGAAGAAAATTTATCTGGAATTAAAATTATAAGAGTAAAAAAAAAGAAGGCAATGGAGAGATACTTGGTGGGCAAGAGCAGGCTAGCCAAAGAAGAACAAAAGTAAATGACATTATCAAGGAATTGTAGAAGAGAAAATGGACTGGTCGTATGACAAGAACAGGAGATGGCAAGTAGATAGCCATGATGATCCCTTGAAACCCTTCTACAGTCAGGAGAGGACTGCTAGGTGACCCAGTGGGTAGAGTACCAGGCTGGGAGTCAGGAAGGCTCATCTTTCTGAGTTCAAATCTGAACTCCAAGACTTACTACCCATGTGACCCTGTTTACCACAGTTTCCTTCTCTGTAAAATGAGTTGGAGAAGGATATGGCAAACCACTCCAGTATCTTTGCCAAGAAAACCCCAAATGGGGTGACAAAGAGTTGGATGTGACTGAAAAATGACTGAACAACAAAGTCAGGAGAAATCAAGGAAGGACTCTAGTATATTGAATGAACTCCCTCTGGTGAACCTTAGGGAAAACATGGACAAGAGTCAAACAGGATGAGCAAGATTGCAATCCTCCTCCCTGGCAGAAATTTCTGAATCAGTGAGAACACAAATCCATTTGACAGTAAAGAAAGCAAATGTAATCAATAAAACTTTAAGAAATACAAATCTTTCACTTAACCTTAACTTCTCAAGATCTCACCCTGTGTCAAAACTGTAAGCTATTAGTGTTGACTCCTAAAGAGTTAACTCTGCTCAAGGCTTCTACTTCCTCACCACACATTTGTTTCTTACTCATTTAAAATCTGATTTTTGGTCCAGTCATAAAATAAATTTTTTCCCTAAAAGTATATTAATGTTTTCTTCACCAGTAAATCCAATGACTTTTTCTCAGTCTTTATCCTACTTGACCTCTCTGCAGTTTTTGGCACTTTTTTGGGGGAGGAAGGGAAGTTCCCTTTTTCTCCTGGATACCTTCTCCTTCCTTAGTTTCCCCTGAAGCAATGAAGCCTACTCCCCTTTTATTTAATTCTAGGCCCAATTTAATGTCCATTTGCAATGTCTATCAAAAATTTATATACTAATACATGAAATCTATATGTTGTCCATCTCACTGTATGTCACAATCTCAACAACAGACATCCATCTACTTGGATTTTTCCAGGTAGATGGTCAGGCCAAATTGTTTTGAGTAGTTATGATTCTCGTCCAGGAGGCTCTGAAGTGTTCTGGGGCCTGATGTAACCACGATGATGTCATCAGAAAAGAGGAGAACCTCACCATCTGTAAGGAATCTCTCTTCTGCTTGGGCTCTACATTGGCCCTCCAAAACAGGAGGAAAAATAATTGGCAAGCTGTCTCTGTTTTACACCTTGCATCATAATTATTGGAGGGTCACTGAACAAGCTTTCTCCGTTATACATTTCATGAAATCTTGAAGAATGCTGATATATGAAAGAGAGACCTAGTGTAGGAAGAGTTTTTAAAGTCCCATTTTTCTCTACAGAATCAAATGCTTTTTTTAGTTGTCAACAATGAGCACAGTGGGTTCTTGTATTTTCTACACCTTTCAGTGAATTTTCTCACATGGTAAATTGTGGAATATCATTTATAAAGGCCTTCCTATTACCACATTCTCATTAAGATTTTTTTCTTTAACTTCAGTAACTCCCTCTCCAGATACCTTGTGGACTAATTTTTCAAAACCCTTACAACTGTGTGACTCCAGCAAAGATCTCATCTTTAAGCTTAATATAATTCAGCTGTAATGACGTTCCTACCTCCTCTACTGTAACATTAGCTTCCAAGTATGGTGGCTCCTCTGTTCTTGATAGTTAAAGCTACTTGTTGTATGTAATAACCCTACACAACCTTTTCCTTCTTTTATTATACCCTTTCTTTTGGTTTCATCCTTAATTGTCGTTAGTTTGAATTCACTTAGTTGGTTCTCTCATCAAGCTTTCTTTAAGCTCTTTCCCCTCTCTACTGCTTCTCTGTCATGGCAGGTAATATTGTTAATAATTTTCTACCTGCTCCATAAGATATTATGAATTAGTTTCTATTACAAACCCATATTTCCTTTGGCTTCCATGTCTCTCTGTTTGACAAGTAAGTCAAATGTCTATTGACTAAAGTGGTTTTTAGGGTTTTGATCTCCCCATTATGATGTGATCCACAGTGATTGACTTCTATATGAATTTAACATAATCAGCATCAATGTCACTTTTCCATCTATATTCCATTTTTCAACATCAATAAATTATTTAAATAAATCAGGTTAAAGTTGTTTTACTTGTGCACCACATCTTTTTTTCTTGCTTTTATTTGTTTGAGTTTTATACTGATTTTAATATTAGTTCTCATAAGTTAAAGATGCTTCCATAGACATTTCATTCAGGAATGATTCCCATCTCAGTAATGAGCAGCTTTCTGACTTAAAATAATCAACTTCATTTTTATATTATTTGGTGCCCATTACATATCCAATGATTTGTAATTCTTCCTCAAAAATTAATTGATGTTCATAACATATAAGGATAAGCCTTCTGCAAAGACTACGAGTTCATCACCTCTTTCATTCTTTATTCTTAATTTATATTTTCCAATATACATTTGACATCTTGTCTTTTCTTGCCTTTGCTTTTAAGTAAGCAAGTACCAAAAATATACTGATTTAATCGAAGAGTCTTATTGAGCTTTTTTTAAAGAATTTTCAACTTTTTTATCCTCTGTAATCAATGTTAGTGTATGAACAATAATTATTTTCATGGTAGCCTTTTAATAAATATTCGCCATAAACAACGCAATATGAGATGTTTTGTGAAATGATTTTTCTTTGTGTGGTTAAAAAAACCTCTACCAACTCCTTCTTCTGCCTATCCAAAGAAAACCTTCCATTCCTTTTATCTTCTGGTTTCATTTTTTAGTGAGACTGTCAAGTATCATTGTGCTTTTATTTCTTTAGTTATGTGTCCACCACCTGGTCACCAAATAAGAATTGCACATTGAGGTGATCCCCAACAACTGACAGAATTTTACAAAACAGACTTCTCAGCAAGACATTCAAGACCCTCCCCAATGTGATGCCAACCTATTTTTCTGGACTTATTTCAGATTATTCACTTTCAAATACTTTATGTTATGGTCCAACTCAATTATTAGCCATTCTCCACATCAGCATCCTATCCTCTGCCTCTTTGGGGTTAGTTGTGGAAGTCATTACTCTCTTCCTATACTGTAAACCCCTAATGTTGCCTCCTCTCCTTACCCTTTAAAAAAGGAGGCTCATAGATCTAGAATTTGAAGGGACCTTAGAGAACATCCAGTCCAACCCTCTCATTTTAAAGAAGAAATGGAGATCTGAGAAGGTCATGACTTGCCCAAGGTCACAGAGGGAGTGAGTATCAGAAGCAGGATTTGAACCCTGGTGCTGTGCCTACAAAGCCCATGCTTTTTCCAATGCACCATGTCCCCAGTCCTTATTTTCCCTCAAGACCCAGCTCAGTGGCCATTCCTTCACTTAAGTCTTCCCTCATCCTCCTAGTTGTTAGTTCTATTTACCATCTCATAGCATCCTTTGTCTGCTTCTTTGTTCAAATGTTGTATCTATCCCAGTAACACATAAGAAACTCAGAGACAATGGCCCTTTCCTTTCTGTCTTTGTATCTTTCAAAGCTATCATAGACCAAGCACATGAAAAAAATTGTTGAATTGAACCGATTTGCTTGGGATCTGTCCTACAACTGGGATGACAGTACAATTTCAGTCAAGGTAATTTATCAATATTGATTTGTGAAATAGCACTTTCCTAGGCTCTGGGAAGAGATAGAAACTTTAGGTGAAACATATTATTCTCCTGGAGACATTATTCTCACCTGGAGCTAGATGGATAACCAACATGCACAAATAACTATAACACAAGATCATAGAAAGTAAGTAAATAAGAAATGAACGAAGAAAATAGTTCTGGATTCCAAGGGAATTCCAGGGAAGTCACTGACAAACTGAAGGTCTTAGGAAGAGATTTCTCAGATAAAGATTATCTCTAAACAAGGTAAAGGATTTAATAGCTGGATAGATGAGGTGAGCCCCCCAGGTGCAAGGTATGTGGTGAGTAAAGAAAGGTCCAAACCAGGAAAGTATGGAGTGTACACAGACAATAATGACAAAGTCATCCGGTTTGGCCGAAATACAAAGCACATATGCAGGAAAGCAGTACAAAATATGGTTTGAAAGGGTTAGTGGCATCATATTGTAGAGAGCCTTTGAATGCCAAACTGTGGGATTTGAACTTTACTCTGTAGGAAATAGGGAGCCTTTGAAAGGATGTGACCATAGGAGTGATATGATAAAATCTATAAATACAGCAGTAATATGGAGGATAGATTGGGGAGAGGAAGGAAAAATAGAGGTAGAATGACGTATTAAAGTAGTTCAATTATTCAGGTGGATAACAATGAGGTCTTATGTTGGACTAATGCATTAAAAAGGTGAGAAGAAAATAGATACAAAAAGATAATACCAAGATAAAATTGATAAGGTGGGAGGGTTTGTACAAATATTACCTAATTAGTGTCTGGCACATATCATATTCTTGATAAGTACCAGTTGATTGATTGCTAATCAATTGGATGTGATCAACAATTACTGTTACTACTGCAGTATAATACAAGGGGATTTACCAAAAGCAGATCCCCTGGTATTTTCACCAGAGACTAAATAGCTACCGGCAAAGCACTCTGTTGACCAAGAGCTATATTTGGCAAATTATAAGCATCATTCAAGCTAAAAGGTTCTTTCAACTTAAACTAAGTCTCCCTTTAGCAGATAATGTGGAGACCACAACAGAGAAAAAAAATGCATTAGCTCTACCTCCCATTTAATCAAAATGAATGCTTACAAAGTTTAGTAAATTGCTTCATGCTTTGGGAAATTCCCTTTCCTTTTCCATCCCCTAAGAGTTTAACTACAAGAGAGCAAATTTGTCCATTTGCCTGGACATTGATTGCTTTAATAGTCCTGCACAGTATGAAAGTGCATGTTTTTGAGAAGTCAGGAAAATGCCAGAGTAAATGATACACAATAATGCATTGATTTTCTTCAACAGTTTGGGCCCTTTTTAATGTTTTCTAACTTTAAAAATACCAAGGGCATTTTTAGTAACAGCCTCTGACTATCTCAGCTTGTTTTTCAAGTTAAGCTATACAGCCACCCTCAGTCAGAGAGCTGAAGCCCAAAGAAAGACCTGAGGCTTAGATTTGAGTTTCTTGGCTTCTCAGCCTCATTGTCTGCACCCTAATCTCAATCTGCTATTTGCCTTAGAATGCAAAAAAAAAAAAAAACAGTCCAGCAGTGAAACCATCACATGTTAAGGGAGAAATAATTTTGAATACTGCTTTAAATTCTCAATTATGCACACACAGGTATTATAGATTAATAACATCCCAAATTATTTCACCACTAACCTTAGCAAATTTTTAGAATACTCTTTCTACCATGGATTTAATGATGATACAAAAGTAAGTCTAGCCAATACCAAAATTAAGGCTGTATCCCAAAGAGATAAAAAAAAAAAGAAAAGGACCTATATGTACACAAATATTTGTAGCAGCTATTTTAGTGGTGGCAAAGAATTGGAATTTGAGGAGATGTTCATCAATTGCAGAATGACTAAACAAGTTGTAATATATGATTATGATGGAATACTACATTATAAGAAATGATAAGCAGGATGCTCTCAGAAAAACCTGGAAAAACTTACATGAACTAATGCAAAGTGAAGTGAACAGAACCAGGAGAACATTGTACACAGTAGCAGCAATATTGTACAATGACCAACTGTGAATGACTTAGTTATTCTCAGCAACACAATGATCCAAAACAATTCTAAAGGACTTAAAATGAAAAATGCTACCCAACCCCAGAGAATGAACTGGTAGAGTCTGAATCCAGATCTAAGTATATTTTTTAAATTTTCTTTATTTTTCTTGTTTTTATTTTTGTCTATGTTTTCTTTAACAACATGACTGATATAGAAATGTGTTTTTCATGATTGTACATATATCATTGATATGTTTTGCTTTCTCAATGAGTGAGAAGAGTAAGGAGGGAAGAAGAGAACCTAGAACTCACAACTGAAAAAAAACAAATGTTAAATATAATTTTTAAATGTAATTTGGGAAAAATAAAATATCAAATAAATATATTTTTAAATAATAATAACCTACCTTTATAAAATAACCTACCTTAACAAAAAATAATAACCTACCTTTGTATTATCCACATTCTGACCACACTTTACTAGCACAGAGAGTTGGGATGACTTTGTTTGTAAGTCCATCATTTGTATTTGACCCTTCCCCAAAGATGAGGTGTTTGAGGATAGAATGTTCTGTAAAGCCTTCAGAGACAAGGATGAAAATTACATCTTCCCTAGATCACCAGATTGCAGAATCATAGGTTTAGTTTTGGCAATGAAGGACCCTCAACACTATCACTCTGTGTCTCTCCTAAACTTCATGTTTGTGTGCTGTAAATTATAAGTAAAACTTTTGTCACTAAATATTAGAAACAAAGTTCATGAAAATACAATGGATGATTCCCAGAAATGGGTATACAGAGAAGTCCCTAAAGATGCTAAAAATATGAAAGGAATTGTTATCTTCTAGGATGCACTGTTACATACATACATACATATACATGTATATACATATATATACATATATATATATATATATATATATATATCTTGGGGTCCACCTAAAACCATCTAGAGGTCACAGAACTGATATTGGCCTTCTTAGCTTAACAAACACCCTTTCCTATTCATGTCTAGTATAATACATTAATTATTTGGCAAGCGTTCACAAGGTGACTTTTATGTGTCAGGAACTAGGAATACAAAGATCAAAGTGAGATAGACTTTGCCCTCAAGTAGCTCACATATCAGGGTAAATGCTTGTTACTTATATAGAGAATATACATGAAACAAATCTAAGATACTTTAGGAGCAGGTGTGGAGCAATGGATAGAGCACTGGGCCTGGATTCAGGAAGACTCATCTTCCTGAGTTCAAATTTGACTCTGACCAAGACATTTAACCTGATTTGCCTCAGTTTTCTCATCTGTAAAATGGGCTGGAGATGGAAACGGTGAACCATTCCACTATCTCTGCTAAGTAAACCCTAAATGGGGTCATAGAGTCAGACATGACTGAACAACAAAAAAGTAGCTTTAGCAGGGAAGGCACTAACAACTTGGGTGGAGGGTAAAATCAAGAAAGCCCCATAGACCTACAGGAGGGCCTGCAAAGGTGAAGACTTACTTCACTCACTGACCGTGGAGTTAATCATCCCTCTCTGACCCATCACTTAAAGCATAGTTTCCCAAAGTGAGTGAAACCCACCAGGGGAGTGGGAGAATAGCTGGAACAATTCAGGTGGACGGCAGGGGGCAGGGGAACCTTAGTAGCCTCAGATGCAATTGGGGGGTATTGAATAAAAATAAGGGGGCAGTGGAATTATAAGTAGAGGAGAAGAAAATTTTGGAACCCCATTTATACATGAGTTAAAGTCATAGTGATTACATAATTTTCAAAATAAACACCTAAAATGCAAGTTATAACCTATCAGTGGTCCAAGTCCACCAACAGGTCTTATCAAGCAAGTGTTAGCAGGTCAGTGTGTCTCACACTCTTGGGAAGTCCAGCATGCATTGGGAGGAATATGTATGTGTAATGACTTGTTTATAATACAATCCTATATGGTTACATGACACAATATCATGTCATCAAAATTTCAATGCTGGAAAAAAACCACAAATTTACAATTAATTATTAAATTTAAAATGTCTTTTTTTTAATTATATTTTTTTGAAATGACAATTTTTTTAAACCATTAAAGGTCTAAAGAAAGTAAATTTCTGGGGGGAGGAGGGGGCAGAGTAATTTTTTTTAAATGGGACAGCAGGTCAAATAAGTTTGGGAACCTCTGATGTAAAGGATCTGGAAACTATTACTCAAGTATAATCAGTGTTCCTACTTTTCTTGGGAAATGGTCACTAAGCTGGTCCTAATTCAATCACATACCCTTTCTAATTCTTTCACAAACCAAAAGTTACTCCAAACTTTCTAATTTCAAGAATTTTTTTTTATTCCAACTATCCAAATGAACATTTCTAAGTTAAGCTGCCAACTGGATAAGAACTGGTTCCCAATGGGATACCAGATACAAGATAGCTCTGTTCTGGCCAAAAGTAACAGCAGTTGACTTTCTTCGCTACTTCAAGAAGCTGTGATTCCATCCATCTGGGGACTCCCTTGAGGCGCTGACACAAATTGTAATTCTTCTCTATGCCCCATGTCAATCATAGCCTCAGAACTAGAAGGGACCTTGAGGAACATCTATTCAGTCCAGCTCCCTCACTGGACAGATGCAAAAACTGAGGCTGAGAGAAATTAAATGACTTTCCTTGTCTATAAAATGGGAATGATGATAATAGCACTTCCCTCACATAGTCATTGTGAGGAGCCAATCATAGCATGTGTGAAGTGCCCTATAAACCTTAAAATGCTCTATATAAATGTTAGTTAGTATTGTTGCTGTGGTTATTTCCCAATAACATTACCTATTTAGGGACAGACCCTTTGATTACCATCAACTCACCTTGACACAGAGTTCTAATGTTTACAAAGTACTTTCCTTATAACAACTCCATGAAATAAGCTTTTCAAATATCCCTACCTCCATTTTGCAGATAAGGAAAATGAGTCTCTGAGACATAAAGTGACTTGCCCATGATGACCCAGGTAAGTATGGGATCTACCATGAGAAACAGGACACCTGACTTCAAGTTCATGTTCTTTTCACTCCCCTATGTACCCCCAGGACATACTACCTTGAGGATTGAATATAAAATATTCCATTGTGACATTTATAGACATTCACAGAAAAATGCTATCCACCTCCAGAGAAAGAATTGATGGAGTCTGAATAGAAATCAAAGCATGCTATTTTTTACATTCCTTTTTTGTGGGATTTTTTTTTCTTTTTTTGGTCTGTTTTCTTTTGCAACTTGACTAATATAGAAATGTTTTGCATGACTGCACATACATCACATATATCAAATTGCTTGCCTTCTCAAGGAGGGGGAAAGGGAGTCAGAGGAATAGGTGGGAAAAGCGACAATTTAGAACTCAAAGTTTTTTTCTAATTAACATTAAAAATTAATTTACATGTAATTGGAATAAAATATTAAGAACAAAGACATTGACAATTTGGCCAGCCACTTCCTACATTTCTAGTTTTCTTTTGCTTTACTCTCCTTCACATTCTCCAAAATCAAGTAAGCCCTGCCTACTTAAGGTTCCTTACTTGAGACACTATCTCCCACCTCTGTTCCTTTTCAGTCTACAATGTTCCCCCCTAATTATTTCCTGGCTTCTCTGGCTTCTTTCAAAACTCTTCCCAAGTCCTTCCTTCTTCAAGAGGCCTTTTCTAGTCCCCTCCCCATTCCTCAATATGGTAGTGCCTTCCCTCTAAGATTTCTTTCAATTTCTACTGTATACATCATATGAATACATAGTTGTTTGCGCTGACTCCTCCATTATAATGGGAGCTCCCTAAGGTCAGGGACTTTGTTTTAGTCTTTATTCATATCCCCAAGACTTAACACAGCATCTGGTGCATAGTAAATGTTTAATAAATGCATGTTTACTGACATGGCAAAGTGGAGAGAGCGCTGGGCTTAGTTAGATTCAGGAAGACATGAATTCAAATTTAGCCTCAGGCACTTACTAGCTATGGGACCATGGACAAGTCACTTGATCTCTGTTTGCCTCAGTTTCCTCCAATGTAAAATGAAAATAATAGCAGCACCTACCTCCTCCTCAGGGTTATTGTGAGAATCTAATGAGATTTTTGTAAAGAGCTTAGTACAGTGCCTGGCACTGGCACAGAGTTAGGTTCTATATAAATGCTTATTCCCTTCCCTCCCTTAGACAACAGATCAGCAGTCCAACACCAGGCCTGTAAAGGAAGCCTTACCAACCTAGTAGGGCTTTGCAAGGTTTGCGCTTCTCCCTTCATGAACTCAGGGTTTCCTCTGCACGTAATGGTGCATTGGAGGAGGATTTTAGTGAAAGAACAGCAGTTAATTTGGCGGAAATACTCTCTCCGCACCAGAGAGTCCAACTTAATAACCTCAGAGGCTTATTACAGCTCTCACCTCTGCTGGATTTATTTTGTGTAGAATTTTAATTGGACCTTTATTTTATGACCTGGTAGACAGCCTCCTAAGATATTATTTGATCTCTAAAAGAAGAAAAAGACTCCCTAAGTAGTTTCAGGAAGTGAAAAAAAAAAACATTTCTACTAATGGAAAAATTTAAGTATGTTTCCTTATACACTGAAAAGTATAGAAATGCTTTCTTCCCCTCGGGAAATCAAATGACAAGGTAATAAGGGATAATGCAAAAAGTCAGATGCCTGGTTTTGAGCCTAGGCTCTATTACTTTTTGATCCTGGGCAAATCACTTTAATCCCTCCAAGCCTCAGTTTCCTCATCTCTAAAAATGAGCACAAAAATTATTCCAATACCTCCCTCCCAGTGTTATAGTACACTTTACAAATCATTAGTAATAACAATAGGAGCTTCTACTAAACCACTGCAGACAGAAAGCCCTTCCTACATTAGCAGATAATAAGTAACTCTATAGAAATTTTGAAGGATGACCTAATTCATTTATGACCTGGATAAAGAGCTGGAAGGAACTGGGTTCAAATCCTGACACCTCTGTGACCTCTGACAAATCAAGTAAGTAACCTTGCTGGACCTCAGCTTCCCCAGCTACACAATGAAGAGGCATGCTAAGCTGCTCAGACAGCTCCTAGCAACAAGTCAATTGTCCCAAGGTCCTAGAAAGCAGAATACAATTTTGAGAAGATTATTAGTATCGTGCAAGAAACTGAAGAAAAGTGAGGTGACTTGGAATAATATTGTACCTGTGTTAGAAGGGAAGAGTGGCAATAATAGAATAATAACAGCTGGTGTGGATATAGTGCCCTGAGGTTTAAATAGCACTTTCCATAGATCTTGTTTGCTCCTCACTGCAACTCAGTGAGGCGGACATGCAAGTATTATTAATTCCAGTTTACAGGTAAGGAAATCAGAACCACTTGCTCAAGGCTCCAACGGCTCTGTAAGTGGCATAGACAGTACTGAAATCCACATCTAGCACACTCAAGTTTAATCCTTCCAAATCTTGTTGGGCTACAACCCAATACTTCCCTAAGTTTTTCTATAATCAGGCATTCTAATACCTTTTTTTAAATGGAAAAGCTGTAGAAACTTCTTTATACAAAGTCCTTAAAAAGCAAAAGGAGATTGATCAATTGATCAATTGATGGATTGTTATCCAACTGGGGTGAATTAGTCATGGTCATGACTAAAGCCAGGGGGATAAATGAGACCACAGAATAGCAGAAAAGGCAGGGGTCATGAAAGATCACTGGGGCTCTTTGAGACAAAGGTTTCTCTATTCCCTTCTTAAAGATCTCTAGGGAAAGTAACCACCAGGTCAGATCATTAGGATGACCTTCCTTAGGTTCTTCTGGAATCTCCATTTTATCTGGAGGAAATTTGGAAACCCAACATGCAGTCTGATGGGGGGATAAGGGGGAACCACAGTATTTAGAATCAGATGTCCCTGGATTAACGTCTAACTCTTACCAACTGGATGACCTTAGGAAAGCCACACGCTTCAGGATCATCTGCCTCGTCTGTGAAATGGGACTGATAAACTTGATATAATCAATTAAGCAATCAAACAATGAAGTGATTAGACCTCTCACTATGTGCCAGGCATTGCACTAGGCACTGAGGATATTAGTCAATCAGCAAATGTTTATTAAGCATGTCCCATGTTCAAGGCCATGTGCTCAGCCCGAGGGACTCAGAGACAAAAATCCAACACGGTCTTTGGTCTCAAGAAGTTTTCATTCCATCAGGTAAGACAATATATGATGTGTTTATGGAGGCATGTGTGTGTAGAGTTATGTAAATATATCCATATATATGTATATGTACATACATGTATATACATATACATAGCTACTTCACAGAGTTGAAGAAAGTAGTTCAGAAACCACTAAGTGCTCATAAATGTGAACGTAGGCTGGAAGCTGGGAGGGCCCTCAGAGGTCACTTAGCCTAACCTCCTCATTTTACCAGAAAGAAGAACTATTGTCATTATTCTTTCCGGTCCCATTTCATGCTCAACCCATTAGCTTTCCTCTTTGTGGCTTCCCTTAAGTACTTAGAACCAGTTCTATCTCCTTAATCACAGAAGGCAGAGTTCTATAGTTCCAACATCCCTCCATAATGGCCCAAGCGCCTCCACCCAGAAGATAGTGTACCCAGCCAAGTTTGAAGATGAGAACAGCTTGCCTTCTGCTAGGGATCCCTGCTCCCACCCCCAGAGAAACCAAGGGTGAGGTTTTGTTCTTTCAAATCCACCCACAGCTCTCGTCTGAGAGGAAGAAAACCTGAACAGAAGCAGATTTGTTCACAACTGTTGTGTTTCTCACCTCCAGCAATGTGACAAAAGGAAGGAACCCATGCAAAAATCAGCTGCCCCATTTGTTTCACGTACAGGCAAAGGAGGGGTGAACCTGGGAGATAGGCAGCTGTCGGCTTTGCCCCCCACCCCTTCAGCATTACAGCACTTATCTGGCCATGAAGTCTCAGAAGTCTCCCTACATTGTCTCTGCTTCAGCCTCCCAACTCACAGTCCAAATGCCAAGGAAAAGTAATTCCATGACCTTGGACAAGTTACTTTGGCTTCCTGGACCTAAATTTCCTTGTCTGTAAAAGGGGGAGGGTGGATGTAAATGATGCCCATTAGTTGTGAAATTTTATAACACTAATTCGTCCAAGAATATCTCCTCCTTTCCCAAAATCCCATTTGGACAAAAATGTAAAAATTTAATGTCTACATCTATAAAACAGAGATAATATTTACATTGCCTTTACCTTGCAGAGTCACTGTAAGAAAAGCAATTTGTAAACTGTGAAATACATGTAAAGTGAACCACTGAAGCGTAGGATTTACACCTGGAAGGGATCTCTGGTCCAACCTCCTCATTTTTTAGTTGAATGAAACAAAATGAAGATGGGTTTAATGACTTGGCCAGTTTCACGCAGGAAGTAGCAGAGTTAGAAAATGGAACCCAAGACTTGAGACTACAAATACATTGTCCCTTCTACTACACCACATTGGTTATTGTCATCATTATCCCTATTAATGATAATCCAGCGCTTAGCAGTGCTTAACCTGGTACATAATAGGAGCTTAATAAATGTTTATTGATTATTGCATCAGATAGTTTGATCTAATTGCCCATGCCAGAAAAACCAAGTTAATGAAGAATATCTGTTGTCTAGACTATGAAATGTAGTTAGAAGAAAAACCAATGGGAATATTTTGTCAATAGGTGAGAGGAAGAGGGAAAGCAATTTGGCTAAGTCAGTAGAGAGCCTGCCTTGAACTTAAGAAGCCCTAGTTTCAGGTCTCATATCTGGCACATACAAGCTATAGGACCCTGACCAGTCACTTAACTTCTGGCTCCCAGAAAACTCTCCAAAGACCTAAGTTATAGAGAAGGTGATATCTTCACTGATAAAGAGCACTTCATGGCTGACCACTGATGAAATCACAGGTTGGATCTATATATGCAACATGAATAGGACAGGATGGACAGGAATCTATTAGTCTTGGAGAGTTACCAAGAGCACTGAAAAGTGTTAGAGGAAGGACTCAAACTTAGGTCTTATGGGTTCCAAAGCCAGCACTCTATTCACTATACCCCACTGCCTCTCTAAATAAAGATGTGCTCAAATGGGGGTGGGGAGAGGGAGACAGAAAGGGAAGGAACACACAAATGCACAATGAACTGGGTCAAGAATCCTATAGAAGGAGAACAGGTCCTTGGGCAACTTCTCCCTGAAAACCAAACTTTTACCTGAAACAAATGCCTACCTTTTAAATTTTAAGTCATACAATACCACTCTCTCCAGAGAATCAAATTGAGGCTGACCACAAGGGCAATGGAAAGGAACATAATAAGGCCCATCCCCAGCCAAGAACCACACAAGGAAAGATTCTGTAGAAGTACTACCAGAGAGAAGCACGATCAGAAAAGATCGAAAAATAATGTACGGGGGTGGCCAGGTAGCACAGTGAGTAAGAGCACTGGCCCCAGTGTTGGGATGACCTGGGGATCAAATCCAGGCTCAGACACTTAGCATCCACCCAGAAACACCTGGCCATGTAACTTGAGCAAGTTACTTAACCCCAATTGCTTTAAAAAAAAAAAAAAAAAGAAATAATGTATGGACAGTCCACATGTACCATTTGTATTGTGAAGAGAATCACAGAATCACCCCACGTACATTGGGTGGACCTTCTCTGAAGGATTTAGGCAGGAATATGGCCCAGAATCACACAGGATGGTCAGGCAAGTGTAAGGTGCAGTTTTCACTGGAGAGAGAGGACACACATTGATGAGATCTCCAGATCCATGATAGCACCAAAATATCATTATCATCTATAATAATAACCAAAAACACCCAGCTCACTGACTGTTTTAGCAAAACAGTCTCCTGACAAGTCAACATTTTGTGATTTCCCAGTATAATTAAATCACACAACCTGAACTGCCAAGACCAATTAAAGCTCCTCTCCTACATTAACTGAAACGAATTAGCTCTTGATTAGTCCATGGGCTGCCTTTTCTTTAAGAAACTCAATGTCAAAACCCACACAGCAGAGCCCGTCATCACCCAGCTGGCTGCCAGACACACAGTAACGGTCGCTGTGGCACACTAGAAGAATCAGAAGTTGGAAAGAATCCCAACACTTTTTATTTAGGGGCAACTAGAGGGTGCAGTGGACAGAGCACTGGGCTTGGAGTCAGGAAAACCTGGGTTCAAAAACTAGCCTAAGGGCATCTAGGTGACAAAGTGAATAGAGAACCAACCCTGGAGTCAGGAGGACCTAAATTCAAATCCAGCGTATTATTTTTATTTTATTTATTTGTTTGTTTACTTTGTGAGGCAATCAGGGTTAAGGGACTTGCCCAGGGTTATACAACTAGCTAGTGTCAAGTGACTGAGGCCAAAGTTGACCTCAAGTCCTCCTGACTCCAGGGTTGGTGCTCTATCCACCACAGCACCTAGCTGTCCCAACAAAGCATTTTAAATTCATGGATTAGATTTCCAAATCCCCTTAGGAGCAGAGAGAATATCCTTAGGGTGTCTACAGCATGGCCTCAGTTTGGGACTTGAGTCCAAACCATTCCTTCACAGGGTCATAAAATCAGAGATCAAAAGCTAGGAAACTAACTGAATAAATGAGTTGTTCAAGGTTATAGGGTCACAAATCTAGAGCTGGAAGAGAACTTTTAATCCATTTCAGACCCACCTACCATTTTACAAATTCAGAAACCGAGGCAAATAAGTTAAGTGACTTGCCCTATTACAGTGTCTATTACAAAGGTAATAATTCTAATCTAGGTCCTCTGTCTCCAGAGACAGGCTCTTTCTTCTCTACCTAATTACAATCACGAAAGAGCAGAATTCAATTCCTGCTCCTGACAATATATATGTTTGTTTTTAAAGGCCAGAAAAAAGGGAACCTCGCCAATTATTTGAATCATTTGTTATTTCTTTTAAGAGTGTTTTTAGTTCCTCTTTGCTGCCTCAATTGCTGTGTTAAATGAACCATATGATACAGTCCTAGGGTTTGAGGAAATGATTGGTCTTGGGAAGATAGAGCTTAAACAGCCCTCCCAGCCTAAATAGACTCTTTTTATATGGTTTGTACCTACCGGACACTTAATAAATGTAGACTGAATGAACAAATGAGTTTAGGCAACAGAGCATCTTTCAAATTTTCTTTTACTTTATTCTGAACATTCTCTGGACTCATTTTCATCTATATTAAGCATTTGGTTGACAAGATTCTAAAGATAAAATGCCAAATACCAGCCAGCTGCCTAAAAGGGCAAAGAAAACAGCAAATCTGACCTCACAGAGGGAGAATGCATGATAATGAAAACATCATATCCCAGGCCACCTCGGAAAATGTGCTAAGTCATTGTCGGGTACTGCCCAAGAAGGAGAAAAGTGAATCTGTTAAGCAATAACAACCCTTTCTCCGTTGTGTAAATTCAAAGCATCCAAGCATACACTCCAGGGTCCTCTTTGAATAGTCATGAGAAAACAGGCATTTATACAACAATAATTTAGCTTGACAAGAATTGTTCGCCGTATTCAACATCGTGTTAAGCTTTGGGAAAAAGGGAACTGGATTCTAAGCAGCTCCTGCCTTCAAGTAGCAAACCACATGACCAAAAACATACACGAAACATATAAATCAGGTAAGTAAAAACAAATATTGAACAGTTATAATTATGGTGAGGCAACTGGGGCTTTGGCCCAAAGTGCTAACATCTGCAAGTGGAGACTTTCCTCCTTGCAGAATACACCATCCTGTGTACCAGCCTCATAGTCCTTCAACAGACTTTGACATGCACAAAATCCAGCTCCAAGCTGCCCCCTCCCCTAGGGTCCCATCAGCACAGCAGCTCTTCTCCTGAGACCTTCCTTCCTTCTAGTTACCATGAGCACACGAGCCAGATTTGGAGATTGTCATCTTCCCTCATGGCATGCCATGTTCCTCTGCTCTCTGGTTCTGCACTCCTCTTTCTGAATTAGGAAGAACTCTTCAGAATACAATGCCCATCTCATGTGTGTCTCTTAGAATTCTGCTCAAGCAACACCTTCTACATGAAGCCTTTCCTAACCCCCAGCTGCTAGAACCCTCCCTTAAAAAATCATCTTGTGTTTATTTTATGTGAGAAGCAATAGGGAGTAGGAGATACAGAGAAAGCCTAGGAGTCAGGATGATGAGGGTTCAAATCATCCTGTGTTTATTTTATGTGAGAAGCAATATGGAGTAGGAGATACAGAGAAAGCCTAGGAGCCAGGATGACGAGGGTTCAAATCATCCTTTGTTTATTTTATGTGAGAAGCAATAGGGAGTAGGAGATACAGAGAAAGCTTAGGAGCCAGGATGACGAGGGTTCAACTCCTATCTCAAGCATGCACAGATAGGACGACTCTAATAAAGTCACACTGTGGCAGGGCTGTAGGCCAGTAATGTCAAACTCAAATAGACAAGGGGGCCATCAAGTGGATCCCTGTGGCTACAGAGTGACTTAGAAAACCACATACTATATTATCTATATTTTATTGTATTTTATTTATTTTGTTATATATTTCCCAATTATTTTTTAATCTGATTCAATAGCTTGTGCTGCATATAAGCCCTCTGTTCTAGCCAACTTTCTAAGTCTATACATTGCCAAAGAAGGTCCCGGCTGCATTAAAAGGTGGTTCAGGACTTCACCCCATGATTTAGTTGCCTGTTCCCACTACCTTTTCTCCCACCAGTGAGTTCTTGATAGAACCTCCATTTTCATGCTCTCCTCCCCCTCCAGTTTGCAGCCCCCTTTTTAAAGTGTTGTCTTTCTTTGTTCAAATATAATCTTAGAGCAGTCTTTCTTTATAATTATTGCACATCTCCCATGCTAAGCATAGTGCCTAGCTCATAGTAAGTACTCAATAAATGCTCATTGACTTGACTTGAGAGAGGAGGAGGTCCTCACCTAGAAGTTCCCTTACACCAACAAAATCACAGGGCCAGTACCTGTGCCCTATATTTTGAACACACTTAATCATCTACATGCTGTCTCTCCCACTATAATATAATCTCCACAAAGGCAGAAATTGTCTGACTTTTGCCTTCATATTCCAAAATCCTGCCTGGCACATAGTAGGTCCTGAAGAGATGTTTATTGGTTGAATGATTCCCATTGCTCCATCCTCCTTTCAATACGATGAAATTCTCACAGCATTGTTGAAACACCAAAGTCAAGGCTGGATTTGAGTACTGGTTATGACACTTACTACTACTATGACTTTGAGCAAGTCACCTAGTATCTTTATTTATTTATTTATAAATGGCAGAGTTCAGCTAGATGACACCTAAGGTCCCTTCTGGTTATGAGTCTAGGACAGGGGTACCCTGTACTAGGAGATTTCTCACTGGAAAAAACAGGCAATCAACCTTCTTAATGGAGTACTGTTTTATCATGCAGGAAGCTCTCCTCCTGAGCTCCTCTGAAGTTTCACGCACCAATAAAGGAAAAACAAACAGCAAAGAGAACATAATGTACATTCCAAACACACCACCATCAAATTTCAAGAAGATGTTTACGCCGTCTTTACTTAAAGCTAATGAAATGGTTTGGGGAAACATTTATCACAAAGGCATATTAGAGGAACTTATTACTCCCCCACCCCCATCTGTTCAGCTAAGAAGGGGGAAAAAAAGGAAAGCAAACCACATAAGGAATTCTCTATCATTCACTAGTGTATCTGAGAAAGAATTCCCAATTACCTTCCATAAAAGTCATTGCTGTCTTTTTTTGTTGTTGTTACTGTTTATTTGTTTAGGGTTTTCTATCCAGATCTCTTACTTCCACAACCAATGCTAAGGGGCTCCTGTACAAGAACGGGAGAGAAATAGTAAGTGACAAGAAGGAAAGCAGCTATATTCTGAAGCTTTTATTTTGTTTCCAAAGCATTATTCCCTGTAACTAGTGCTCAGGTCTCTGTCTGACTAAATTATGTCTATGCAACACATATTTATAAGGCTCCTGCCATGTGCCAGAGGCTTTATTAGCTCAGGGAATGTGGATCACTTTCACAGCAATAATTTTTAAATATCCTAATGTAATAGGATGGACTAGCCAATGAGGGGAGGGCAGTCTTTGAAGCATAAAGATAGACCCTGCCTGGTTTTAGTCCGTTGAGCATTTCCAAGTACCCCTTACTTGTTTGCAATCTAATAACACTGAAACTTTGAGGGGCCACTTTCCAGTCTTGATGATTAAGGGGTTGGTACAATGTGATGGCAAAAAGGTTTGGGTTTTTTTTTTTTTAGTTGGAGTTAGTGTTGGAAGCAACAACCCTTTGGGCTATCCCTAGAATCCTGAGGGGAGGGGTAGTTACCCACCCTCTGGGGAATCTTAATCTGTGAATATGAGTACTGGGTCTGTGAACCAACAGGGAGATCAGAAACAGCATGGGAAGGGGAGGGGGAGGAAACAAGGAGAGAGAGAAGAAAAGTGACAGACAGGGAGATCAGGAGATTACAACTTTCAGCAACAGTTATAAATTATAAATGTTTATAAATGCTTCCTTCACAATCTCTGTCTTAATTATAAAATAATTAAGAATCATAAAATCTTAGACCTGGAAAGTGCCTTACAACACATCTAGTCTGATTCTTCATATATGTGAGAATTCCATAAACAATATACAATCCCATTCAGTAAAATTGAAGAGATCGCTATATGTAAGACAATCTGCTAGGTTTGAGGAATACACAGATGAAGAATGACAATCTCTGCCCTAGAGGAGTTTACACTATGACAGAGGGATTCCGTGTATACATCGATAACTACAGTTCAAGTTAGAAAATGGCAAATGGTCAGCTAAAGCTTGCTTGAAAGATTCTAGTGACAGGGAGCTTGCCATTTCATGAATCATTCAATTAGGACAGCAGGCACTGTGCTGGGCATTGGGGATAAAGACCAAAAAATGTCCCATTTTCAAGGACTTTGCATAAAGCAACCTATTCCCTTTGGAAATAGTTCTTCATGTTAGAAAGTCACTTCTTTTGCTCAGCTTTCCTGCAGCTTCTGCCCATTTGTCCCCCACCACAACCCCTTAAATTCAACTTTGGAGTCCCAGAATCATATAATCACAGAATATTTGGGAGGTGGGAGGGACATGAGGAGCCTTCTAGTGAAGTCTGTAAGCAAAGAAGAAGCTCCACTATACTAAAACCCTCAAGTTAGTCAGCCAGCCAGCCTCTACTCGAAGACCTCCAGAAAGAGGAATTCCACCACTTCCTGGAACAGCCTCCTCGATTTTTTATACATCTAATGGTTAGCAAAATTGTCCTGATCACATCAGTGCTTTAGAAAAATAAAAGTCTCAGCGATATAAGAATGAATTGAAAGCAAGATGGAGCGCAAGAAGACTACTGGGAGTCTGCTGCAGGAAGGGACTTTAGTTCATTTGGGCAGTAACTGTAATAGGGTAGTGCCGCTGGGAATAGATAAAGAGAAGCTAGAGAACAGATACATCGCAAAAGTCTATTTGATGGGGGCTGGGTGGCACAGTGAATAGAGCACCAGCCCTGGAGTCGGAGGACCTGAATTCAAATCCGGCCTCAGACACAACACCCCCACACACAAAAACTAGCCATGTGACCTTGGGCAAGTCACTTAACCCCAGCTGCCCTCTAAAAAGCAAAAAAAAAAAGTCTATTTGATGGGAAATGGTAATTAAGTGGGTATGAGAGACAAGGCATAAGGCATAAAGTCAACATTGTGCTTTCAAACTTGGAAAACTAAATAAATAATAGTACTATGATAACAAATAGAGCAGCCACAATGAGCAACAGGTTTTAAAGAATAAGAATGTAAGCATCATTTCTGGACAGATTGAACTAGAGTTATTGATGGAACATCTAGCTAGGTGATACTGATAATAATTCAGAATTAGACATAGCAATTTGGAAGTCATCTGTATAGAGGGAATAATTGAAGCCATGGTTGTGTCAGTAACAAAAGGAGACATTGGCCAGTAAAAAGAGATGTTTAGGGCCAGCTAGGTGGCACAGTGAATAGAGCACCGGCCCTGAAGTCAGTAGGACCTGAGGTCAAATCTGGCCTCAGGCACTTGACACATTTACTGACTGTGCGACCTTGAACAAGTCGCTTAACTGCAATTGCCCTGCCTTCACCCCTCCAGAGAGAGAGAGAGAGAGAGAGAGAGAGAGAGAGAGAGAGAGAGGTTCAACAATGTGAAATAATGGAAAGATCAAGGAAGGTGCAGATTTTTTAAAACGGCTCATGAATCTGGTGATTAGAAGATCATAAGTGGCCTTTGAAAATCCAGTTTCCTCAGGGTGGAGGGTATGGAATCCAGATTCCAAAAGTTTGAGATGAGATTAGAAGGCATCAAATGTAGAAAATTTTCCAAGAAGATTACTCACAAAGACACATTAGCTGGGTAGGTAGAGAGGGGTCAAGAGAAAAGCTTATTTTTAAAGCATTAGAGAAATCTTAGTTAATTTGTAGGCAATTTAAAAGATAAAGTTAGTATACAATCACCACAAAAATAAACAAAACACCAACTAACAGGAAGATATTAAGCACCAATTATCTACCCAGCAATGTGCTAGGAAATAGAAAGAACACCAATTTAATCTGAGACAGGATGTCTTCTTTCAAGGAGCTGACAGCAAAAGTTAATTTAACAGCAACAATTCTCTCTCTCTCTCTCTCTCTCTCTCTCTCTCTCTCTCTCTCTCTCTGCATACACACACACAAATGCATGTGTGTGTATGCTATAAAGTTCTACATTTGTGTTAGAAACAACAAAAGAAATAAGAATTAAGAGAAGCATACATGTGTACTGGAATCATCGGAAAAGGTTCTGAAAGAAAGTAAGATCTGGGGCAGATGTTAAAGGATAAAAAAGGTATGGACTATCAAAGAAGAATGGGTAGTGGGAGATATGTCATGAGGCAAGGCAGGAATGACCATGGTGTATTGGGGGTGTGATAGGGGATTCACCTATGTCAGATATCAATGGCATGAGCAGTATATGGTAGGCAGTATTTTCCGCTGGCCATACAGTCATGGAAATAGAGTTGGGAGGATTTCAGAGGTCATCTATCCCAACCCTAACTCAAGTCATGAATCCTTTCTAGAAGAGATGGTCATCTAACTTATCCCTTTACACCTACAGTAATGACAAAGTCACTTTGTTTTTTCCAGTTTTGGACAACTCTAATTTTTAAGTTCTCCCTTGTGTACAGATGAACTATACTCCCCTGTAACTTCTAACCTTTGCTCCTAGTTTTATCCTCTGGGGCTGAGAAGAATAACTCAAACTCCTTTTTTACCACCTTTTGGCCACAATGACAGTTCCTTCATAAGGAACCCTACCATAAAATTTCAGATGAAGATTCAAAGGAACCCTAGGCACTCTGGAACCCAACCCCCTCATCTTACAGATGAAACATGGAGGTGAAGTGCTTTGTTCAGTCTCACAGCTAAAAAGTATCTGAGAGAAGATTTGAACACATATTTTCCTGATTCCAATCTATCAACTACAACACCATGCTGTCCGTGTCTTCCATCTCAAATATTGGGGATGCACTTAAAAATTTCCAAGGCTTTATGAAACTCATTGCCTTATACAATTTGAAAGGACCTTTTCCTATGCCAAAATCCCCAAGAGCTCAAAATTCCCAGGCCCTCAGTAATCAAACAAGCATGGGATATAATACATGGGTGCCATTGAAATGTCCAGTAACTTCCTTTGTTCTAGCTATAAGCCGACTCTTAGTGTTGTGTGAATTTGCTGGAATAAAGGGAATGAGTTGAACTTTGAAGAAAGTTCTTTGTTCTAAGCATCTCTTTGCCATCCAATATATTCTTTGTCTTATTAATCAGCAGTTATCTCAGCAAAATTGTTAGCTTTTATAGTTGGATTACTTTTCCATGCCAGGAGTGAAAATTAATCTATAAATAAGTAAAGAGGCAATATTTCTGATGAGACTGGAGTCAGAAATGCCTGATGTGCCTGCTGCAGGCCAGGATCCCACTGGTTGTATTTAGGATGACTTTCTGGGTGGCATTTTAGATCTCCATCTCACTTTCAAGATGTAACTACGAGATCCATGAAATTCTTGGGATGGGAGGTGAGTAAGAATCTTTAGTGCCCCAAAATTTACTCTGCCTGAGTTTGAAAACTGGCTATAAGAAGTTGCAAACGTGTGCAAAAAAAAAGGCATGGAGTCTGCACAAACAGGAGGATGAAGAGGAGAGGAAGATTTTCCTTAAAATACTTTCACAAGTGATATTCCTATAAAAGTGCTTGAACCTTTTTCTAACCTGTGTTGCTCCAATTGGGAAAGCGCTCTAGCTTACCTGAGTTCCAAACTTTAAAGATTACCTCATCTGAGAATTCCAAATTGTCCAAATGCCATCTCTGCTTTATTAATCTTCTGATTATATGCTCAGCCAGTACTGCATCACTTCACAAATTAAGCCCATCTGCTCTTTTTGTGTTTTCCAACTTTGTTTATCATTAGACTGAAACCAACTTTCCATGATCAGTGTAATTACTACTCTGCCAAACCCAAGTTTTGGATAGGACATGCACCATGGGGAAACATTTGACTTAATGAGTTTTTCTGAGGCAACACAGAACAATTTAATAAACTACTGGGTTGTCCCTGACTCAACTTTGTTATCTGTTTTTGCCAATAAGTGGGCCAAGAAAAGGAAAAAAAATTATATAGTCAATACCTTCACCCCACCTACAAAGCAAAGTGGATAATGAAAACAAAGGGATTTTGTCTTCTACTTTACATGTAGTAAGGATCCTATCTTACTGTAATTACTATAACAAACAAATTTTAAGACAAATACAAAAAAAGATCATTCTTCACCCAGAAGATTCTAACCAAAAAGCAAAAGTTAAAATGTAAACTGGGGCACCCTACATCTTCCTAAAATGATTTCAAAGACTGAAATTCTACTATCCTCCCCATATGTTATTCCCAACATACATGGACACCAAAACCAGCTATGTGTCATCTAATGGACAATCCAACAATGTTCGGAAAGAGCCAGCACCAGAAGCTTATATTGCATACACCAGCATAGTGTATACTATGCCATACTATACATATACTACTAGATAGTAATAATAATGCAAAGATTAAAGAACTTGGGGCTGGAAGGGGACCTTAGAAATCATGTAGCCCAACCCTTTATTTTACAGAGGATCAGAGAGCTTAGGTGACTTATTGAGGGTCACAAAGTCAATTAGCAGCATAAGTGAGGCTGAAAACCAGGCCTCCTTATACCGTGACCAAGGCTTTTTCCACAATATCACACTTCCTCTTAATATCAAATATTTACATTTAAGAAGATGTATTATTCTAACTTCAATGCCTAGGGAAAAAAACATGCCAAAATCTACAAAGATCCTCTAGCATATAATAGACATGAGTAACATGAATAATAGAGAAAAAGAGGTGACAGGACAACTTAATACCCAATATTTTACATATAGACAACACCACAAAGTCACCAGCAAGACATATGCTTTAAGTTGTTTTTCCCATAGTAAAGATCAACGTGCTTGGTATTACCTATCTTTCAACACCTCATCCCCTATATGGGAGATATCTAACTGGAAAAGCATATTGTCTGGGGCCATGGAACCCAGTAAAGTCAACTGACCTTTGTGGGTATCCAACCCAAGACCTCAGCCGGACAAGCACAGTTCTTTAGCCAATAGTATTACTTGGCTAACTTGATGGCCTTCTATAACATAATGAAACACTTAAGTCCTCAACCTTTTCCAATTTTTAACATTCCAGCATGGCCTCTTCTTACCTTTAACAGCCAATCATCAAAAGTTTCTCTTCCTGTGATGGCAGCAGAAGCTCAGTGAGTTGCCCCAAGCTACCCCGGGTAAACATGAAAAGCCATGTTTTGATCCAACTTCTCTGATTCTAAAGTCAGGACTCCTTCCACTGTGCTGTGCTATCTCCTTTCAGATTATTTCATTTGCAACACATTAAATTGAAGATGACAGCAGGAAATCCAAAAGTCATGAAGAGTCTAGGAAACAGTTTGAGATAGGAGGAGACTTTGTTCGGAGAAGGGTGTAGAACTGGGCCAAAGAGATTTAAAAGTCGGAATGGACATAATTAGTCTTGGGAATGGAAGGTGGAGAAAAAAGAAGGGGAGGAAAGCTAAACACCAAGCTCTGGAGAAAGAGTTTTAAAGAAGAATGAAAACTCAGCAGAATTCAAAAAGAATGTAGATACAGAAATAATCACCATATCTGCTTCATCGGTTACACTAAAACCTTTGCCTATGTGGATCACAACAAAATGTGACAAGTCTTTAAAGTGACGGGAATATCAGATGATCTTATTTGTCTCCTGAGGAACTTGTATGTGGGCCAAGAAACAATAGTTACATCTGAACCTGGAACAAGTGTTTAAGATTGGAAAAAGAGTATAACAATGCTGTATATTGTCACTGATTTAATGCATATGCAGAGCACATCATGCAAAATGTCACACTGGATGAATCAAAAGCCTAAATTAAGGTTGCCGGGAGAAATATCAACAACCTCAGATAAGCAGACGATACTACTCTGATGGCAGAAAGGGAAGAAGAATTAAGAAGCTTCTTGATAAGTGTGAGAGGAGAGTGTAAAAGCTTACTTGAAGCTTAACATAAAAAACAGCTAAGATCTTGGCAACTGGTCTCATCACTTCCTGGCAACTAGAGGGAGAAGAAATGGAAGCAGCGTCAGATGATATATTCTTGGGCTCAAAGATCACTGTAAATGGCAACAGCAGTGCTGAAATGAAAAGAAACTTGCTCCTTGGAAGGAAAGCTATGACAAATCTGGACAGTATAATAAAAATCAGGGGCATATTCTTGCCTGCAAAGGTCCACGTGGTCAAAGCTATGGTTTTTCCAGTAGCGATGTGTAACTGTGAGACTTGGTCTATAAGGAAAGCTGAGCACCACAGAATCAGTGCTTTCAAATTGTTCTGGGGAAGACTTCTGAGAGTCTCTTGGACAGCAAGGGGATCAAATAAGTCAAACCTTAAAGAAATTAATTCAGGCTATTCACTGGAAGGTCAAATACTGAAGCTTGAATAGTTTGGCCACATAATGAAAAGACAGGAATTCATTGGAAAAGATCCTGATGTTGGGAAAGATTGAAGGAGAAAGGCAAAGTAGAGGGGAGAGGATGAGATGGGTGTATAGATTAGATAGATGAAAGTAACAAACAGGAACCTGAAAAACTTCAAGAGATAGTGGAAGATGGAAGGGCCTGGCATGAAGGGATAGTCAGTGTCAAGTAGCATTTACTAAGTACCTACTATATGCCAGCCAGACACTCTGGTAAGCATGTAGGATACAAAGAGCAAAAGAATAATAATAATAAAGTACATGTTCTCAAGGAGCTCACAGTGTGATGAGCGAGACTACATGCAAACAGCTAAGTATGGACAAGATATAGACAAGGTCTATCAGGCATAGTGTCAGAGCAAAGGCACTAAGATTAAGGAGGACTAAGGAAAACTTTTTTCCAGAAGGTGGGATTTTAGCTATGACTTTAAGGAAACAAGGGGAGCTAAGAGGTGGAGAAAAGGAAGGAGAAAGTTCCAGGCATGGGGAATAGCCAGTGAAAATGGACATACAGGAGACAGGGTCTCTTGTTCAAGGTCAGCAAGGAAACTAATGTCCTGGAATCAAAGAGTACACAGAGGGGAATAAGATGGAAGAAGACTGGAGAGGTAGGAAGGGGCTAGGACAGAAAAGGCTTTACAAGCCAAATAGAGGACTTTATATTTGCTCAAGAGGTAGTAGGGAACCACTAGATCTTGAAGCAAGTATATTTGAAAAGCAGGAAAGCCAATGAAGCAGTAGAAGTTAAAGATGAATTAATTACATAAGTTGCAGTGCCAGTCATCTCCTCCACATCAAGGCTGGACCGAAGTCTAGTTGATGATGGAAAGTGTGGCATCATCATCATCATCACCATCGTCATCACAACAAAAATAACAATAACACCACATCTCTTTGGCACAGTTAAATTTACAAAGCATTTTCCTTACAACCATTTTGTGAAGTAGGAAAGGCAATTGTCATTATCCAAATTCTACAAATCAGAAAGCAAAGGCTAAAAGGAAGTTAAAATTAGTTCATAGTTACACAGAGCCAGAATTTGAACCCAAGACTTCTAGTCACAGAGCTGCCTCATAAAATTTTGACTTTGGGCTCAGCAGCAGCTTTTCACAGAAATGGATAAAATGTGATCATCAAAGTTGGCTACCATTGCTACATGTTTTTCTGTGGTCTCTCAAAAGTATTCAGAAATTTCTCAGAGGCCTAGGAGTCCATCTACATCACTTACATTGAGGAAGAGTTTATATTCTGCTCCTAATTCAAAGGAGAATTTCCAGAATTTTTCCTAGCGGATTCTAAGTAGCAACAAACAAGCATTTTCCACTTCTTGAAAAACAGAACACTGATAATTGGTAAAAGGTAGAAGTTTACTAAGCTATGCAACTCTGGACAAGTCTCTTAACTCTGTTTGCCTCAGTTCCTCATCTGTAAAATGAGCTGGAGAAGGAAATGGCAAACTACTCTAGTATCTTTGCCAAGAAAACCCCAAATAGGGTCTCAAAGACTCAGACAACTGAACAACGACAAAAATAACACAACAACAGAAGCAGGATAGCATAGTAAGTAGAGAATCAGTTGCTGAGTCAGGATCATCTAGGTTCAAGACCTACCACTGACATCCTGGCTATGTGATTCTGGGCTAATCACTTGAACTTTCAGTGCCCCTCTACCCCCTAACCTGAAACTCTGTAAGACTTAACGTGCAGAACAGGTGCTGATCTGTTTTGAAAGAAAGAACTTTATGAACCAGTAAAATCACAAGTCTTAAAACACACATATATAATATATACACATACGTACATAGTAGAGAGAGGAGAAGGGGGAGATAGGGGGGAGAAAAGGAGAGAGAGGGGGGAGAGGGAGGGGAGAGTGAGAGAGAGAGAGAGAGAGAGAGAGAGAGAGAGAGAGAGAGAGAGAGAGAGAGAGAGAGAGAGAGAGAGAGAGAGAAGGAAGCAAATGAACAAATCCATGCACGATTCCAAGAAATTTTGAGCTCAAGGGCAACAGAGACAGGGAGAATGAAGAACATGACCTGACAAGGTTAGGCAGGGTCCTGCAGAGCAAAGTTAAGGCAGGCAAGGTATGATTAAATGAACAGATGTCCAGAGTTTGTAGGCAGAAGTGCTACTTCTGGGAAATGATCCAAAGGTTAAGGTTTAGCTATTTTGGAAATTGGCCATCTGCCAAGGAAAATACAGGCCCACCTAAGTTGGGACAAAACTGTCAGCAAACTGGGGTGGGAGGGGGCAAGAACAGAGGTAAACATTCAGTGTTATCCTCCCTGCTCCTAAGAGAAGCTGGGTATAGGGATTCAGAAATGTGAATGTTAAATAGGTACAATGAGTAATTATCACTTAGCATAATTCAATTTAATATGGGAATTTTATATTTTATCATGGAAGCATAAAGAATACTTCTCCTATCTAATGTGCATTGACTTTATTCACATTTCTCAAAGGAGCAGACCTGCAAAACAACCATTTCTCTCCTACCCTCTGACCCGACTGGGTTCTCCTAAGTCCAACGTTCACCCAATTTACATCTCTAGTCGACATGACGGGTAAGTCCATTACAGCCCTAAATCTGTGCTTCTAGAATTCTCTACCTCTAGCTATTCCACAGTATCCCATAATAAGCCCCCACTAAGATCCTGGAACCAAATGAGACAGAAGCAACAATGCCAGAACATCACTCCCCATCAGTAGGAAGGGAGGAGGGGAATGGGGGAAGAGGAGCAAGCATTTATTACCTACTATGTGCCTGGCACTACACTGAGAGCTTTATAAATATCACATTTGATCCTCATAATAAGCTTGTGAAGTGCTCCTATTATACTCATTTTATAGATGAGGAAACTGAGGCAGGCAGAAGTCAAAATGACTTGCCAAGGATTGAACAACTAGTTCAAATTTGAACTCAGGTCTTCCTGACTCCAGATCCAGCAGTCTATCCGCTGGGATGCCAAGCTGTCTCAAAAAGGTGTAGGAGAAAGAACTGAACTGGATTTGGAGTTAGAAAGCATGAACTTCTATACTAGCTGTCCTCCCTATAGAATCTATCTACAGCCTTCATCTCTGAGCCCTGGCTCCCTCATCTATAAAGTGATAGGGCTGCAATCTTAAACTCGGAGAATAACTGAAAATATATACCTCCCTCGCTGTACTGGAGGAGGACTACAGGTTATGGAGTAGCCTTGGTACCATCAGCCATGGTTGATAAGTTTTAATAAATTTATTTCCCCCACCTCACTTCCTAAACTACATCCTTATAACAAGGAGCTCACTGGGTAGGGTTGAGAAGGACTATATTTAGTAATTAATTTTATATAAAAAATAAGATTTTTGCAAATGAGAGATTTGTACAAGATCATTTCTAAAGTCTTTTCTAGCTAAAAAGTGTAATTCTAGTGTTTAGTAGGGAATTCATATGTTAAATTAGGTCTTATCAAGATTCTGGATCTGGACCCAGAGTGACTGATGATAAGCCAGGATAGATAATATCAGGGAAGTTGCAGCAGTTTAAGGAACTTTGCTCCAGACTATTGATCTTCTCTGGCCTATAACCCTGAACTTCCATCCTATCCTGTCACCCTTACTGATTTTGACTTCCTGGATTACTCATCCTGGTTTGCTAGGTCTGATTTACCTTAGATCCTAAACTCCTTATTTCCTGCCCTGGCCAAGTAACTTGATCCCAGTTCCTAAGTGTCTCCTTTCCTTAATGGACTGATTTGAGCATTTTTAGTTTTATGCTTTATGTTACTGCAATTAAGCCAATGGTTAAATGAAAGAGCAGTTTTTCCTTCCTGACATCTTAAAGCCAAATTAAGAATCCAAGTGTTGTTTTATGACAAACCTCAGTCTTGCCATCTGGCCTCTGTGATCCATTCCAACTCTAAGTTTATAATCTCACTTCTTAATAACATATACGCAACTATATGTATATGGGGGCAGTTAGGTGGCACAGTGAATAGAGTGGATAGAGTGCCAGGACTGAAGTCAAGAAGACTCATCTTCTTGAGTTCAAATCTGGTTTTAGACACTTTGTACCTATGTGACCCTGAGCAAATCACTTAACCTTTTTGCCTCAGTTTCCTCAGCTGTAGAATGATCTAGAGAAGGAAATAACAAACCGCTCTAGTATCTTTGCCAGGAAAACCCCAAATAGGGTCAAAAAAAGACAACTAAAAAATAAATTAACAACAAATATGTGTATAACTTTAAACAAATTTCCCATTCACAGACAAAAGGAACTAGTTCATAAGCATCAAATATATCAGAAACCAGATTTCATTTTTCTTTTGCTGGGATCATGTTTTATTTTTTTAATTTTATGTGTATTTTTAGTTTACAATATTCATTTCCACAAGATTTTGAGTTACAAATTTTCTCCCTATCAGAAATCACATTTCTTTATGTGAGAAATCTAAATTTTATAGAAGTATGCACCTTTCTATGCAGTAACCTGTGTGTCTCCAATACCAACCAGCCATAATAGAAGAGACAATTTTCACACTGAAATCTAACATATGGTAGGACTGGTTCAACCCAAGGTTCTAGAAAACAGACATTGGTTCGCAGCTAAAAGGAAGTTGTGGGAGAGAAGGTCAAAGTCTTAGAATGCAAGTGTGAAAGAGAATGCAAAGACTGTGGTCTGGAGAAAGGATAGGGGTAGAGAATAGACATGAGATTCCATGGTATAGGAAATTCCTGGATGAGGGAACTCACTCTAGTAATGCAGGTTGGCACCTCCATTGCAACTTGTAATCTTAGAGAATAACTAAGAGCACTGAAAGATAAAGTACCTTACGCAAGATCACACCAAAGTATATTTCAGAGTTGGAGCTTTATTCAAATCTTCTTGGATCAGAGATCTCCCCATCCTCTATACCACACTATCTCAGTTCAGTTTGATTATGGCAGATATTCATAGCTGAATGTAGATTTAAATTATCCCTGTGAAAATGAAGCCATCACACTTGAATTTGTTTCAAAAATCAAATAACCTGCCACACAGATCCCACCTTCTGAAAATTGTTCTTGCATTATTTTGGACTCACTTCTGAAAAGACAGACATTCATTTTTAAAATCCTGCTCCCCTTTCCATACCTGGCTAGTCCTTGATCAGCCTAATTGTCATTCTGCAGGCACACCAAAACTAGTTCTTATTCTTCTCCTTAACCATTACCAATTCCGCAAATGCTCTGATGTGAGGGATGTGATTTTGCTGATAGATGTACTTATAAATTCACTAAACAGGAGCCTGCATGATCCTGGCATACCCACACCCACCCAAGGAAATACTGCATTAGGCAAAACATTAGAGAAGCCAGTTAACTCCATCAAAACAATGTTATAAATGGGTAATTGATCAATGTTACACTAAGTTTCACAGCTAGGATTTCTTCGTAATGCAATAATGGTGTTATTGCTAAATGACATTGGAAGGAGCAGTGCTCTACAGGTATACCGTTATAGTGTGGAGTCCCTCACCAGTACACCGGAATCTGTCAATATATCTCATGGTTTTACCTGTCTGTTGACCTCTCAGTCCGTTTCTGCTGCTATGAATCTCTCTCTGAGACCTGCCCAGATTTCCATCAGGGAGGGAGATGCAGCCAAGAACAGAGCCTATTCCTGACCCTTTCTAATGACTTCACCTTTACACACAATCAATGAGTAGTCCGAGCTGCCTGAATGGCTAAAGGGGGACCCAGCCAGTTGGGTAACTCAGCTCGACCTCTCCCTCTCCTCTCCAAAGGAAGGCAAATTTTAATGGCCAGAAGCTCCCGAGTTAACTTGGTGTTTACTGCCTAGATTCCTTCCTTCCTCTTTCTTCCTTTCTTTCTTTCTGATGGTCTTCCTCTCCCAGTTTGATTTTTTTTCTTTTTTCTAATTAAAGGGGCCATCCCTTGACTCACTCCTTAAAGAGGCCTATTCGCTGGATGGGTATCACTTCATTCAAAGTGAGAACCTGAAGAGGCCTTAGCCTAAATGGACCAGGGTCTCCCATTGCATCCTGGGTCATCTCCAGTCATCCTGATGAATATCGGGTCACTGGATTCAGATAGCTCTGGAGGAGAAAGTGAGGCTGGTGACCTTGCCCAGCCCTCCATCACTCAAATCAAAGTCAACTACAACTCATGTCATAGTTTTTCTGACGTCATAGTCTTCTTCAAGAACAAAGGACAAACACAACAACAACATCCAAATCCTAGCACTCATTCATCTCCTACAAAGATCTAAAAGTCTCGAGGCAAATGCCAAGTTATCACCTCTCATAAAGTTCTTCTAGCTTATGGTTGTTGATGTCTATCTTCTCCAAAACAGTTTGCCCACTAATCATCCTACACTAGGCTTGGGTTTCAGAGTTGTGTGATATTAGATTGTTGGTATGTGCTTGGATCATAAATTAAGAACTCAATTGTACCATGGAGACCCTCTAGTCCAATCTGATGATTTATCAGGGTTCTTTCCACTGAACAGTGCTAGTTTTGAAGATAACTTAAACTCAGGTTTAATGATATCGTTCTAATTTTTTATAAAATGCAACACCTTCTATACAATCAAGAGTAGGTGGCATCACAGGCCCCCTAAAACTGTAGTTCATTAAGCAGAGTTTTTTCCAAAGTCGAAGGTTTAGGTTTCCTTTTTTTTTTTTAATAGGGTTGGGAAGGGAAGTGGGAAAGAGAAAAAAAAATGAAGGCTTGATAACTGGGAGGGAGGGGAATAAAATACTTTAAAAGAATACCTTGTGATAAACTTAGTTAAAGATGTCAATTTTATTCAATTTCTCGGGTCCTTTAATCATCCCAACTTCTCCCCTGAAACAAATATTTCTAACACCATTATTATTCCAATTCTGAGGTAAGACTGTGAGTCATGGACTACTACAGTATCTAAATACAAATTAAGAATTACCCAAAGGAAAACAGAAAGTTCAGAAGTTTTTAACTCTTTAACCCAAAGGAATGCTTAATGCTCAGAATAATATGCTTTGTGGCAGGATGAAAAGATGTACATTTAGTCAAAGGGGCCTGTCAGCATCTCTAACCAAACTTCATATATTGCTATGTGCCATCAAAATATAGGGCCAACTCAAGGAGTCCTGCTTAGTTAGAAGGAAACTATGGTCAATTGTAGATTTCAATTGGGACCATACACTACATGGTATTAAATGGGAAAATATCTTGTCCTCAGAATTTCATGTACTCAGTACACCTGAGACGTCCTTTTAGAAACAGAACCAACTTGTAACAATCAGCAATCTTGGTCAGCTGGGGGATAAATTTAACCTACTTTTTTAAAAATTTGATTTGTCTAGGAATGAAGAATACTTTGCTGACTTGCACTTCCGAGTCCATAAATTTCAATCAATGTAACATTGTCAATTGATGGGATTCTTGGCACCTGTTCAGTCTATAATGGAACAAAAATGAAGATAAAGATTCTCAGCCCTAGAGAGATACAAATATTCCACCTTCCAGAGGACTTACATGAAAGCTGCACAATTGTGACTGAGAACATCCTTGCTAGCTCCTCATGGCACTTCAAATACAGGGCCATGAAGGGAAAGGTGTCAGCATAGGAAGAGTCATCTTTCAGACCAGTAGAATTGAAAAACAGACAAAACATCAGTTCTGGAATTAGAAGATTGATATTCCAATGCCAACTGTATAATGTGGTAGAAGTAAAGTGATCTGTCCAGGGTCATACAACTTAGGTAAAATCATTTAACCCCTCTGAGCTTCAGTTTCCTTATCTGGAAAATGAGGATAAAAATAATTAGATTACCTTCTTTTCCAGGTTGTATGAATAAAGTGCTTTACCAAGTGCCATATCACTGTGAACTATACTGTTATTCTTTCTCTGATAGAAAGCAAACATGATGAAGAGACTTATAAATGTTAGAAAATCTAAAAATCATTTCCATCTGGTAGATGAATGCATTACATTTGTTTCTAGCACATTTACACTCCTAATTACTTTTTGCTTAAGGAAATATTAAAACTAGTTGCATTTCCTGAACACAAGCCAAATGTTAATGAAAGGAGAAAGGAATAGTTCAGAAATATACATTGCAGCTGGAAGAAAATAGATTAGAATTTAATATTTGCTGCAGATAATCCACAAAGTAGATAAATGAAAGTTGGCTCCATTGAGAAAATGGATGCTATCTTGTCTGCAGTAGAATGACAATGAACTTGCTTTGAACTTATAATGATCAAGTTAGGAATAGTCTCTAGATTCTTGCCATCAATTTCATTTTTATACTAATCAATTAACAAGCATTTTTCAAGCACCTGCTATGTACCAGGCACTGTGCTAAACTCTGAGAATATAAATGAAAATAATGAAAGAATTCTTGGTCTCAATAAATTTGTAGAAATATTCCACAAAATTCTGAAATTAGCACCTTCCCATGGTATGGGGGTTGACCTCAAAACTCTAGAAAGCTATGCTAACAGAAGACAAGCTCTGGAAGACTCCACCATGTGGAAAAGGCTTAAGTATGGGATACAGTATCTGTTGCCCATGGACCAGCTAAATTCAAAGACACTATTCACCAGGTTGGCCAAGAATATTATTGATTTTTCAGTGTCAGTGAACGTTAGAGACAATTTGATAAGTTGTTAAGGAGATGCTTCCAGAATGTATGGTGGGAATACCAACATCATTCAGATCACAGCTCTTTTGAGCCCTAAAATCATGTTAAAGCCAATATGAAAAGAGATTTTTAATCCAAGGGGTCCTATTACCATATGAGCTTAGAGAATAGTAAATACAGGCAAAGGTCAAACATTTATTAGGCCTTAGACATTACTTGGGACCAGAAATATTGGGATCTCAGGCAAAGATCTGGTAATTCCACTATCATGATTGATATCAGACTGAATACTAAAAGTTTCAGGTTCTCAGGCACTAAGGTACATCAATCTATTCCCTCATGACCCTACTCTCCATTAATATAACTTGGAGGATCTAAGAGCCCCTCTCTGGCCACTATCCCATTTATGTTGTCTCCCCAACTAGGGTTAAACTCCTTGAGGGAGGAATATTTAATTTAGCTTCCTTATCATAGACAGAATGTTCTACATGTGGGCTATCTTCTATTTAGGCTTCATCCCCCATCATCTTGGGCTATAACTATTGTTCTTATTGTTCAGTCCTTTCAGGCAAGTCCAACTCTTCATGACCCCATCTAGAGTTTTCTTGGCAAAGATACTGAAATGGCTTGCCATTTCCTTCTCCAGTTTATTTTAAAAATGAGGAAACTGAGGCAAATAGGGTTAGGTGATTTGCCCAAGGTCACACAGTTAATAAATGTCTGAGGTCAGATTTGAACTCGGGAAGATGAGTCTTCCAGACTTCAGGCATGGCATTCTATCTACTTCATCACCTAGTAGAAAAATGAAAAATCTGCCCACTTTCTGGGCACCTAGACTATGATTTGAGCTCCTTGCCACTACATCAGCACCATCATATTTAAAGAGGTAACGCTGTACCAAAACCATTATAATTATAGGACTGGAAGACAGAGAATTCCAAGCAATTTGCCCAGACCAATGGTTAACAATTTTACACCTTCTGGCTCCCTAATTTTAGTGTTTAGATTCACCATCTCCAGACTAAAAATCTTCCTTTTACTACCAAATTCTAGAAAGAATAGTCTATACTCACTGACTCCACTTCCAAAAATTTCTAAGTAAATCCATTGTTTGGGACTCAGAATGTATTTTCACATGGAAATAATATTATGTGTTAGATGTGATATGTGCTGGTTAGGTTTCCAAGCTAGGCCACAAAAACCTACTAAATTTATAACATAGCTGAGCTATAACACATTTGCAATGAAATTTAGTAGAAAACAGTACTATTATAATGGAGTCATTAAGAACCAAAAAAATTAAAATGAATAAAAAATCATTTTTTCATCTATCTTAAATGCTGGTACTTTGGAAAATGCCAACTGAATTACAAGAGAATGAGGATGTAGATGAAATCTTTTGTGGAGATGCAGAAGAAGCGATCAAGACTTTGGAGGCTGATTTCAATGATTTTTATATTACTATATGTCTAGTTTCACTTTAAAATGTCTTTCTGTTGCCTTGAAACAAATATGTCATTACCAAAACTTTTATGCTCATGAGCTATGATTGGGTTCAGGTTTTGGCTCACAAATAGAATGGAGAGTAGAAAGACAAGGAAAGATGGGGGGGGCAGAGGGAGAGAAAGATGGAGAGGGAGGGAAGGAGGAGGGACAAAGAGAAAGAGAGACAGAGACAAAGACAAAGAGAGACAGACACAAAGACAGATGGAAACAGAGAGACACAGAGAAAGACACTAATACAGACACAGAGAAACTGAGATTCTTAAGAATATACACAATAAAGGGAAGGAAACATGAAAGAGGGAAAGAAGGTGTTGTATGCATGCATAAATTTGATAGAATACCTGTGGTGGAATTGAATCATATAGAAGCCAAAGTGAAGGAGTAGACACAATATGTATATTAGAAGTAAATGGAAATGATGGGGGCAGGATTGTTGGGAGTGAGAACAAATGCAAATAGATCCCAACTGGAAAAAGGGAGTCATTCAACAAAACTAATGTGAATGCATAAAACCAACTTACATGTGCTTAGATGCAATTTTGTTGGGAGAAGAGGTGATCTATCACCCAAAGAACATACCCCAACACAGATCACCTTCTAGATCTCCAGGAAAAAAAGAAAAGATTAGAATAAAAGTGAGTGCCTGCAAAAAGGACTTGTTTGTTGGAATCAAGAAAGATAACAATGGGAAAATACCACTGCTTGATTAGCTAGACTGACAATAATGGACAACAAAGTGAGAACTTAATTACTTCAATTTTAAGGATGGTACCAGCAAGCTAACAGAAAGCCACATGGCACTAGAACAGTGGGATAAAGCAGGGTTGCCTGTTTTTTTTTATGACCTGAGAGCTCTGAATGGTTTTAATCCATTTAAATAAAATAAAATTTTACTTTTAAAATTATATTTTAAAATGTTAGAAGCGTTCTTAGCTCACTGGCCATATAAAAACAGGTAGAAGGTCAGGGTGTATTGTGCTGACTCCTGGGATATAAGACCATCAAATCAAAAGAGCATTCTTCAAAAACTGATGCTCTGTGGCAAAACTCTGATTGATCTGTCCTGGTTATAACCCTAAAATATTGCCCTATGTTGAAAAATAGGAATAGGATGAAATATGAAAACTATAAGCCAGTGATCCTAATGGCAATACCCAAGAGAATTCTAGAACATGTCATTAAAGGACTGAATTGTGTGTGCTTATAATTCAAGTGTTATTAGTAATAAAGGAGGTGGCTATCACCAAAAGTCAGCCTGGCTTTACCAGAAAGACGACATATCTGACTAATTTCATTCAATTTTTTTACTTCTAACAATAATGTTTAAAATTGCTGATATTTATATAATATTTCTTGGAGGAGTGGCAAAGCATTTGCAAAGCAATTTATATACATTATTTCAATTGATCTAGATCAGAAAAATAGCTTAGACACAGTATATCTGGATTTTAATGCAACATTTAACAAAATCTCTAACTTTATCCTTATGGGCAAAATGGAAATGAGGGCTCGATAAGAACTAAGTAGATTCAGAACTGATTAGCCAACAAGGTCCAAGAAATTAATATGTTGATTTCTTACTGGGAGGGAAGCCTCAGATATGTGTCTCTTTGTCCTAGTGCTGTTAGGTATTTTCATGAATTACATAGATGAAGACATAGATGGTATGCTTCTCAATCTGCGGTGATGTCAAATTGGGAGGGATAAATAACACACTAAATGAGTAAGTCAGGATCCTGGACAGAATAGAAGAATCAGCTGAATCTAATGATAGAATTTAATAGCTTTGATAGGCAAGAATTTTGGGTTGAATCCAATAAGATAAAATTTAATAGAGATAAATGTAAAGCCTTACTCTGTGTTAAAAAAAAAAAAATCAACTTCACAAGTACCAGATAAGGAATGTTTGATAAAACAACTGTTTGCCTGCAAAAGATCTAGGGGACTGTAAGTTCCATAGGCATCAATAGTCTCATAATGGCATCCAAGAAAGGCAATCCAATCTAAGAGTATAAGAAGTCAAGTATAATAAGACCTAGAAAGATGATAAAATCACTGCCCTAATCATATTATGCATAAAACATGTTCAGATTGGGGACTAGCCAGGGTTCTTAACCCTTTTTGTGTCATAGAGTCCTTTGACATTCCAGGGAAGCCTATGGACCTTTTTGCAGTATAATGCTATTAAATACATAAAATAAAATTCACAGAATTACAAAGGAAACCAAATGCACACACACACACACACACACACACACATTTTTTAAACCAGTTGATAAACTCTAGGTTAGAAACCACTAAACTAGAAAAAGGCAACCCAGTAAAGGGTCTCAAGTTCATGCCATAAAAGGATTAACTGAAGGACCTAGGGGTGTTTGACCTGGAGAAGATTACTTAAAAGGGCATGATGACTGCCTTCAAGAATTTGAAGGATTAGATGTGTTTTGCTTGACCTCATAGATAAGAAAAATTAGGTGCAATAGGTAAGAATAAGAGAGAAGCAAATTTAGGCTTTTTATGTGGGGGGAAAGTTTCCTAACAATTAGAGTGTTCCAAAAGTGCAATGGGCTGCTTCATCAAGTAGTGGGTTCCCCATTTCAGGATGTTTTCAAGCAAAAACTAGACAACCATTTATCAAAGACGCTGTAGATGTATTGGCTTCCTATTCGGGTAATAATGAGACTGTAATAATTTCAGGGTGCCTCCTTTTCACTTCAGATATTATGAAAATAAACTCCCCATAGTGGCCACTATAGTATGCTGCCATCCCAGGACAGCTTGGTCAATCAGAGCCCCAATGACAGCAACACCACACTGGGAACTCCTATTTATATAGCCCTCACTGGTTTTCAAAGGGCTCTTTCCTCAATACCACTCTGGATGCTAGGACAACAGACAAGAACAGGCTGGTTGTACCCGAATAAGTAATCCTGACTGGGGAGATAAAAGAAGATCTAGGGTTTGTGAGAGGAAAGGGTTCATTTACAAGTTGATTCTTTATAATCTAGATTGCCTTCCTATACCTTGTTCCTAGAATTGTGAAGCTGTGTTATCATGCATTGCATCCCTTTAAAAATCATGTTGGAAAAAATAAATGAGAAGTCAGTATAGAAAGATATGCTCCCAGAGATCCACCCTGATAAGGGAGATAGCTAAATTATGTGAAATTATTTATAGCTCAACTGGCCATCACACCAAGTTGTTAACTAATCACAGGAAAAACAACTAAGAGTAACTTGGTCAATATAGAAGCAACAAAAACCATAAAATAAAGAGGGGCTATGTAGAAGAACAAAATTAATCTTAAATAACATGTCCAACAATTGTTAATGTTTTTATACTAAGTCCTCAATGTCCTAAACTGTCATAGCTATTGATAGTGACTCAGAACCATGAAACAACATATTATGAACTCCCTTCAAATTGGGGTGTTTTACATAACTGCTTTCAAATGATGAATCATTTCTCTCTTCCTATCATGTTACCACCTTTAAAGACTCTGGAGAAAGGAAACTCATCACTCCTGTCAAGTCACATTTCACTCTTAACAGTCTGACTAGTATCCATTGGCTATAACAAGATCTTGGGCCCATCCTGGATGATCATGAATAGAAACACTCACCCCGATTCACATCTAGGAGCCAAGTTGCATCATGTATGCCCCCAGGGAAGAGAACCATAGAATATGACATTTGTATCTGTCCCTGGGAGGGGGTTAAATCTGGAGAGCCAGTCTAGGAACATCTTAGACTAGCACAGAAGGAAGATACAATTCTCCTTCTTTTGTCTATGAAAGAGCAATGGGAAAAATAAAAGTTTTTTAAAAGAGAGCAACTGGGAAATAATGTGACACTTAAAATAAAAAGATAAATTTTTGTTTGGATGAGAAGATGATAAAAATCATAAATTATCCCCCAGAAAATAACAGCTACAAATAAGCTCTACTTGCTGAGAGTTGCAAAGCCTCCAGGTAATTCAGGTTAAGTATAAGACCAATGAGCCATTAAACCATTGCCTTGGGAACTTAAGAAATTTTGACTACTTTAAAACAAACTAATAAAAGATCCCAAGGCCTGCTAGCTCCATGCCAATTGGATACCTATTACAGCCCTGCACATAATTGCAACCACTCTTTGAAATGCACTAAAGGAAAATTCATTTTTTATACCATAAGCATTCATTAAGCACTTAATACATATTGCTAGAGACAGGGAATATTCCAACTTATTGTTCATACATAAGGATAGGCACTAAACCTGTGATTTTACTGGTATAGGGAACTTGTAGGCAAGGGAAGAACCTTCCAGTGCAGTTCAGGACCTTCTCTCTAATTTATAGCCTTAAGACACTAGAGAGAGATAAGGAGTCTAAAAGCCTTGCTCCAGGTCACAAAGTCAGTATAGCCAG
Organism: Petaurus breviceps papuanus; assembly: GCF_028583685.1. NCBI lineage: Eukaryota > Metazoa > Chordata > Mammalia > Diprotodontia > Petauridae > Petaurus > Petaurus breviceps. The sequence goes on along the minus strand of NW_027185777.1, from coordinate 37,125,701 downwards.
AGGCAGAATTTGAATTCAGGTCTTTCTCACTTCAAGCTCAACCTTCCTTCTTCTATGCCACCCCATCTCCTATTCCACATCCTTATGTTGATGCAAATATTTAGATAAATGAATATAATAATAACCTGCAATGAATACTTCAGAGCCAACAGCACTTTCATTAAAAAAAAAAAAACATCTGGTTTGTTCTGCATTTGGATGAGGTTAATGATAGCAACAACTTACATTAATGTAGGACTTTAGGGTTTAGAAAGTACTTTCCTCAAAACATCCCTGCAAGATAGTCAGAGAAGGGCAGATTGGTTGCTGACCAGAAAGAGTAGAAAGGGGTAATAAATGTAAGTTAATATTCCTTATCACTAGCTTCCTGTCTAAATATTTACCAACCAAATTGAAAAATGCCTAGATTGTGTGGGCTCCCTCTTATTTTCAAGATTGCAGAAAAACAAAAGCAGTTGGGGTACTTCCACTTAAATGACACTTGAAAAATATTTCCGTCTGTTCTCAGACCATAGATTTGCTTCTCCAACACAAACATAGGAGGGGAAAAATGACCTAAAAATAATTGGACTTTTTAGTTTATGTCCATTTTAAATCCCCTTCTCTGAAAGCTCTCATAAAAATGCATGTGTTCACAGAAAACTAGACACTTTGGGGTCACCTCACACCTTGAACCTTTGCCGGCCCTTCTCATAAAGTTAACATATGCTTAGTTCATTTGCCAAGATTTTCCATAATGGTTTCTCTCCTTGCATTTCTTGCCACCTTAGGTAAGTTATCGTAAGTGATTTGTATCTCTCAGTCTCTTTCCTTTGAGTTCAGTGTTTCTATCATTTAAGTTTCAGTCATGGGGCAGAGCCAAGATGGTGGAGTAAAAGCAGAAACTTGTCTGAGTTCCCACTCCAACCACCTCCAATACCTGTAAAAAAAAATTACTCTAAACAAATTTTAGAGCTATAGAACCCACAAAGTGACAGAGAGAAACAAATCTCCCACTGAAGGCAGCCTGGCAGGCCAGCATAAAGAGACTATGGCACCAGGCTAAGAGCTGAGCCCAGGCCCACATGAGCAGCATGAGGCCAGATTGGTGTGGCCCAGACCAGCTGGAGCAGACTTCAGGAGAGTGAATCACCAGCAGCTGTGGTGGTTTCCAGACTTCTCAACCCATAAACACCAAAGAGAAAGTCAAAGGTCAGTGGAGAACTCTGTTGGAACTGACTGAGAGAGAGCATGGTCTGGGCCCCTGCCCCTGGGGCAAGAGGTAGCAGAGGCACAGAGGCTGCAGCTACTGCCACATGTCTACCTCCAGAGATCCAGGCCTACAGATCATAGGCGGACAAAGTGACCATTCACAGAGTAATTGCTCTTGCTTTAACCTGCTTGGATCTGGATTGTGGTCTTGGGTGGTGGTCTTGGGGTGTGTGGCCAGTGTGCCAGAGCTTGTGGAGGCTGCAGAGAGGGTACCCTTCTCATAGCACTGGCAGCAGCTCTGACACAGCTGTGAAAAGCCCAGCAATTTGGGACACAGCTCTCTCCACTCTAGAAGCAGAGTTCCACCATGGCAAAGAGCTCAAAAGTCAAGTAATTGGCTGGCAATATGAGCAAGCACAGGAAGCATAAACAGATCATACAATCCTTTTTGGGGGAGCAAAAAGGACCAAAACATAGAACCAGAAGAAGACAACAAAGTCAAATTTCCTGCATCAAAAGCTTCCAAGAAAAATATGAATTGGTTCCATGCCATGGAGGAGAGCAAGAAGGATTTTGAAAATCAAGTAAGAGAAGTGGAGGAAAAATTGGGAAGAGAAATTGAGAATGAAGCAGAAAATCATGAAAAGCAAGTCAACAGCCTGACTGAAGAAAATAACACCTTAAAAAACAGACTAACTCAAATGGCAAAAGATGCACAAAAAGCTCATGAGGAGAAGAATGCCTTAGAAAGCCAAATTTGCCAGATGGAAAAGGAATTTCAAAAATTCACTTAAGAGAATAATTCCTCCAAAATTAGATTAGGGCAAATGGAAGCTAATGACTTTATGAGAAATCAATATACTATGAAACAGATCCAGGAGAGATAATATAAAAATTGTTGGACTATCTGAAAGCCTTGACCAAAAAAAAGAGCCTAGAAATCATCCTTCAAGAAATTCTCAAGGAAGATTGCCTTGATATTCTAGAACCAGAGGGCAAAATAGAAGTTGAAAGAATTCATCAATCGCCTCTTGAAAAAGATCCTAAAAAGAAAACTCCTAGGAATATTATAAGCAGCTAGGAAGAAACAATTTGAGTATTATGGAAATATAGTCAGGATAACACAAGATCTAGTAGCTTCTACATTAAGGAATGAAAGGGCTTGGAATATAATATTCCAGAGGTCAAAGGAGCAAGGATTAAAACCAAGAATCACCTACTCAGTAAAACTGAGTATAATGCTTCAGGGGAAAATATGTTCACTCAATGAAACAGAGAACTTTCAAGCATTCTTGATGAAAAAAAAAAAAACAGCTGAACAGAAAATTTGAATTTCAAATACAAGAAGCAAGAGAAGCATGAGAAGGTAAACAGGAAAAAGAAATCATAAGGAACTTATTAAAGTAAAACTATTTACATCCCTACATGGAAAAATGATAATTGTAACTCATGAGACTTTTCTCAGTATGAAGATAGTTAAAGGGAATATATATGTGTATATATGTATGCATAGGAGGTTGTATGTGTATATAAATATGTTATGTGAGTGTGTGTATATGTGTGTACATGTATACATAGACAGAGGGCACAGGATCAGTTGAATAGGAAGGAATGATATCTAAAAAATAAAATTAAGAAGTGGGAGAGGAGTATGTTGGGAAAAGGAGAAAGGGAGAGATAGAATAGGGTAAATTATCTCATATAAAAGAGGCAAAAGAAAACTGTTACAATGGAGGGGAAGAGCAGGAAAGTGAAAGGGCATGAGTCAACCTTACTCTCATTGAATTTGGTTCAAGGAGGGAATAACATATATACTCAATTGGGTATCATCCTATAGGAAAATAGGGGGGAAGGGGATAAGAGGGGGGGGTGATAGAAGAGAGGGCAGACTGGAGGGAGAGTAGTTAGAAGCAAACACTTTTATAAAGGGACAGGGTCAAAGTAGAAAATAGAATAAGTGGGGGTGGGATAAGATGGAGGGAAATATAGTTAGTCTTTCACAATATAACTACTAGGGAAACATCTTGCATAACTACACATGTACAACCTATATTGAAATGCTTGTTTCCCAGTGGGGGTGGGTGAAGAGGGAAGAAGGGAAAGAATCTGGAAATCAAAATTTTAAAAACAAATATTTTAAAAAATTGTTTCTTTTACATGCAAATGAAAACTAAGATATACAGGCACTGGGGTATAGAAATCCATCTTGCCCTACTAGAAAGTGGGGGGTGTGGGGTGGGGAAGGATATAAGAGAGAACTGATTGGGAGAAGGGGTATTCAGTAGGCTCATTATCTTGGGGTGGAGGATAGGGGAAAGTCAGGGAGAAAATTTGTAACTCAAAATCTTGTGGAAATGAATGTTGAAAACTAAAAATAAATAAATTGAAAAAATAAAATAAATTTTTAATTTTAAAAAATTTAAAAATAAATAAATAAAAATAGAAAAAAAATAATAAAGTTCAGTCATTCTGCTCCTGCCATTGGAAGTGAGCATCTTAATCACTGCCATCATGAAAATGTAGCTAGACATTTCAAAAGCAGGAGGAACCCAATGCAGCTATTTAAAGTAATGCTGATTAAAGACATCAATGGTAAGAAACAGCAGATTGAAGTATAGTATCACACATCTGCAGCATCTGGAGTTCTAAGCTAATATAATATCTCCTTTTGTTACCAGGAATGATTGATGGAATTCCTCACAGGAAAAGAAATGATGGTTTTTTTGACTACAAAAACTGAGAGAGAGAACAATGAAATGATCTAAGGCAAAAACTAAAGTCATTAACTCTCAAATGATACAAAGTACAAGTAAATGAAGAGAGTAGAATATGACAAAACATTCACAATCATTTTCAGGGATATCATGGCATCTTGACATGTTCTATCCAACTAACCTCCCTCCAGTGAGCATAAATGCAAAGTGCCCCTTATGAATGCCTCTGGTCAGATAGACAGCAGAATGCTATCAACTCTTATAGATGTGTGGATTAGTCAAGATGAAATTAGACCACTGAGCTGGCTTCTCCTTATTAAGACTACTTACTACTTTGTCTGAATCCCTCCTCCCACTAATTTTAACCCTACCTTAGAAGATAAAAAATAGGGTAGGGGAAGAATTAAACCTCATTTTAAAAAATTTAACAATTTGAACTTAAATGAGATAATTCAGCATCTAGGTAAGCTTTTTTACTTCAGTTTCCTCATCTATAAAATGAACTGGAGAAGAAAATAGCAAACCACTGCAAGTATCTTTACCAAGAAAATCCCAAATGGGGTCACTAAGAGTCAGACCTGACTGGCTGACTAAACAAAAACAAAAACAAAAGCAAAGGGAAGGTTCTGGAGATCTTCAGCAAAGTGAAAGGAGCTGTGCAGAATTCATTTAATAATTAGGGTTTTTCTTTATGTTTCTATGTGCCTTTGATTCTTGTTGTGCCTTGTCTAACTATAATAAGTCTTATTGCCCAAATAGGTTGAAGGAGTTTAACATCTATAGAAGTAAAAGAAAGGTATAATGATGGCAAAGTCAAACAAGATGTTTAAATCTCACTAGATAATTGGATGCTCTCTCTCCTGTCCTTGAGGCTTGTCTGTTCCTACCAGCTAAATAAATGAAGCTTTGAATGTATCACAAAACAGTTGTAGTCTTGTGTTGCCACGTCGTTGACTACACAGGTTAGCCAAGAGAGCTACAAAAATGAAGACAAAGGTCTATATTTTATTTCAAGGAAGTATGGAGAGCAAAGTGAATTTTGTTGGGACTTACGCAGACTGGTAAATTTGTGTTTCTGTCCTTACCATGCAACACCTATGTATTTATAATAAGCAACCTTCCTAACAGGAGAATATGAAAGGGCTGGAGAAATGTGTTTCTGCTATTTAAGTTATCTGAAAGAATGACGTATCCCTTGAAAGACTAGAAGTGCTTTAAGGAAGATAAAAGGGAGCAAGCCTTTCTCACAAATGTCCTTTCCTCCTCTGTTCAGCTCTACTTCCTTCTTCTCATTAGGCTGCCCAGCTCTCATCAGGCTAGAAATCTGAGGGTGTCTCAGTGTGCATTTCTTTCCTCAAATACCTTCAACCATTACTTAGCACGTACTCCTTCTTTCCCTGAGACTGAACCCCAGGTAAACTCATTACTAGTAATAGCTCTGCAAGGAAGGACCTACATCAGAAGTCTTTTCCTACCACAGCAATGTCTAGGTAGGGTGGGGTAGGACACACATTGCACATACATACACACACATATACATATACACCCCTCTGTCCCCATCCCCACCCCAATTTTACTGCTCAGGAGCCTCGGCTACCTATGAATGAGGGGTACCAGCTCCCTGAGATGGGCTCTAGGCTAGACCATTCTACCTCCCTACCCCTCATGCTAGACAAAAGTTTAATTTCTACCCAGTCAAGGCCTCTGACTACTTCCCTCAGTTGCTCCCCATATCCTAACAAGTTTTTTTTTATCTGAAAAAAATATATAATTTTTTTTATATATTTAGGAGAAAAAAAAAAACATTGATCACCAGGATTCCTACCACACAAGGAGCTACTTAGGTAACCTTTGCAGCTAAGACTGATGAAGGTCATCTCCATAATTCTGACTCCAGCCTCCTCTTCCCTGTCCCCACCCAGATTACCATCCCTTCAATGACCCAGTGAACTCAGATTTTTTAAAGTAAGACAAGTGTTCAAGTACCATTTCTGAAACACACTAACTCTAGGCAAGTCACAATGTCTAAGTTCTTAGGCAACACTCTAAGACTATAAATAAGTCACAAAAAAGGGTACTGGCCTGGTTAATTACTACTAAAGGACAAAGGATCTCTCAAAGGAGACGGTAATTCTAAAAAGAAAGATCACCTACAGAGCATGTCATCTTCCTCAACCCTTAATCCTTATTGATGTGGCATTCAAAAGTGAGCAAGAAGAGGACTCTTTTGAAAAAAATTAAGTTGACCTTTGCATGTACTAAGAAAAATAGCAAAAATAAAGATGATAGTTAATATTTGTACAATACTTTACACTTGACAAAGCATTTTACATAACAACATCTCTGACTGCATGAAGTACACAGTACAAGTACTATCACCCCCATTTTACAGATGGGGAAACTAAGATTCTGAGATGTCAAGTACCTTGCCCAAGGTCATAGATCAAGGAAGTGGCCCAGCTGGGACACAAATCCAAAGTCTTCCAACTCCAAGTGCATCCGGTGTTCCTTTCACTATATCACAGCTGCTTCCAATTATGTGAAATTATGTTATGCCTCTATTATGCTGAACGAATGAAGAAAACTGACAGGGTGGAAATTAAAATTAAAAGGTCTGAACAGCTGGGAAGCATCTGTCCAGTGGATTCTTTTTTTAGGGAGTGATGGAAGGAAACCTTCTGTGAGATTTAGAAGATCTCTCAACGGAGGTGAACTACCTTGACAGTATTTTTCCCCTAAGGGCCATTTGCCATACCTACCACCTGTCCCCTCTACTTGGCCTCTAAAGAGACCAAAAATAGCTTAGGTCACAAGTCTCAGACCTTATTGTCAGGGTTTGCTTTGCAATGTGCACAGAACAGGCTCTCAGTAAATGCATGTTAAATTCACAGATGTTAAGAAACTGATTTATAAAACTATGTTTAGCACTGTGCCAGGCTCAAAACAAAGTTAAACCCAGTGCCTGTTCTGTCTGGACTTAGTCCCAGACAACAGTGACTTCTTGGAAAATTGACATAAAGAGCAAGGGAAATTTCTGGAGGGACCCTTTCTCCCTCTATCCATGGTTCATCTATCCAAGTCCCAACTCACATTTCACTCTTAAATCCCTTCCGTGAGCATCCCAGTCCACATCTTCCTCTCTCTCCCCTGAGATCCTATAGCATTTTCTAATTGTAGCACCTCTTTGACCAACATTACATTCACTTCAAAGTTTCAATGGGTCCATGGTCTCCTCAATTTGGAGACTACATCAGTCCCATCCTGAGTAATTCATTTCCATCTTCTCCCATACACCTTCCTCAGATGATCGACCCAACATTCTGAAGATCTTCCTCTAAGTCTTTGTATATTTCATGGGCACCATTGTTGCCTGGGGGCTATCATTTATCCCTAACAACTACTATATTTCTCATCATAAATTTCCTTAGGATAAATTTCCCTTGAAAAAAATTTTAGATATTGGTTATAATTGGGAACATTCTGCCACCAATTAAATCCACCATGGTTGTCTCTTTGAGTTGCCTCTGCCATGGCATTCCAAAATTCATAAACATACAGATGAGTTTCTGTATCATGGAGAAGCTTTAAGATGCTCAAGCACTGGTAAGTTTCCCCAAAACATTTCAGCATGCTCTCCTCCTTCTCTTCAACTTTTTAATCCATTTTCCACCTGCAACACCAGTCTAAAACACAAAAGTGAGTGCCCACACATGCATATGCACATGCATTCACACACGTCATAAGAATAGAAATTACTAAATGTCAGCTTATGTGTGGTTGTCTTATGCCCCAAGCAGACTGTAAACTCCATGAGGGAAGGAACCATATATTTTTACTTATTTATATTCCCCACAGGAGTAAGTCAACAAGCATTTATTTAGTGCTTACTATGTGCCAGGCATTGCAATAAACTCTGAGAACACAAAGAAGGGCAAAAATAAGGTCCCTTTCCTCAAAGACCTTACATTCTAGTGGGGGACACAACATGGTAACAACTACATACATATAAAATATATATAAGATAAATGTAAGGTCTTCTAAGGGTAGGGAGAAGATTCAAGAATAAGAAAGGTCCCTTGCAGATCGTGGAATTTGAACTGAATTTTTAAGGAAGGCAGAGAAGGCAAGAAATGGAGGGGTGGAGGGAAAGGAGTCCAAGTATAGAGAGAGGCCAGTACAAAGGTGATAAGGCAAGCAACAAGCATTTATTAACCGCTTACTATGTGCCAAGAACAGGGTGCCTCCATGTTTGAGGCACCTCACTCCAGCAGAGTACCTTATACACTGAAGGTATTCTAATGATTTGATTAACATCAATACTGAACAATAGTTAATTTTAACTATTATTTATACATCATATAAGAGGCAACTAGCATAGTAGAAACAGAATAGATGACCTTGGAGTCAGAAAGATCTAGGTTCAAGTTCAGCATTCGACTTACAATACGAAACTTAATTCAGTTGCTAAATCTCACACTGTCCCAAGCAAGTCTCTTCAAAAAATAAATAAATTACAGACAAGTTGTCCCATTGCTGGTGAAGAATAATTTAACACAGGGAGGTCCCCTACCCATAAAATTATAAGATCCAAAAGAAAATGCATCAAGGAAAGGTAATAACCATTACAGTAGCATTCTAAGCAGCTCCTAGTGTTTTAAGGTTAGAGGGGTGTGAAAAAGGGTAAGGAGGTCATTTCCAGCAATGAGCTTTCCACATTTAACAGATCTACTTCTGTAATGATCCCTAATATTTCCCCCTAAGTTTATAGAGCACTGGAGCTAAAAAAAATTTCCATAAAACCCTTTGTTCAAGTGTTTGAGGGTTAACAGGCTTTGCCAATACCCACCACTATCTCTATACTGAATAAAATATATCAGAGTCACTTCAGCCAGATTTTTCCCCAGATAGAGAAGGGAAAATGGTACCAGGTGGTTCATTGGCATGTTGGGTGTTTTGTTTTGTTTTGTTTTTTTGCTTTTTCCCTTGCAGCTTCAGTTCAGGTAAAAGGATGTTTGAGTTCTTCAGATGCCATAGTGCCCTGTTTGCAGCTTGTCTCTCAGATTTATCACAAAGATACCTAACTTTTGCTCTCTGCAATTCCTGGGCTCCTATTTTGCAGGCAATGTCATACACAGTAAATATATCAGGGAAAGGGGAAATAGGCAGGAGGAAGGGAAAAGCTAAGAACATGTTCTGAAGTTCAAATAGCAAATTCCAACCATTTGGACAAATCTCCATGACATCAAGATAATTGAGAATCAAATTAGACATTAATGTAATTGTTGAATGAATGAATATTCAAAACTACTTTTATCAAGGTATCTCTCTTTAGGAAGAAAGGTCACTTGGAATCTAAGGATAATGGGGTGCTTTAACAACCAAGTGAAAATTCTAGATCAAACTTTTAGAGAATAATTTCTCACCTCCTCAGGAAAAACCCTCAGAACGCAAATGAATCAGCTATGTGCCTAACACAGTGCTCTTCTGATTATAAATGCTCAATATTTACCCTCAATGCTTCAAGGGATTCATGATTTCCTTAGTCAAGATCTACTTCCAGCGCTAGAAGAAATTAATGCATGAACACGACATTTTCTCTTCCCCACTAACAGGCTATTTGGCAATTTTTAATTGAATTTCCATATCTAGAATTTCAAGCAGTAAATGAGATCGATGATGTTCAATTGAACATAACATAAATTATTGGGAAGTAACATGCATAAATAAAGTTGAAAAACTGAGAGTCATTTATAACAGATAAGTAAGTAATCATTGCTGATGCAGAGGCACAGCTTTCTTCCAATGGAATTTTCACAGCTATTCCAAACCTTAGTAAATAACTTCAGGAAATTGCTATAGAAAAAAAAAAATATCCAGTGGAAAATTTGTTTTCTTTTTTTTTTTTTTGCATTTTGGAGGGCAGTTGGGGTTAAGTGACTTGCCCAAGGTCACATGGCTATTTTTTGTGTTAAGTGTCTGAGGCCGGACTTGAACCCAGGTCCTCCTAACTCCAGGACCGGTGCTCTATTCATTGCACCATCTAGCCACCCCTCCAGTGGCCATTTTCCACTCAGCTAGACTGGTTCTTGAGGAAGAAGTCACACAATCTGTAGTCAGGGTCATACTCAAAACTTGTCCAAACAGGAAGGACCTGTCAAAGCTTTCACTCTCCTGGCACTGTCTCTGAGAACACCAGGTCACCTCTATGCAACAATGAGGCACCAAAGGACTTCAGGGAAGGCAGGCATTCAATAAAATGAAGCTATGATTAAAATTTCATTAGTCTAATGAGTTGAAATAAAAAAACAAACTGACAAGGTAGAAATTAAAAGACTTGAAGAGTCTTCCTAGATTTACAGGAAATGTTTGTCCCTGGGTCAGCAAGTGTACAATAAATGCATCAGAGGCTTTGAGGTGTCAGAATCAACAGAGAGCTAGGCTAGAAGCCAGGAAGAACTGAGCTGGAATATGGCCTCAGATATTCATTAGCTTTATGACTCGGCATGAGTTTCTTAATCTCTCTAAATCTCAGTTTCCTCATCTGCAAAAAGAGAATAATATGGTACCTACCTCACAGGCTTGTTGTGAGGAAGAAAGGAAATGATGACACAAGCAAAACACTTTGCAAATCTTCAAGTGCCATATAAATATAATTTATTGTTATTATGCTGAATCCAAAATATTAACATTTGAGACTATTCTTGAAACTTTCAGTAAATAAAGATAAATAGAAAAGAAAAATTAAATAAACAATACTCATCACACAAAGCCCTCATTCTTCATTGATTATATGAGTTGACATGGGATCCCTACCTCCATCATAAATTACAACAGAATTTCAGTAAAAAATAAACAATAACTTTACAATAGAAACAACCTATCAAAAAAGACCAAACCAATCAGTGTAAGGGATTTGAAGTGAAATACTCAAATGGATCTGTGATCTTATTGAGTCAAAAGTTACGATGCAAACTAACCAAGTATGGTGGCACACATCTGTTATCCTTGCTACTAAGGAAGACTGAGGTTAGTAAATAAGTTGATTTTAAGAGTTGTGAGCTATAGGAGGGCTTAGAGCAATAGGCGGTATTTCCAAGTCTAATATCAATAAGGTAAGCACCCAGTAGCAAGAGGCCACCAGGCTGCTTAGAAAGGAATGAAGTGCCCCAGGACAGGAACAGAGGTCAAAGCTTTCATGATGAACAGCAATGAAGTTGGGCCCATGAGTAGCTGCCACACTTCCAGTCTGGGTGATATAGGAAGATCCAAGCTCAAATGCAAACAACATCAAAGATACATACCACAACACTCATCCACGCCTGCCTATCCTGTATCACTCTTGTCCATGTCCTTCCAAAAGGCATCCACCCAACATTCTGGAGGTCTTCCTTGATTTCTCCCAACATAGCAAGGGTACCAGTGGCACACCCTAGTGGTCCACCTGCTCACACCTGATCATGAGCCTTCCCTGCTGCCCTCAGAGTGATACTCATCTTTAGTTCTTTGAAGGAAGAGATATTCCACTTCTCAATGCCACAGAGCAACGCTAGAGATATGTTAATGTAGAAGATATGAATCTTTGCTTTCATGGAAAATTTGAGGTCATTCAAAGAGCTAGATCTCCAGAAGCAATCTCACCTAGCCACTTGCTTTTCAACTCTAGATCCCAGCCCATTGTCCCTCTATACTGTCTATCCCAGAAATGCATACTACCAAACAAATTCTTAGTGTCCATACAAATGCAAACTAAAATCTAGATATTATTCTTCATTCACTAGGTCTTTCCCATGTGGATGGATAGGGCAAATTCCTTTGAGCAAATATTTACTTCCTTCAAGTGGCTCTGCAACATTCAGGGACTTCAAGTAATTGGCAGAATGTCATTGAAAAATAGGAATATCTGGAGGACTTCACCATTCCTCCATAGCTTGCATTCTTTGCTAGGAAAGGTCCATCATAGTGCAAATACCTCTAGTGAGTCTACATCTCCCTGTTTTATGCCTCCAGAGACGTTTATTATTAGGGAGTCATTGAACAGGGTTCTATTGTTTCATTTCCCAATTTTGATTCACCTCTATCAATAGAAAATAATTTGCATGAAAAAGTCTCAAAAGAAGCACTTGATTCTACTTAATCAAATGCTTTTTTTCAATCAACAATTAGCAAATGAAATTTTCTCTGCATATTTCAGTTAGCTGACATGTCCATTGTTGAATATCACTTGCTATTGTCTTTGTGCCTTACTCACACTCTCACTGAAAATTCTTGTAGCATCTGTACAAATGATTCTCAAAGATTTTGTATAGATAGAAATTGATAATGATTGACATAATAGCATTTATGTAGAGCTTAAACATTTATCAAACATTTTACCTATATAAGTTCATATGATCCTCAAAACTCCCCTTTGAAGTAAGCATTAGTATTATCCTCATTTTATGGATAAAAAAAATGTGGCTGAGAGAATTTGCAGTGATAATATCCCCATTTTATGGATAAAAAATATTTTGGCTGAGAGACTTTCTAGGGTCACCATATCTAATAAGTATAAGCCATAGGATGCAAATTCAAGTCTTCTTGACTTTACATCTAGCACTGTCCACTACGGCACTTAGCTCTCTCTGAGGATTCTCAATCACTTTTTCCCCCAAGTCTTTTCCATTCCTTTAGTCTCTTTCTGTCCTTCTCACAGCTTGTATACTGGTACCTCAAGACCTTTACAACTGCATCATGTCCAGTGCTCACCTATCTCCTCTATGGTTCAATCTATGGTTCATATCTTGCTTCAATTCACACACTTTTGCCATCTTGGTTCTCTTGAATGCCAGTCCTACTTTCTCTAATAATACATGGTAGTACTTTCACTATTCCTTGATGGGGTAAATAGTTTATATTAAAGTAGTTTTCTCCAATCTTTTCCATTTTTTTCTGTTTGCAGTCCCATGTCAGTTTTCATCCCTGAACACCCTTGGGATAGCTTTGATTAGTTGCATATCAAGTCAAACTGTCTCTAAATTCATTTTACTTTACACTGCTTCTCTCTATGAGGCAGTCCTCATGATTGTCCTTCAGACTTCTTCATAAGGTTCTCCAGGTAAATGTGCATTATCCACCATTGCTTTTAGTAACCATCTCTCTCTATTTCACAAGCAAGTTAGATGCTTTCTGACTGAGGTACTTTCTGGATTCTTTGGTTCTTCTTGTTTTGGTACTTGATTTATATCAATTAATCTTCTGGATGAAACTAGCCTAGTCAATTTTCTGAAATTTTGGCTGTGAAAGGAAGAAGATGTATCAGATAAGCACTTAAAGGAATGGCAGGGCCAAGTGAAGGATTCTTTAATTATGGAGGAGACATTGGGGACACATTGGCACATTTGTGGACAACATGAAAGATGACAATGGATAAGGGTAAACTGAAGATGGGAGAAAGATGAATCAATTCAGCATGTCAACAAGTATTTTTTAAGTTTTTACTATGTTCCAGGCCCTGTGCCGAGCAAGGGGAATATAAAAACAAGCAATAAGAAAGACAATCCTTACATTGAGACATTTATGTTCATTCTAATGGGCTAAGACAATATATAAAAGGAAGCTAAAAAGCTGAAGGGGGTATGAGGTGAGGAAAGGATACCTGAATGATAGAGAAAAAAACCATTGAAGTTAGGAATAGAACTCAGAAACTAATGAAGAAATGAACATCACTGGCCTGGGTATTTTCCTTAAAATGGAGGTTCCAGAAGGAACTGACTGATCAGAGAATGAGGCCTCAGTGGCAACATAATCATCTCTCCATTGGATCATGGTAGAGGAAGAAATGCAGAGTCAGGAGCAGAGCCCAAAGAAAGAGCCAGCAAGCTTTCAAAAGGGACAGAAAGAGATAGAATCAAGAACACAAGTGAAAGACAAGGGAGAGGTCCACATATCTGTCAGAAATTGGAGAAAAGAAGGAATAAATGTGGAATGATGAAGAAAGGTTTTGAGATAGGAAGCACATGAAAAGAGGGAGCTTACAAGTGATCATTTTTTCTCAGTAAATTAGAATAGGCAGGAATGTGGAATAAGAGGTTTGAAGAAAAAGAAAAATGTTTCAGAGAAACATTGTAGAGGGTGTCATACTCAACCAAGAAGGTATAAAAAGATTGTGATGTAGAAGGCAAAACCCCATTGGGATTAGGCAAACACAAATTTGTTGTGAATCTGGTAAATATAGCCACATGATATTCTCTAAGAGTACTGAGCAGCTTGTAAAGAGGAACAAAGAAGCAAGATGATGCCAGTAACCTAGGACTAGAAGTTGACAAGGTATGACTAATAAGAGATAAAAGGAGCCAGAAATTCAAGGAAAAAAAGAGCTTATAGTCAATGATAGAGATGAAACTAAGTAGAGAGCAAAGTAAAAATAGAAAAGAGATGATGGAATTGGGAGAAAAAAAAGGAGTAGGGGAACTATAGACCCCTCCAGACTTAAGAGGGGTGGGGCAGGAGAAATTAAAAGAGGTTTTAGTTTGAAAAAAAAAGCTAGAGTTGTTTATTAAGAAGGTAGAGAAGTAGGAAAATAATGTATAACTATATTAAAACTTTGACTAAATCCTTCCTTGAACAACAGCTCAATATCATCATCATCATCATCATCATGGCTTACATTTATAGAGAGCTTTAAAGTTGTGTTATAGTTTGTTCTGGAAATAACTCTAAAGCCTTGTTTTATTTACCTAGTACTATGCAGTTATGTTGTTATGTTATTATGTTCAGTGCTGTTCTGGAAGAATTCAAACTAAGACATTTGTACTCCTATAGCACCTACTTTTTATCAGCACAGCATAGCTGAAACAGAATCAGACTGGGAATCAGGAAAGACCAAAGTTCAAATAACACTTGTGACAACTAATAGATACATAATTATTGAGGAAAATTAATATTATGCTGTATCATATTAATTTGAAATCCATCCTTTTTTCCTCCTTTTTTCAGAACCCACTTCTCAGTCTAGCCCATGAGGCAGTTCCTAAAGGGCAATTTGAATAATGTGACCACTCCCAGCTCCCTTTTCCCCTCCCCAGTCCATTCACATGCTCATCAACCAGTTTGGGCCAGTCCCTTCCCAAGTGGAAGCCTCACTTCTGTTTACCAGTTAACAGAGAAACCAGTTTAGGATGAATTCCTCCCTGGGGGACCTGTCCTTGATATTCCTCATCTCTAAGGGGAAATCTAACTGGAGGGAAACCTGATTGGGGTAGTTTTGTTTTCTAGCCAAAATTACTAGAGGTAGTTGATACCCATGAAATAGTTAACATTGCTTAATTACCAGAGAAGAGTATGATCATACACACCTGAAAGCTTAGCCACCTCCCAAGTAATATTATCTTACCTTTGCAAAGGGAGTTCCAAATCATATACTGTCAGATCAGTCAGAAGGAAGACACACCAAGGTTTAAAGACTCTGCTCTCAGTGAGGGTCTCTGGTCATTGAGAGAGGTCATTGACCCAATTCATTGGTTACTGCTAGCCTTATAAATTGATCATACTCTGATGCCAAGCTTTTGCTGCATCATTTTTACTCACTACATAACCATGGACAAGTGCGCCTCTCAGTTTTCTCATGGATATTAATACCTCTGGAACTGTCCTCATGGTATATTACGAATGTCAAATGAGATAACATAAAAGAGTTTGTAAATCTTAAAATGCTGTATTCAGCTCATTTTTATCTTTGATAATGGACAATTTAAAATATCAATACAATTTATTTTTTCATTATTTTATGTGTTGCCCTCCAATAATAAGTCCTTAATAATTGTTTGGTTGACAAAAATTTTAATTTCGAGGTAATCTCCTGCAGGACAAAGTTCTTGTGTTAGTATTCTTTTATAACTTCAAAAGCATCTAGCAAAGAATAAGCTTGCTCATTGATTTCCCAAGTTGCATCTGACCATAGCTTGCAAAGCTTTGATGCAATAAGTAGGTCTCAGAAAAACCACTTAACCACTCTGAGGTTCAGTTGCTTTATCTGTAAAATGGAAATGCAGTTTTAAAGCCGTATGCTGTAATGGTAAGGGAATTTGAAGATTTTCCCTGCTCTAATGGGCCTCACTTGGAGCTCAATAAGAGAAGTTTGCTTAGGGGAGGCTTGTTTTTCAGGAAGACCTACACATTTTGTTACTTTGTAATTAGGCAGTGGGTCACAAGTTGTAATGTCCTGTGACCCTGAAGAAGGGTAGACAGGTAGAAGAAAGAAAGAAAGAAAGAAAGAAAGAAAGAAAGAAAGAAAGAAA
>NW_027185777.1:37075060-37107560 GCF_028583685.1 Petaurus breviceps papuanus | reverse complement strand
GGGCGGGGGGGAACTATATTTGAAGAGAAAAAACTGATTCTGCCACTTACTAACTGCGTGACTCTGGGTAAGTCTTGTAACTTTGCTGGGCTTCTGTTTCCTCAAGAGTAAAATGAGAGGGTTGAACCAGATGATGTCAAAAGTACCTTCTGTCTCTAAATCTATGACTCTATATCCTCTGTACCCATTTCCCATATGGGGTTCTTCTTATAGAGATATATTAAAGGAACATAGGTATTTAGAATTGAAAGGGATTTTAGGGGGCAGCTAGGTGGGGCAGTGAATAGAGGACCAGCCCTGGCATCAGGAGGACCTGGGTTCAAGTCCAGCCTCAGACACTTAACAAACACACACATACACACACACACACACACACACAAAAACTAGCTCTGTGACCTTGGGCAAGTCACTTAACACCAACTGCCCTCCAAAAAGCAAAATAAAAGGGATGTTAGAAGCCATCAAGTTTGATCCCCTCATCTTATATATGAGGAAACTGAGGCACAGAGGGGCTAAGTGACTTGCTTAAGGTTACAAAGCTAACAAGCTTCTAAGATAGGATTTGGACACAGGTCTTCCAGATTCCAAGTCCAGTATCCTGATAAGACTATATCAGTCTACTTCCCCAACTTGTAAAGTAGCTGGAAATACTTATTGCTGAGTCTCTTTCAGATTGCTTATATTCTAAATTCCAAATTCATGTTTTTGTTTTATCAGCCAACACTTAAATATAACTTTTACAATTGGCCCTTCATCATTGCTATAGATAAGAAATACTAACACACCCCAAATCTCAATTCCTGCTAGACAACAATATTTCCTTTATCTCTAATCTGGCTGAGCTCCCCTAATTTATCATATCCATTTTCTCCAGATGCTTTTGGCTGACAGTCACCATTGTCTTATCCTGGAGACCCACACCTCTCCCTTCAATTTCAGTATGGCTGTGCAGTAGCAATGCACAAATATTCTTCAGCTTCATCCTTCCTTTCTCACTGGAATGCCTCATATTCATAAATCATTGATAGTGCCCTTAAAAAAACACACAGCACTCATTTGCTTTCTCTCATCTATCAGACAGTAGCAAAGTCACCCTCAGATTACCAGTCTGCAAGTGGAAAATTGGCTTTGGGCTAATAACTATAGTCACCCCCAGCAAGTCTCTGGGTATTTCTGTGGGTTGAGAATTTATTAAGTGCCTATAAATGTAGGTCAGGATGTTAAAGGATGGGGCCATGCCAAGCATCTAAGCAGCCCTAGCCTAAGTACACTCTTAACCTTCCCCAGTTTCAGTCTGAAGTAGAGGTGACTCTAGACAAAAGAACAAACCTGTGCTGGAATTCACTGTTTTTTACACAACTCTTTTGCCATAGATTGACTCAATTTTGTTACAAAGAAGTATTCTTGCCTAAGAGAAAATGATCTTTCACTTGGGTGTGTTGGTGGCTCACAAAGAAATATGTTGAGGAATCTCAAAAACATACACTCCTCCTTAAAATATTAGACTGGGAGTTGTGAGACCAAGTGTCTTATTCCAGCTCTATCTGGAACAGCTCACTTTATCTCTCTGGGTTGCCATTTCTTCCTCTGTAGGATTAAGGGCATGAACTCAAGGACCACACATATTTCTGCCAACTTTAAGTCATAATATCCTTGAATTCAATTCACATCAACAAAACCATTCTGGGGGCAGCCAGGTGGTGCAGTGAGTAAGAGTGCCGGCCCCAGAGTCTGGAGACCTGGGATCAAATCTGGGCTCAGATACTTAGCACCCACCCAGAAACACCTGGCCATGTAACCTTGAGCAAGTTACTTAACCCCAATTGCTTTAAAAAAAATGCTTCTGGTGTCTATATTCATAACAGAATTCTAGCTCTCACTTTGACTCTCATATTATTAATTAATTTTGTACTTCATTTGATGCCAAGTTACCCAGGTGGGAAGGAATAGGATAGGAGACAGTCACTCTAAATTTAGGGTGACTATCTAGATATCACTCCCAATCACTTAGATTTTGATACTCTTAGGCAGGTTTTGTGTGGTAAGCTATAACCAATAAGATGCAAAGGCAGGAAGTTTCTTTTTTTTGTCTTTGTATCGCTGGTGCCAAATAAATGCTTGATGAATGAATAAGTCATCTAAACATCCAAATTCTTTGCAAGTTGGAGAATTTTGTTCTAAGTTAAGTGAAATACTGGGCTGGATTTTGACAATTTTTTGTTACTGGAAAAATCCTTGATATATAGGTATTTGTTGTATAAATTATACACACACACACACACTCACACAAACATATAAATTTACTATAAACATGATGTGATTTTTGTAATGAAAAAGACACCAGCCACTGGTGACTTTATCAGCATATCTGCCCAATATAGAGCAGATACACCTAAATGGTAATAGTCATCTCAGGATCCATTTGCCTCAGTGCATAAGGTTACAAATTGAGAGTTAGAAGGGACCTTAGAAAGCCATCTAGTCCAACCCATTCATTTTATAAATGAGGAAACTGAAGCCCCAAGAGGTGAATGACTTGTTCAAGGTCCCACAGGCACAAAATAGTAGTCAGCCTATGAACCCAGGTCTTCTTGACTTCAGAACCAGTACCACCCTGCACTTAGCAGAAATTTTACCTCTGCCCGAAGAACCTTACCAATCTCTGAGAAGGGTTGCAATACATAGGAGCCATCCTAATGACAGAAAACTCACTTTAGTTCCTTGCAATAAACAGTCAGATTACATGACCATCTGGCTGCCATTTCACAATCTCTTTTGGAAATCTGGCTATAACTACTCCCATGGCATCAGTTATCATCTCTATGCAGATATCTCTTAAATCTATACATGGAACTTGGATCTCTCCTCTGAGCTCCAATCCTGCATTTCTAACTACCTGCTGGACAGCTCCTCTAGGATGTCTGAAGGGTTCTTCACATTCTGTAAGACTGAGCTCATCTTTCTTCCCCTCAGAACTTACTTCTCTCCTCCCAGAACATTTCTCTCTGCTGGCAGTCTCACCAAGCTAGCCTGGTCATTTTTCACTTACCTGACTCTTCCCTTTCCCTTATTCCTTATGTTCATCCAGCTTCCAGGTCTTTTTGTTCTTATTGTTTTGTCCTTTGTTCTCAAAGACGACCATGACATCAGGGATGTGATATCATGAAATACAAGTGAATTGGAAAAGTACCTACCTCCACAGTATCTCTTCCAACTGTTATGCTCACTCTAATAAAGGCTTTCATTGCCTCTCATTCAGACTATTCTTGCAGTTTCCTATATAGTCTCTCTGTGAGCACCCTCTTCCTAAGACATCTTCCCTATATCAGCAAAAACAATCATCCAAATCCTGAAATGCTCAGAAATCTTCAGTGACTCCCAATTGACTAAAGAATAAAATACAAACATTGTAGCCTGGCATGTAAGGCCCTCCATAATGTGAACCTCACTCACTCTGGCAGCCTTATTTCACATTGCTTCCCTTTGTGTTCTCAATGTTCCCAGCAAACTGGATGACTAATTTGTCCTTGACATCGTCCTTCTCACTCACATCTCTCTCCTTTAATATAGGCTTCCCCCATTCTCCCCCCCCCCACTTAGTCATGCTTAATGTATTGTCTCCATATTTCTACCTGTTGACATCCTTATTTTCTTTTAGTGTTCTACTCTCGTGTCAAGTCAACCTGATTCAACAAAAATGTATTAAAAGACTGCTAAGTATATGTGCTAGATGAATATAAGGAATAAGGGAAAGGGAAGAGTCAGATAAGTCAAAAATGACCAGGTTATATAAAATATACTAAATATATATATATATATATATATATATATATATATATATATATAAGTTGACATTAAAAGACTACAAACAATGCCCAATAACTCATTTCTATAGCAAGAAAAGAAAGAAGTACAAATAAATTCATTTGGAATTCATAGCCTATCCTATAAAATACAGAAGCTTTGTCATCCCTGAAGGTCCTTTCCAGATTTAAATCAATTATCCCACAATACTCTATTGCATCTAAAATCTCGTCAATAGGGGTATCATCTCTAAGAATGAACATCACAAGCCATCCAGTCCTGCCCAATCCATGTGACTTTTATCCTCCCATAAATTTACCAAAGGAGGTTGTCTTTATGTCACCAGGATACCAATGGAGCATGCTAGTTCCCTGTATATTGGTTATCCCTTGCTCTTATCACATGACCAGTTCATCATTTTAGATCACACATTTCTTTTAAGACAAGTGGCAGAATGGATAGAGCACTGGACCTGGAATCAGGAAGACCAGAGTTCAAATTCTTCCTGACAATGACTTAAACTTTGCCTCAGTTTCCCCAATTGTAGTGGGACAACAGCACCTACCTCACAATGAGATAATATATGTAAAGCACCAAGCACATAGTAAATGCTAATAAAAATGCTTATTCCCCTTCCCTTACCTGAAGGAAGCTCTTTCCTTATTCCTCCAGTTGATAGTGCTCTCCCCATGAAATTCACCTTGAATTTATTTTCATTCATATCTATATAAATACATGTTTTCCAAAATCAGTTCTAATATAAGGGAGATGGCTGGACCTGATAGCTTAGAGGGCTCTGTCCAGCTCCAGAGCCAGAATTCTAGGACCCTAAGTATCAATAAAACTTCTCATCATTTATTCAATAAATAAATAAATGTTTTTCTTCCCCATAACATAGAAACTTCCTGAAGGCAGGGACTGTTTCCTTTGTTGTCTTTGTATCCCCAATGTCTAGCACATACTAGCTACTTAATAAATATCCTTGGAATGTTTGATAGCCATCCTTTACACTACTTCCCCTTTAAAATTCTTCATTTAAAAAATGACATTTCCTTGTAGTAGTATAACCACTCATTAATTCAGACTACACTCATTGGAAATCTTTGGTAATTCAGGCTGAACTAGTGTGTACCTTTACATTACCTATAAAGACAGTTTTTGCTAGGTAATTAAAAGGGTAAGTTAATAGTGAATCTTAGAGGTAAAAGTAACTTTAAAAGGGGTGTTTAAACTACTTAAGAGAACAAACTGTTTTCAAAACACTCTCAAGCATTTTACTGGCATCATTTACATATCACCAATTGATATCCTAATTACAAACTCACATTGCTACTCATTAAAGCAAGTTCCCTGAGGACCTCTACTCAGAAACAATTTGCCAGCCTAATTCCAGTTACTGTATGTACTTAAAAGCAATCAATGTGCTGTATATTTTGACTTTACTATTTTGGAGAGACCATATCACCAATTACTTGGAATAAGTGTTTCATAATTTAGTGTATTTTATATTGAGAATCCTCTCCACCTGCTATTATTTTTGTGTGCATATAATATGTGCATATAATATGTGCATGTGTTCATACATAAATATATATTAATGTATACATATGCTTTTATATATATATACTTATTATACATATATGTTAATTACTTTTCTGAGTACATGGTTTTTCCCAATAGAGTTTTAATTGCTTGGAGGCTGGGATTGTTTTCTTTCTGGGTTTTTTGTTGTTTTGTTTTGTGTTTGTGTTTTCTTGGTCTTCATATCCCAAGGACATAGAACTATGACTGACTTATAGAAACCTTAATGAAGACTTACTGAAATGAATTGTTTATGCAATTGTTCTCCTGATGATTCTAAATAAATGTATAAAGAATAACCTGAGCACCATATCCTTTCTTCATGAGAAGTTTCACTGCAGGTGAAAAAAAATCTAAGGCAGGAAGAAAAGTTTGTTTACAGCCAATTTGAAAATCATTGAGGAAAACAAGGGAAAACCTTTGTCCTCCCTCCAGACTTTGGGTTGAGCTCTCAAGCAGAATAATTATATTCTCTTTGCAATAATAATATTTTTTAAAATGTTTTTCTTTTTTTTAGATGTAAATAAATTTTCTGATTAAAAATAGATATTCTATGATAAATTGATGCATTTTATAATTCAAGTGAAATTAGGATAGGAAGGATATGATTTGTAGGTTAGATTGGTAGGATGGAGCAAGCATACGGTCTACATTGGACTGAGGGTAGACTCTTATACTAGCTGTGCAAACCCTGCACTCTCTAAACCCCAAATTTATCAATAAAATAGGAATCAAAGTTGTAGTCCCTTACTCACAGGTTATCTCAAGGCTCAAATGAGATAGATAATGTGTTTAAAATCCTCTGTAAACCTTCAAGGGTTGCATAAATGTCACTAAATATTAGGTTACATTGTAGCTATATTAAGTACCTTCAGTTATTAGGTTACAATGGTGGTTCCATTAGTTAGCTTTTTGTCAAATCATGATTTGAGAATTCCAAAAGTTGAGGTGATTCAAAAATGAAATGACAACTGTCATTTCTTTAAAATATATTTATTTAATACTGGATTTCCCCCAATTATATGTAAAAACCATTTTAACACATTTTTTTTAAATTTTGAGTTCCAAATTCTCTCCCACTCTCCTTCCCTCATTGAGAAGGTAAGCAATTTGATAAAGGATATACATAAACAGTAACACAAAATATATTTTCATATTCATCATGTTATGAAAGAAAATAGACCAAAACAACAAGAAGAAAAATAAAGGAAAATAATATGCTTCATATTCACACACAAAAAATTAAAATATGCTCCATATTCACACACACACAAAAATCTGCATTCAGATTCCATCAATTCTTTCTCTGGAGATGGATAGTATTTTTTCATCAAAAATCCTTTGGTATTGTTTTGGGTCATTGTGTTCCTGAGAAGAGCTAAGTCATTCACAGTTGATCATCATACAATATTGTTGCTATTATGTGCAATGTTCTCCTAGTTCTGCTCATTTCACTTTGCATCAGTTCATGTAAGTCCTTCCAGGTTTTTCTGAGAGCATCTTGCTTATCATTGTCTTACAGCACAATAGTATTCCATCACAATTATAAACCACAACTTGTTTAGCCATTCCCGAATTGATGGGCATCCCCTCAATTTCCAATACTTGGTCACCCCTAAAAGAGCTACTATAAATATTTGTGTACATATGTGTACAAAGTTCTTTTTTTTGTTTGTTTTTAATATATTTGGGACACAGACATAGTATTGCTGGATCAAAAGGTATGACATGGTTTTATAGCCCTTTAGACATAGTAACAAATTGTTCTCCAGAATGGTGGAATCAGTTAATGACTCCACCAAAAGTGTATTTTCCCCACATCCCCTCCAATATTTTTCATTTTCCTTTTTCTGTCATATTAGTCAATCTGATAGGTGTGAGGTAGTACCTCAGAATTGCTTTAATTTGCATTTCTCTAATCAATAGTGATTTAAAGAATTTTTATATGACTATAGAAAGCTTTGATTGCTTCATCTGAAAACTGCCTGTTCATATCCTTTGACCATTCATCAATTGAGGAATGGCTCTTACTTTTTACAAATTTGACTCAATTCTCTATGTTTTAGAAATGAGTCCTTTACCAGAGAAATTTAATTTAAAAAAATATTTTCACACTTATGATTATTATTTTCCTCCATCCAACTTTATGGTTATTCCCTCTCTGAACCAGTTCTGATAAGAATAAGGTCCACGTGCTTCTTCCTCACCTCCCCCATCTTCCCTTTCACTGTAAAAGTTCTATCGTACCTTTATGTGAAATAACTTACCCCCGTTCTATCTATTCCTTTCCCCTCCTTTTAGCACATTTCTCTCTCACCTCTTAATTTTATTTTGTAGATATTATTTCATAATATTCAACTCACACTTGTACTTTCTTTCTGTGCATATTCCTTTTAACTACCTTAATAATGAAAAAGTTCTTAGAAGTTTCAAGTATCATCTTCCCATGTAGGAATGTAAACAGTTTAACCTCATTGAATCCCTTATTTCTCTTTACTGTTTACCTTTCTATGCTTCTTTTGAGTATTGTGTTTGAAAGTCAAATTTTCTGGTCTGGTCTTTTCATCTGAGATGCCTGAAAGTTCTACTTCACTAAATAGCCATTTTTTTTCTCATGGAAAAATTATACTGTTTTGCTGTGATTAGGTGATTCTTGGTTGTAATCCTAGCTCCTTTGCCCTCTAGAATATCATATTCCAAGTCCTTTAACCCTTTAATATAAAAGCTGCTAAATTTTGTGTTATATCAACTATAGTACTACGATTTTTTAATTGTTTCTTTCTGACTTCTCGCTATATTGTCTCAACCCAGAATCTCTGGAATTTGACTCATATTCCTGGGAGTTTTCTTTTTGGGAAATCTTTCTTTTTCTTTCTTTCTTTTTTTTTTTTTAAGCAATCAGGGTTAAGTAACTTGCTCAAGGTTACACGGCCAGTTATTTCTGGGTGTGGTGCTGAGTGTCTGAGCCCGGGATTCGATCTCCAGGTCGTCCCAACACTGGAGCCGGTGCTCTTACTCGCTGAGCCACCTGGCCACCCCTAAGCAATTGGGGTTAAGTAACTTGCTCAAGGCTACACGGCCAGGTGTTTCTGGGTGGGTGCTAAGTGTCCGAGCCCGGGGTTCGATCTCCAGGTCGTTCTGACACTGGAGCTGGTGCTCTTACTCGCTGTGCTACCTGGCCGCCCCGGGAAATCTTTAAGGAACTGATCAGTAGAATCTTTCAATTTCTATTTTACCTTCCAGTTCTAGAATATCACAGCAGTTTTCCTTGATGATTTCTTGAAAGATGATGTCTAGGCTCTTTTTTTAAACTGGCTTTCAGGTAGTGCAGTACTGGATCTATTTTATAGGTCAGCTGTTTTTTCCAATGGAACAGTTCACATTTTCTTGTATTTTTTTCATTCTTTTGATTTTGTTTTATTGCTTCTTGATGTCTCATGGAATCATTAGCTTAAGGAATTATTTTCTTCAGTGAATTTTTGTATATATCTTCCCATGTTTTCAGTTCTGCTTTTTGAGATATTCTTCTCTTCCAAGAATTTTTGTGCCTCCTTTCCCATTTGGCCTATTCTGTTTTTTAAAGTATTATTTACTTTAGTATTTTTTGTGCTTCTTTTACCAAGTTGTTGAATCTTTTTTCATGATTTTCTCACATTACTCTCATGTCTTTCCCCAAGTCTGCCTCTACCTCTTTTATTTGATTGTTAAAGTCATTTTTGAGTACTTCCTTGGCTTGAGACCAATTCATATTTTTCTTTGAGGCTTTGGATGTAGAAGTTTTGGCTTTGTTGTGTTGTTCTGAGTTTGTGTTTTGATCTTTCCTGTCATTATAGCAACTTTCAATGGTCAAGTTCTTTTTTTGTTGCTTATTCATCTTTCCAATGTCTTTCTTGACTTTTAACTTTATATGTTAAAATTGAGTTCTGCTCCCAAGGTGGAGGGGGTATTGTCCCAAGCTTCAGATTTTTTTTTTTTTGTGCAGCTGTTTTCAAAGTTAGTTGGGGGCATAGGGGTGCAAGGGTTTGTGAATTTTTTCTGTTCTCCCATCATCTAAGGATAGATGTGTTTACTATTCTAGCCTGTGTGCTGGTGTGTAAGCGACCACAAGCACTTTTTCTCCCTAGGAACTGTGACCAGGGTCCATGCTCCCCTATAGCCACAAGCTCTAGTGTGCTAATGTTCCTCCTTGCCCTGGGACTGTGACCTAGGATTACAACCTATGGGCACCTACATATGGGCAATGCAACAGAGGAGCGCAGTGTCAGCAAAGGAACCCCTATATTCTCCTTCTGACTAGTTGTCCAGCCCTCTTACCATATGTGGGTTGAGAGATCCAGAAGATACCACAGCAGTGACTGACTCAGTCACCCCCCAGATCTGCTGCTGATTTGCTGGGGCAATGACTAAGCTGAGTTCCCCTCTTATCCTGGTGCAACAGACTTTCCTGCCAATCTTATAAGTTGTCTTGGGCTAGAAAATTGTTTCACCCCATCCTTTTGGGGGCTCTGCTACTTCAAAATTCATTTTGAGGTGTTATTTAAAGGTTTTTGGAGAGGAATTTGGGAGAGCTCAGAAAAGTCCCTGGCTTTTCTCTGCCACATTGGCTTTGCCCCCACCATGACCCACCCCCAACAACTGCTGTTTCAAAGTGACAAAGAAGCCCAAGTTCAAGTTCTTGGAAGTGGCAATATACCATCATTGTCCAGGTAATTTTAGAATTCTCCTCCCCCCAGACACACCATTTTATGAATTATGAGAGGAGATATGATTGGGAGCAAGTGAAAAGAAATAGCCATGAGGGAGCACACTAAAATCCCCAAGAGATAAAAAGAATGGGAGTGTTTCTAGCATGTTAGGTAGATTCCCTATGGAATATCTTTGGGAAAGCACAGACCAGAAAGAGAAGGATTGAATAAATCATAGAAATATAGCTAGTATTGGACACAAAGGCACTATGTTCTTTGGGAAATTGCAGGCCACCTCTGCAGAGGTAAGAGAATAGAGTGGTTTGGAATAGGCTACCTTGACTTTGGACCACTCAGCTGATCCAAATTATCTATTTTCATTTCCCTGAGGTAGCAAGTACTTTATTAGTACCTGGAGAAAGTGGAACATGGCACAGTGGACAAGATGCTTGACTTGAAAAGAGGAAGACCCAATGCTTACTTCCAACACTTGCTAATTACCTGACCACAGGTTAGTCATTTGGTATCCCTGACCCTCAGGGATTCTCATCTGTACAATGAGGATAAAAATACCTCCAGGGCCTACATCATGGCATTGTTGGCATTCTAAAATGACCACATAAGTAAAGCATTTTGTAAACCTTAAACATTATTCAGGATATCCCCAAAACAGTGAAGTTTTAAGCTATTAGAGCTTATCCATTATTTAAGCTATTAAAGTTAAAACTACACTATTTATTGGGACACTTTGTATAAAGATCAATTATCATCATATTAAATATAGCTTTTATAGTTGGTGTCCAGCATAATTAAAAATGGTAATTTAGAAAGGGAATTTTTTAAATATCTAAAGGTCTAATTTTAAGCCTTATGAAACAAATGCCATCTCTGCACCAAGGAGCCCAACTTACTTCAAGGAGAGGATTAAAGCTACTTGTACATGCTTAATATGCTAGAGATTGACCCTATAGTGAATGTCACTGGACAATATCCCACAATATGTCTTTTACTGTCCTTTACCCAATCCTTAATTACAGGGGCCAATTTGGCTTTCCAGTTAATAGCTTCTCAATCTTTTGCCAAAAACAAAACCACCATGTACAAATTGTTCTTAGCAGGAACAATTTACTCTGGACTGATTTTCAAGATCTGCCTTTGTTGGCAGTACCCCTCGCTCTACTTAAGGGAAAAGGACAGAGCACTATGTTCTGCTGTAAGATTGAGAAAGCCTCTCATCCACTTCTCCAGAAACCTTCTACTCATCTATCATGTCATAAAGTCATTAACTCCAGTGAATTCTAGCTTGTTTGGTGGTTAACTATTTTTCTTTGTTGGGGAAGGTGGGCATCTCTAAGTTCTTTTTCATGACTTAGATTGTAACTAGTCCCATCTCCATGTCTGAAAGAAGCCCATATCAGGGTCATGCCTGGCAGATGGCCTGCTGTTTAGTCCTCAAGAAGTCCTAAAAAGGAAATCCTACACTTCTCTTACTCTTTCCAAGATTTAAGAGCCCCAACCAAGACTGAAAATAGGGTAAGAAAATCTGTACTATATCCTATGATACTGAAATGTAGAGGTCATAAAAACAAAATGCATATATTCGAACAGCTTAGAAGCCCAGAATAGATAATTTCCCATCCTGATTGACAGAATTTGTCTTAATTGTGTTTTGTATTTTTTTCACTTCAAAAATTACAAAGTTCACATAAGAGTGTATTTTGTGCTACTTGCCCCAAACACCAAAATACCTAGTTATCACTCTGGGTCTTCACTGTATAGAAATTGTTTCTAGTATAGAACCTAAAGATCACATCATTAAAAATATAAAAGCCAGTTACCAGGGTGGGATGATAATTAGCTCTCAAGCATCATCAGGAAGACAAAAGTTCTTTTAATGCAGCAGAGTTCACTAGCTTCTACCTAGGCAATGCAAAACAGTGGGAATAACACTCTTAAGTCAGAAGACCTGGGTTCAACACCTTGGTGCTTATTATTTTGTGAAAGCACTATATACGTCTTAACTATTAATCATTTTTTTCCCTATTCTCTCATCTTACAGAGGAGAAAAACAAGTTCTATAGAGGTGAAGTTACAGAGGAAGGAAGTAAGAGAAGGAGGATTTGAAACCAGATCCTCTGACTCCAAATTCAGGACCCTTCATATTGTCTCCCCAGTCTAGATTCGATTTATCAGAATGCTAGGTAATGCACAATGAGAAATTTATTTTTAATTCATTTAATGCTGTGCATTTAAGGTTTCAGGCTTAAACAGTTAGGGTAATGAAATTCTATTCTTCAATGGCATATATGCTATCTAAGAGTACAGAACTCAAAATATCAGACATCTTATATATCAAAAACCCTTGAGATAATAAGGGTCAAGGGTCTACAAGTAGCAATGTAAGTAGAAATTAGTTGCCAATTTCAAGCACCCTCAAATCAACTTTGAGGTGAGTGGAAGGAGGGGAATAGTGTAAGAAGCAATTACACTGAACAATTATGTGAAGAACAATTACACTGTCATGGGAGGGGGAGGGGAGGACAGGAATTAGTTTCTACAGTGGCTTGAGAAAAAATCTCAGATTTAAAAGGGACCCCAGAAGTCATCTAGTCCAAGCCATTGAATTTTAAGTTTCATTCTCCTTCAAAACAACCAGGAAGCACCTGATGGAAAGCAGCATTGGAATTATTACTTGCTCTCACTGTGGAAAAGTGTGGTTCCTTATTGGGAGAAGGCAGGCAAGAAACCCTTTCCCTCTGGAAAGGACAAATGGAAGATATGGGATTGTACAGGTTAGAGGATTCATTATAGGACAGAGAGAGAAGGAGTGAACAGGCTGCAGGCTGTCATACCTACCACAACCACAAACTGAACTTCCTCTTTCCCATCTTTTTTATTCCAACTCTTCACCATCTGAGCTCCTACTCTTATCATGTCCTTTCATTCTACTGAAAGAATGTATATTAAATTTTTACACTCTCTAAGTTTCCCAGTGGGGAAGCTAGATGGTGCAATGGATGGAGTGCCAAGCTTGAAGTTGGGAAGACCTGAATTCAAATTGGATTTCAGACATTTGCTAACTTTATACCCTGGGCAAGTTACTTAACCCTGTTTGCCTCAGTTTCTTCATCTGTACCATTATCTGGAGAAGGAACTGACAAACCATCACAGTATCTTTGCCAAGAAAACTCTAAATGGGGTCATAAAGAGTTAGACATGGCTGAACATGAACCACAACAAAAGTTTCTCATCCTGGTACAAAGAAGCTAAGGCTCAGTTCTAGGTTGTAAAGAAGGGTGAACAGACAAATCTTAATCTATAACTTGTTTCAGAACATAGCATAGGAAACTCAACATTGCTAGTAAAGAAAAAAGCCAAGCTTCTCCCCCTGCCCCCAATATGAAATGTGCTAACTTAAATTTATGCTTTCCATTTCAGTCTCCCAAATCCCTCACCTATTTGTAGCAGACAAATGCATAAATATGTACATCTGTGCATGTTATCTATGGTGCACATGAATCTACAAAGAGCTTGCAATCTTGAAAATTGGATGCAGCAATTTACTAATTTCACATCAGCATCTCATCAAAGACTGAACTCTTTGTCCTCCAAATGAATCTGTCAAAATGCAGGAAGCCAAGTAAAATTCTTCATCCTTCCAAGCCATCCTCTTGGAATTCTATTAGGGCAAAACTTCATCAATTTCTGTCACAATTTAGTTTTGGAACAAGTACAAGGAAAACAAAGGGTCAAGGCTTCTCAATTACATTTAGCCCCATACCAAGGCAGAAATCATTCCATAAACCATGCAAACCCCACAAAAATTGAGTTGCTATGCAAAATTTCTTCCATTCATACCTACTAGGCATGCAAAATGTAGGTCCATCAGACCATAGATTGGGAAGTGGAAAGAAGCTTTGAGGTCATCAAATCAAAACCCCTCATGTTAGAAATCAGAAAATAGAGACCAGAGACCCCACAATTGACAAGGATAACATCCATCTGTACTCTGGGGGTAGCCCAGCTCTGGTTTACATGCCTTTGAAACCCAATACCTTCTCAGGATTTCAGTTATGTGTACAGTAGTTATCATCTATACAAAATAATGGAGAATAGAAGCTCTTTGAGAGGACAGACTTCTCCATATAATTTTTTTCTTTGATTCTCCAGCATCTAGGACAGTGCTGGACACATAGTAGATGTTTAATGAACACTCATTGTCAAATGAAATGAATAAATGGATATCCCAAATAAAGGAGCCAGGGAGTTGTTTTTTTAACTAACTTTCCAGGCCTTTTAGAACTTTTGTGATGGGAAAAAAATCAGGTAAAATATAACATTATCTATAATGTACAACTAGAAAAGCTAAGCTGAATTGTCCTTGATATTCTCAACTAAAAGCCTATAGAGGGAACAACTTGTTGTTGTTGATTAAATTAACAACTATGATTAACTCTGGATCCAGAGTAGGGATGCTTCAGTGCAAGCCTTTATTGTAAAAAATACATGTGTGTGCATACGTGTACATATATGTTAGCTAAGGGGGAGAGTGAGTTGGACCCGGAAAATCCTGGATTGCCCAATCACACTGCCCAAGTTTACTGGATCATTACTTGACCCTCCATTTTGCTGCTGAGCTCCTCCACTTGATACCTCCATTTCCCCAAAGTGGAAAAGGAGCACCAGTATGATCCAACAGATGAGAATTTAAATTTTAAAAATCATGACCAGTCTCTCAATCTTACCATATAACCTTTGGATCCAGTATTACTGCTGTTCAGGGTACCATTTCCTCTGTCAGATACAATTCTCACACACCTTTGCCCCCCCATCCCCACCCCCCCGTGGCCTAAGACATACTGGGAGAGGGTTTGTCAAGGTATCATCTCTTTGCTGAGTAAAACTTACAAAGTTCCTAATTACTCAGAACTTTCTATCTGACAAACTAGAAAATCATGTGTCTCATGCTAAAGGGCTCCCAATGGACTTGCCATCTTCTAAAGACCACATCAGCCCTCCATTTGCATGTCCCAATCAAGATTCCAGGATCTTAGAATTGGAGTTGGAAGGGAAACCAGAGGCCACCTAGTGCAATATCCTCCTTTTAAAGGTGAAGAAACTGAACCTAGGCAGGTTTTAAGTGACATGTCCAGAGGTCTACCAGGTACTAAAAGTTAAGGGCAGGTTTCAAACATACACTTGAGAGTCAGTATTTCTATCCACTGCCTCCCTAGCAAAATAGTGTTCAAACTCTACAATCTAAAGGTTTCCCCACATATTTGAGTCTCTAATTTTGTCTTCATATCTTTGTTTCTTTATGTATATTTTTTGTACTTGAAATTATGCTGTGATTTCTCCCCCTTTTTTTTTGATTCTTCCTAGAATTCATGTGCATCATTTTTTCTTCCAAGTAGGTGTCTGGCAGGCTTCCAAATTAATGTCACCTTGAAATATAATCAATGAAATTATTTATTTACTCTTTCTACTAGTTAATAAAAAAGGTGAAATCAGCTATACAGAGAGCTACTTCCCTTTGGTGAGTCAAGAAAGAAGGTCTGGGACAATTAAAGACATGATAAGACAGATAAGACCACTTGCTAAGGTTTTTAAGTTTTTCCTTTTTTATTTATTTCTTTTAGTTTTCAACATTTACTTTTATAAGATTTTGAGTTTTAAATTTTCCCCCTCCTTCCACTCCCCTCCTCCCCAAGACAGCATGCAATCTGATATAGGCTATATATGTATGATCATATTAAACATATTTCCATATTAGCCATGTTGTAAAGAAGAATCAGGCCCAAAGAGAAAAACAATGAGAAAGAAAACACAAAAAACAACACCAAAAGTAGAAAATGGTATGCTTTAATCTGCTTTCAGACTCTATAGTTCTTTCTCTGGATGTGTATAGCATTTTCCATCATGAGTCTTTTGCAATTGTCTTAGATCATCAGCTCAGAAGAGCTAAGTCTAACAAAGTCAGTCATTGCACAATGTTGCTGTTACTATGTACAGTGTTCTCCTGGTTCTGCTCATTTCACTCAGTATCAGTTCATGCTATGGAGAGTGTTTGCTATGGCAAGTGTTTCCAGGTTTTTCTGAAGTACGCCTGCTCACCATTTCTTACTGAACAATAGTATTCTATTATATTCATATACTACAACTTGTTCAGCCATTTCACAATTGAATGATGTCCCCTCAATTTCCCATTATTTGTCACTGCAAAAAGCGATACTATAAACATTTTTGTACATGAGGGCCCTTTTCCCTTTTTTATGACCTCTTTGGGATACAGACTTAGTAGTGGTACTGATGCATCAAAAGGTATGCAGTTTTAAAGCCGTTTGGACATAGTTCCAAATTGCTCTTCAGAATGGCTGGGTCTGTTCACAACTCCACCAATAATATATTAGTGTTCCAAATTTCCCACATATTCAACATTTATCATTTTCCTGTTTTGTCATGTATGATATGGTACCTCAGAGTTGTTTTAATTTGCATTTCTCTAATAAATACTGATTTACAGCATTTTTTATGTGACTACATATAGCTTTAATTTCTTCATCTGAAAACTACCTGTTCATATCCTTTGACCATTTATCAATTGGGGAGTGACTTGTATTATTATAAATTTGAATCAGTTCTCTATATATTTTAGAAATGAGGCCTTTATCAGAGATACTGACTACAAAATATTGTTTCCCAGCTTTCTGTTTCCCTTCTAATTTTGGTGGCATTGGCTTTGTTTGTGCAAAACCTTTTCAATTTAATGTAATCAAAATTATCCATTTTTTTTTTAAAGCAATCGGGGTTAAGTAACTTGCTCAAGGTTACACGGCCAGGTGTTTCTGGGTGGGTGCTGAGTGTCTGAGCCCGGGATTCGATCTCCAGGTCTTCTCAACACTGGAGCCGGTGCTCTTACTCGCTGTGCTACCTGGCCGCCCCAAAATTATCCATTTTGCATTTCATAATGTTCTCTATCTCTCATTTGGTCATAAATTCTTCCCTTCTCCATAGATCTTACAGGTAAACTATTCCTTGCTCTCCTAATTTGTTTACAGTTTCATACTTTATGTCTAAATCATGTACCTGGTTTTTAAGATTTTCAAAGTGTAGTGAAGACAAATAGAAATAGTTTCACACTGATATCCTAGGATGCTCATGTAATGCCCATCTACAGGAGGCAGAATGGGAAGAGGAGAGAGAAAGCTTGCATACAAATTCTGATGGGGTGATAAAAAAAACGAGTAGGCTAGGAGTTTTGTGAATTCTACTGCAAAGATCAATCAATTATTCAACAAGTATTCACCAAGAAAATACTATATATCAGTCACTATGCTGGGTGCTAGATAATACTACAAAACATGACTTACACCATATCAGTTTTGAGTGACCCAAGCTCATTCCATATATACCAGATCCTGGCACTCACTCTATATGACACCCTCACTCACAATATACCTCTCCATTAATGAGCATGATTGCTATTTACCAACTTCCTTCCTTTGTAATAATACACAGGTGAACTCTTCAAAGGATATTTCTCCTATTGAAGGATGTTCAAAATGAATCATCTTTGACATTAAGTGTTTAACCTTAAGACCTTCACTGTTCATAAGATCATAGATTTAGAGCTGGAAAGGGACTCAAAGCTCAACTAGTCCTATCCCTTTATTTTACATATTAGTAAACTGAGGCCCATGGAGGTTAAGAGACTTGCCCAAGGTCACACAAGTAGTTAGTGCCTAAAACAAAATTCAAGATCATGTCTTCTGGAACTCTGTTCACTACTCCACATTACCATTTAGAATGTTGTATTCAAATCTAGGCACTACTCTTGAAAAGTAGCATTATCAAATCAGAATGCATCCAGAGGAGGATGACCAGAATGAGGAGACTGGAAACCACATCTTACAAGAAATGCTTACATCCAAGAGAAGCTTCTGGAAGACAGAAATTATTTCATTTTTTTGTTTTTGTATGCTCAGTGAAGAGCACAATGCCTGGTACATGGGTACTTAAATGTTCATTGAATAATAAATGAGCATTTCCTTAGAAAAGAAGACCAAGGAACTCATGGTTGTCTTCAAATATTCAAAAGACTGTCATATGGAAGAGAAAGTAAAACTAGAATAAGAAGAAGGAGAAGAAGGGAAGGGAGGGACAGAGGGAGAAAAGGAAGAAGGGAAAGAGCACAAGAAAGAGGGAAGGAAGATATTAAGAAGGTAGTAAGGAAGGAGGGGAGCAAGGCAGGGAGTACTTTTTAAAAGTGTCTACTATCTGCCAAGCACTGTCCTAAACATTTTGCAAATATTATCGCATTTGATCTTCACAACAACCCTTGGACAGAGTTGCTATTATTATCCCCATTTTGCAGTTGCGGAAACTGAGGTAAACAGAGGTCAAACAACTTACCTGGGATCACACCACTTGTGAGTATCTGAGTCTGGATTTGAACTCTGGTCTTCCTGACTCCAGACCCACTGCTCTACCCACCATGCCACCTAACTGTCTCTAGACAAGAAAGAATTAGAGATAGGCATATCTCAGATCACTATGATGAGGGCCTTTCTAACAGCTGATAAACAATGAAATCAACTATGTCACAAAGTAATAATCACTTCTCTGTCACTGGAAATGTTCAAATAACCTTGTTGACAACTTCTGAAAAGACTACAGAAAGGATTCTTGCTTAACGAAGCGGTACCTGGATTCAATAAAATCTGAGCTCCTTTCCAATTCTAAGATCTCAAGGGCAATCAGCTCAATGAATGCCTTCATAACTTATAATTATATTTATACAATATTATAATTATTTTTTGAGGGGGGAAGGCAGGGCAATTGCAGGTAAGTGACTTGCCCAAGGTACCACAACTACTAAGTATTAAGACTCTGTGGCTAAATTTGAACTCAGGTCCTCCTAAGTCCAGGGCTGGTGCTCTATTTACTGTGTCACCTAGCTTCCCCACAATTATAACTAATAATTAAAATGCTATTGATTAAAAGGAAAATAAGAAAACATGACTTCCAAAGGGTCATGATAATTCAGATTACACTGCTTGGAAGAACATGTAGGTAGATGCTCTTAGGGTTTCAATTATTACATGAAAGTAAAAAGAAGCTGTTGGAAGAAGTTGGCTTGTTATTTTTTTTCTATCTAGGACATCTAGGATATAGTAAACTATTACTGGGCATCTCTTCTTTTGGCCAGCTGGGACCCAAAAAAGAATTAGTTGAAATGGTTCTGGATAAGAACTCTGTCCTTTGGCCCCCAAACTTTCCAAATTGCTCCTTTGGTGCCCACTGACTCAATAATAGCTTGTGATGTGAAGACCATCTCTCCCCAGTTGCCTAAGTCACTCCCTTGCCTGTGTGTGTATGTGTGTGATTGTGTTTGAATTTTTTTTTATGTCAAATCCCAAGTAGGACCTGAAAGTACTAAGGGTTGAGGTAATTAAAATATAAGCATTTGAGGGCAGAATTCCCCCCAAAAACAACAGTTTGACATTTTGATCTGTCCGAGTTCTCCAAGTAGTCTAGACATTCGTCCATTTGGCAAGGAGCACAGAACTAAATTCATTCACTTAACAAATATTTATTAAGCCCCTCCTATGTGCCAAGCAATGTGGACACATAGACATAAAGGAAGGACCCCACATTATGTGGCAGGGGGGAAGGGAACAACAAATACACACAAACTAAATACAAAAGACAGAAAAAGAAATTGGAGGATGGAGCAGGGAGAGCCCCAGCCCAGGAGTATGCTAGTCAGTTCATTTACCTCCTGCAGATTTTAATCTATGTAAAAACAGAAAGTGAACATTTAAAAATAGGGAGCTACAGTAATGCCTCAGGCCAAATTTCTACAAATTTGATGATACGTGGGCAGAACAGAAGGTAGGAATGTTTAGAGGTAGGCAGATCACAGCTTCTTTAGGTAAAATCACTTAGCCCATCCTAGAATTCTCACAAGTGATTAAATCCAGACCAGGGAGCTAAGTCTTTTATGAGCTATATACTATGATGAGAGCCTCCCTCCCTCTTTTCCTTCTGCTGAATCTTTTTTCAAATCACAGAATCCCACTTTCCCATTCATGTTTAGCCATCCCCTCCCTCATATCAGCACCTGTTAAAAATGATGGTGACCCCATCTTACTTATTTCAGCATAGGGACAGCTCACAATGAAAGAACTAGTCAGTCACCAGTACCAGACAAGGGAGAATCTGTTTTTATCGATTTTTTTAGTGAAAAGAGGCAATGTTGAGCCTTGTGATAGAAGGGATTGTTGTGCAAAGTACTGCAAAAACCAGGCCACTGGGTCTAGGAAAGTACTTTCTAATTTGCTCCAATGGTGGCTTAATATGGAAAAAAAAAGAACTGTTTATTTACAGCAGGAAAAATTAGTATATCATTTAAATATTAGATTCCTTTTTATTCTGTAATAGCCAGAAAAAGTTTCAGAGAAGATATAAGATTTCATCATGACCATAAAGGCATAAGGAGTTGGGGGTAGAGCAGGAGTAGAGATGCCACAGGGTGAGAAAGACTAAAGGTGATGTCTTTGAAGAACAACAAATAGAACAACAACTTTGACTATAATAAAGACAGGTATGAAATGCAATTGGGCCGAGATAGAGCACTGGGCCTGGAGTCAGGAAGAGTTGAGTTCAAATCCAACTTCAGACCTTACTAGCTGTGTGACACTGTCACAAAGTCACTCAACCTTGTTTGCCTCAGTATCCTCATCTATAAAATGAGTTGGAGAAGGAAGGGCAAAGCACTTCAGTATCTTTCCCAAGAAAATCCCATATGGGGCTATAAAGAGTTGGACACAACTAGAACAAATGAACAACAAAATGGGAGGCAATATGGCAAAGTCAGGTGCGGGCAGATAAGAAGGAAGGAGGGCAGAGAAGGTGAGTCAGAAGTTTCCTTTCCCAGAGGAACCTCTGGTCTCTAAGATTAAGTACAAGGTAGAGTATTAGATTCACAGAACCTGGAGTCTGTCAGAGAGGAAGGTGGGCTTTGCCTAAATGAGGCATCCTGTGAATGACTCAGACTTTTTATGAAAGAGGAAATCTTATTATTAGAGGGCAAACTTGCATCCACTCCTCTGAGTCAGTCAGTGGGTGGTTCCTTTCCCCAGTCCATTCAGCTGTAGATTCACCCCAAGTCCAGGAAACTGACACATTCTTACACACAAAGAATTCTTTTAACAGAACCATAAATAGATTCATGCGCAGCCCTTACTGTTTTCTTTCCCTATGATATCTCAATAATTGGTGAAGTCAGTAGCATTCTTTTGAAGACATTACTTGCTCACACTCAAGACTGAAATAAGCTGGGCTATATTATCCTCCAAAGTTTCCTTTAAAAGTTCCTGCTGAACTTTAAACTGATATCTAAAATGTGATCTTACTCTAATTTCATCAAGGAAGATGAATACCTGGCACTATCAGGGGTCATAAATAAAAAAGAGAATTCCAGAGTTGAATGAGACTTCCATACTCATCTAATCCAACTCTTACTCAAAAAAAAGGGGAAAAAAGAAATACTACCCATTAGGGATGGATTTCTCATAGCTTAGTAGAAAGAGAAAATTCCAAAGTTGGAAGACAACTCAATAGTCATTTAATCCAATCCATACCCCCAAAAATAAATGTTTCTTATTAGGGGAATGGTTTACCATAGCATAGGAAAAAGAGAGAATTCTAAAATTCCAGCTTCCAATCCAGGCTCCTCCTCCCCTCAAAAATGTTTCTACTGATTGAGTGGGAATCCAGTTTTGGCTTGAAGACCTCCGGGTAGTGGGTGTCCATTACTCAATGCCAACAGCTTGTTTGACTTTTGGACAGCTCTTTGGAAAATGTCCTCATGTCAAGCCTAAATTTGCTACTTTGAAACATACTTCCTTTGCTCCAAGTTCTGCTCTCAGGAACCTAAGAGAACTTGCTTAATCACTCTTCCACATTACAGCCAGTCCCCCCACTCCTTCCTCAAGTCTTCCTTTGGTCAGGCCTACTACTTATACTGGGACTCAATTTTCTCATCTCTAAATCTGTGATACCTGCTTTGTCATGAATCACTTTTTAAACTCCAAAACCACATGTTTGTTGAATTCCAGTTTTTGAAGATACTCGTTTATAATAAATATTTCATCTTTAGTTTAGATGTGCCTTGTAGCTTTAAAGATCAACATAAATCTAAATTATAGCAGAACACTTGCAGGTGCAGGTAGATGTTTTTCAGAATTAATGTGAACTATTCTTCTGAAAGTGGCGTTAGTGCTGTCTTTCAACTAAATCATTTTTCTTAGAAAGGTACAAATGTGCCTCTTTTTAATGTACAAAAATCCAAACTTAGCAAATAGAAAATTTAGAGATAATTACCCAAAAAATTACAAAACAATTCAGAGAAGTTATCCTTAAAGTAACAAATTCTTCTAATGTATCCAGATATTTGTTTAGAGATCAGTAAGTACTTAACAAGGAGGCTAGAAGGTTAAAACAGAAAAAAATCTCAAAGCTAAAGGCTTGGAAGCCAGATTAAAGCATCTCTGATATGTTAAGGAATAAAGAGTTGATGTGTATATCACTTTTCCAAGTCTCCCCTTCCCCCAGCCAGGCCACACCCCAATACTCAGCGAAGATGGCCCAGGCTTCCACTTTGGGAGCAGTAAAGCTTTCCAGCACAAACTCCCTCAACTTCCCTCCTTTCTTCCTAGAAGCCGCTCAGAATTCTCTCCATTCATTGCTCAATCTTCTCCCCCTTCTGCCACTGAGGGAGAAGCACCGAGGCTCTCAGCTAAGTTTATTTCCTCCAGCTGTACTCTTCATCGAATGCCTTCCCACCCACCCACCCAAGCCACTCCAGGAAGCATTTCATTTAAGCTCCAACACTGAATATTTCTTGAATTTGGACTTATGAAGACATTCATTTATAATAAGCAATTCCACCTTTAGCTTGGGGTGGGAGTGGAATCTGTTACTTCATTGGTATAAGAAATTCCTCATGAGGAAACTGCTTCTGCCAATAAAGATCAATAACTGATCTTAGAGAGTTGTTTGGGGGGGGCATTAAGAGGTTAAGTGACTTGCCCAGGATCACATATGTCCAGCATATATCCTACATATAGCCTATGTTTTCTTGACTCCAAGTTCCATTCCATTTTTGTTGTTGTTCAGTCATTTTCAACTGTTTGTGACCCCATTTGGAGTTTTCTTGGCAAAGATACTAGA
The DNA here is from genome assembly GCF_028583685.1 of Petaurus breviceps papuanus. Classification (NCBI taxonomy): domain Eukaryota; kingdom Metazoa; phylum Chordata; class Mammalia; order Diprotodontia; family Petauridae; genus Petaurus; species Petaurus breviceps. Next base: position 37,084,254 of record NW_027185777.1, on the reverse strand, counting down.
GTGGTTCACCATTTCCTTCTCCAGCTCATTTTACAGATGAGTAAACTGAGGCAAACAGGGTTAAGTGACTTGCCCAGGGTCACACAGCTAGTAAGCTTCTGAGGCCAAATTTGAACTAAGGAAGGTGAGTCTTTCTGACTTTAGGCCTGAAACTCTATTCACTGAACTACCTAGCTTCCCCTCTATTCCCCTACACTAGGCTAACTCACTAAAGACACTTCATAAATGTTCTTTGAATTCCTCTTTCAGTTAGGGGTGCAATGGAAAGAGCACTGGACCTGGAGTCAGGAAGATGATAACATCATCATCATTATCATCATTGCTAACATTTATACAGCACCTACTATGTGCCAGGCACCGTGCTAAGTACTTTATAACTATTATCTTCTTTGAGCCTCACAACAACCCTGCATTATAGGTACTATTCCTATCCCCATTTGATAGGTAAGGAAACTGAAGCGAACAGAGGTTAAGTGATTTGTCCAGGATCACACAGCTAGAGTCCGAGGCCACATTTGAGCTCAGGTCTTCCTGACTTCATGTCCAGCAGTCTCTCTATTTCACTACCTAGCTGTCCCAAATCAAGGCTCAAATATTTACTACCTGTGTGACCCTGGGAAAGTCAATTAACCTCTGGCTGTCTAGTTTCTGCATCAGTAAAATGGGAATAATATTAGCACCAACCTCCCAAGTCTATAGCGAAATTTAAAAGAGATATTTGTCAAGTGATTGGCACATAGTAGGTACTTGGTAAATACTTGTTATACTTGTTTCCTTCTTGCCAGGAGACTAACTTGAGAAATAGTACAATTTCAATAATTTGTTAAATTTGTTTGGGGGGGGGACATTGAATAATCCAATGAATAATGTGGCTTGAGCAGGTCTTGGTGACTGAGATCCTAAGATCCCTGCCATCACTAATCAGTCCACATCTCTCCTCTTTCTCCTGTGTTCCCCATTTATAACTCCTGGATGAAGTCACTTGTCATAGATCCAGGGCTCAGAGATATTGAAGGTGCTACTTAGTATACAAAGATGATAAATTCTGGCATGGGATTTTACTGAATGGACACTAGATGCCTCGGCATTAATGTCCCTTCAGATGTAAAGACATCCCTTTAGATGTTGTATAAGGTGCCCTCATCTGACTCTAATGCTGCAGAATAGGCAATAACATCTATGCACCACTGGGCCCAATTTTTCATGTGGTCACCTTTGGAAAGTGTGTGGACTCTTTAAATAACTAATGCATCACTTAATACAGTAATTTTCAAGCCACAGTTGTACCATGGATCCCGTGCTTCATAGATGAAGCACCTGTTCCACAATAATATCTTACATTTAATAGCTGGCATTTATATAGGACCTGCTATGTGCCAGGTGCTGTTCTAAGCACTTTACAAATGTCATCTCATGGAATGCTCACAACAACCCTGGGATTTTTATTATCTATTATTATTAGCTATTATTATCCCCATCACACTTGAGGAAACTGAGGCAGATAGAGGTTAAGTGATTTTCCCAGGGTCACACAGCTAGCAGGTATCTGAGACTGGATTTAAACTCAGGGCTTCTAAACTCTGTCAGTGCTCTACCCACCATGCAACCCTACTGTCCATTTATATTTGCCCATCAATACAGCACTTGACAGTTAACAAAATATTTTCTTCATAACACCATGAGGTGATACTAAATCCAATTCTACAAATGATTAACATGTGCAAAAATACATATATATTATGTATTGTGTATCTATGTATAAGACCTACTATGTGCAGAGCTCTTGGGATACAACAAAAAAAGAACCCCTGCCCTCAAAGATCTTCCATTTATTCTACTGGCATATGGGAGAGGGGTGCAGGTACATAGGGAAGTCCATACAAAGGAATTCCAAGACTGAGAGAACACTAACAGCTGGGCAGGATATAAAAGACTACATGTAGAAGATGGCACCCATAGTTTGAAGGTACTCTTAGAAGTGGAGTCAAAGGGAAGATGTATATTCCAGATATGGGGGACTACCAGCAGAAAGACAAGGAGGCACAGAATAGCTATAAGGCCAGTTTGATTAGAACCGAGAATGTGGAATGGGGAGTAAAATTTATTGAAATAAGCCTAAAGAGGTAGGTAGAATCATAGCATCAAAGAGTCAGAGTTGGAAGGGACATCAGATGCCATCTAGTCAAACCCCCTTCAACTAATGAAGGACTAAATATTATTCCAACAACTGCAAACCCATTCCCCTTTCATTATATCATATCACCTTTAGATGGAATGGATGTGATGAACACAGTTCATCTGTGGCTGATTCAAGTCACACAAGGTAAGTTATTCACTTTTTGATGAGTCTCCTAGCCCATCACTGCCATTTCCATACTGACGTATACTCTTGGAGGTGACAGAGTCAAAATTTACTTAGAGTGATGACAGTATGGTCCATGATGGAAGCTAAGAGAAGGACAGACTATTACAGATCAAGACCTTGAGACCTCAAATCTACTGCTGTGTGTGGCCACAAAAATGATACCAACTGGGTAACTCTCCTCCTAATGCTAATTAATTCATCTCCAGCCCATGCCCTAGCACCCAAATGCTGGTCACTGCCACATAAAGGACAACTCAGGAACATATACAAGTTCAAATTCTATATGCATAATAAATGTTTGTTGACTACATCTGAGTAAGTGACCTCTTGGACTTGCATCTGAGAATTCCACACTGTTTATAAACAATAAGGTAATTTTTAAGAACCTTTCCAGAAATTCTCTGGCTCTCATGATACTGGTTTTACCTCTTCCTTGTTTGAGGACATGACATTTTTATTTTTAAGTGTACCAAAACCCCTTTTAGCTCATCCACGTTACACCTTCCTCACATACGTTGTTAATGTGCTGTAACTCAACTTCCTGCCGAGTGATATTGCCGCATTTGTAAAATGTCCTTTTTATTTCTGCAGATTCCTGCTGTTTAAATCTAATATTAAGGAGGAAGTAATGAACTCATTTAATTCCATTACGTAGCCAATTACCCAGCTTTACTTCAAGCATTTACAAATATCCACCTCCTTTCAAACATGCCTGTAGATTCAGAGAGGTTCGAAACTAATCTGGTTTGGGTGCTCATATTTCCAGTATTGGCATTTGTAATGGGAAACAGGAGGCTCGAAGCCCCATTTACTACAGTAGGTTATGAAAAAAAGGCAATGCTTAAAATAGGAGAGATAATTTGGTTCATAAAAATATATGATCATAGATTTAGAGCTGGAAGAGTCCTTAGAGGTCATCTAATCCAACCCCCTCATTTGACCGATGAGGAAACTGAGGTTGAGGGAAGTAAGAATTATTTGCCCACAGTGACATACATATTAAGTAGGAGAACTGGAATCTGAACCCAGGTTCTCTGACACCAAATTCAGAGTTTTCTCTCTACTCTCCCATGCTACCACTACCAAAAATAATTCAGATTGGTTTTGCCCAGGCTTCAAAAGCATTACTATTAAAAATAAGAAGGGAGAAGATATTAAATCTAAGATTATCACAACTGGAACAGCATGTCAAGTAATATGTTCCCATTTTATGGCAAAGAAGCCCATTTCTCCTCTTCACCTGAATCTAGAAGCAGGCAAATCCTCCCACGAGCAGAATACAACTTTCTTTGCTCCATACATCTGTATTTTCCCCTTCATTTGAGTATAGAGTATATGATCATTTTATTGTTCAGATACTTCAGTCATATCCTATTCTTCACCACCCCATTTGGGGTTTTCCTGGCAAAAAAATAGCAGAGTGTTTTGCCATTTCCTTCTTCCATTCATTTTACAGATAAGGAAACTGAGGCAAACAGGACTAAATGACTTGGTCAGGGTCACACACCTAGTAAGTGTCTGAGGTAGATTGGAATGAGGGAAGATATGAAGTCTTCCTGATTTCAGTCTGGGCACTCTATCTACTGCACCACCTAGTTGTCCCTATGATCATAGCTACAATCACCCAAGTTCACCAAGATGACCCTTGGCATCTCATTCAATTGTCTGATGGAGGCAGCAGGGCACAGAAGAAAGAAGGCTTGATTTGGTATTAAAGGACATGCATTCAAGTGCCAGCTCTGCTACTTTTTACTGGTGTGACCTTGGGCAATTGACTTGATTTCTCCAGACTTGAGTCTCCTTATCTATAAGTGCTCTATAAGAGTACTATTGGACTAGATGACCTCTTGGGTTCTTTCTAGCTCTATACCTAAGATACTGCAGTTCCTCACATGTACATCAAATTAGAAGTGGATAATCTTCAGATAGGGAGCAAAGCATATATTTTTCTGGTTTTTGGGGGGACACATGGCTAATATGTAAATATATTTCCCATAATTTCATATATATATAAGATGTCATATTTCTTGCCTTCTCAATGGGGAGGGGAAGAGTGGAGGAAGGGAGAGAATTTGGAACTGAAAACAAAAAATTAAATTTAAAAAATTGAAGATGGACAGAGTGCTGTCCTTGGAACCAGGAAGAACTAGGTTCAGCTTCTACCTCTGACAGATACTGGTTATATGATCCTGGTCAGGTTCCTTAATCTGTCATGCTACATTACACTCTTGAAACAAAAATTGTAGAGAAGTTGCAAAACTCATTGACAGAGGGAATTTCCTCAGTGGAAGTTCCCTGTGCCAAGGAATCTACCTCCTATCCTTACCTAAAAAAATATGAAAGAAACTTGAGAAATGATGAACTTGAATGCAAGGGGGAGGGGAAGGAAGAGAAATCAAAAAAGGAAAAGAAAAACAAAAGACAACTCAGGAGCAGAGAATACCATAGACTATAGAATCATAGGCTTAGAGTTGGAAAGGATCTTAAAGGCCACTGAGTACAAGCTGCTCATTTTACAAATGAGGAAAGTACAAGCAGGTCAAGTGACTTGCCTAGGATCACACAGCTAGTCAGTGTCTGAGGCAAGATTTAAATTCATAACAGAAGGAACAAAATGAAAATGTGTGACAAGACAGTGTAAAAAAAAATCCAATGAAACCAAGAGTCAAGGAGAAAACACTACCTTAGAAGAAAAGAAGTAATGAGAAAATTTAAGCCAAAAGAAGGTACAGAGAAAGCACTCAAAAAGAAATGGCACAATGGTATCCATGTGCCTGAAATGAGACAGAGAATCACACCTTATCCTTTCCTTCCTACTTCCTTGGGCTTCTGTGTCTGTTCCCTTAGCTGCAAAACCATTCGTTCATATGTATGAGCCTCCGCTAAATTCCTACTTTGATGATCCAGTGGGATGGAGGTGAACCTGGACTTGAATACTATGAAAGACTATTTTTCACCTAGTTTGTGTGTTTTGTTTTGCCTTCCTTTGTATTCCCAGTGCCAGGCACATAGTAGGGGCTGGCTAAGTCCTTGCTGACTTCACCTGACTTCACCGGAGATCCAACCTAGTTGAGAGAGAATCATGAAAAATTTTTATCAACAGGTTAGAGACTTTTGTTTTGGGTCAAGTAATTCAGATACCTGCCTACTGAGGCAAGCAGCTACATTGATTAAACTATTAGGAGCCTTCAAGTATTGAATTATCTGCTTAGTACCTACCACACAGCAGTCATTAAGATACAGGGGAGAGGAGGTACTAAAAAGGAATAAAACAATAATCCCTTACTTGGAGAATTTACCCTCTCACTGGGGAGATAAATAAAAATACTCAAGGTAATGAGTGAATGATATGAAACAATGTGTAATGAATTCATTTCAACATAGTCAAATGCCAAAGTACATAGTACAAGCAGAAATAATATCAACACTGAATCCAGAGCTTTAAGTTTGCCAAATGCTTAACATGCATCATCTCATTTAATGTTCCTCAAAACCCCGTGATGTAAGAATTTCTATGATCCCTATTTTACTGATGAAGAAATGAGAGTCAGAGAGGTTAGGGAACCCAATCTGGATCATATAGTTAATGTCTGAAATGGGATTTGAACTCAGGTCTTCCTGACTTCAAGTCTAATGTTCTATTCATTTGTTCCATATAGCCTCTCAATAAGTATGGAAGGGATTGGGGGAGGACAGTAAGAAGACAGATGAATTTAAATTGGAGTTACTCAAGTGATGGGTAATTCAATTTATTTTTATTGTAAATTCCAAGGATAATATTTTCAAATGCAATTTCAGGACCTTCTTTAAAATGAAAAAGCATTTATTTCTCTAGTTGCCCTCTATTTCCTTACATAACATTTTTTCCCCTTTTATAACATCTTTTCTGTAGGACATTGATTCCTCCTTGTCATTTAGTACCTAATCAATCTTCCATTTTAAATTAAAGCAAAAAGAAATAGGGAGGAAAAAGAAAAACTATCATTTCCCCCTTCCATGCTCAAGGCCCTTTGTGTCTGCTAGAGCTCTCTGTCTATCCAGACATACAATGCTCCAAGGCTCTTTTGGTGCCCTAGGCTCAGAGAGCAATTCAGTGAACGATAAAATGGGAAAACTTCAGTTATTTCATGGTGAGTCACCTTCTTCCCTGGAAAAGTTTCACTATTCTGTAGAAGCTGACATGTTAACATTCACCTGGCCCCTAAAAGACTTCCACTTAATTGTGGGAATTTTAGGGGGGTGGAAAAAAGGGAGAGAGAGGGAGAGGGAGAGAGGGGAAAAAGGACAGAGTCAGGGAAGGGGAGGGGAGGGAGAAGGGGGAGATGGGGAGAGAAAGAAAGGGAGAGAGATTCATTATTTCTTTTAAGTCTTTTATATATTACAACCATGCTGAGCATTTTGATATAATACACATTTGCATCCATCCACAAAAGGAGGCAATAAATGTATGATTTGGTCTCAGTTATTTTGCTACAGGGAAATATTTTAACTAAATTATTCCAAGAGAGAAAAATGTAATATATGAAAATTAAGGAATTTACTTACTAGGGATTTAATTCTATGGCTTAGTAGGTCTGGATTACATATTTCTTAGTGAGAAGAAAAATTTTCTGTGCTTTGAAATGGATTCCTCAGCTCCTCATTAGTGTTGCTGGAATTCTTGCCTTATAAATGATTAGGTGGTAAAATTCCATTAGCCTGAGTGACCATCATTATTTCATTAGCTCCAAAAATTTACTGGAGCCTAACAGATTTATCTCTTGTTGCCCAGTTCTTTCTCAAAGTATGCCTCATTTTAGAAACTAGAATTCAAGTATTTTGATATGAAATATGATTTTCTATTCCTGAACTAGGGAGAAAACTGTTTTCTTTCCTATGAAAACTAGTTTTATTTTTTTTATTTGAGGGTGGTAGAGACATGGATATCAGTGGCAGATCCAGTTAGCGTGCTTTTACTTAAATAAAAAGTATTTCCTTCTCACTGAATCCTGCAATTTCTGCCTTTCTTTTTTTCACCACTTCCATTTCTTCCAGGCCAATTTGTTTTTTCTTGCTTCCTGGTTTCCACTCTACTCTCCTACATTTGATCATTCATTTTTTTTAATCCTTTTTGATCTTGGGTACTGTCCACCCTCTCACTTTCATCTCCCTTAATTGCCTCCATCTTCCTTGCTTTCAATTTAAACCTTTTTGGAGCCTTTTCCTTCCTGACATTTTTTTCCTGCTTTTAAGCATCAAGCTCTCACTTATTCAACTTTGTTCTACATAATTTTCTATACATTCTTTTTTCCAAAGGCCCATCTAAGCTCATTTCAAGGAGAGACTTTCATTCTTGATACTTCTATTCATTAAAAGGTGAGCTCCTCAAGAGTTAGGACTGTTTTTGCCTTCCTTTGTAATCCCAATGCTTGCCAAACACCTTAAAAATATTATCTTACTTGATTCTCGAAACAACTCTGCCAGGTAGGTGCTGTTACTGTTATTATCCTCATTTTAAAGCCAAGGAAACTAAGGCAAAGAGAGGTTAAATGACTTACCTTGGATCACACAGCTACTAAGTGTCCAATGCTGGATTTGAACTTGAGTCTCTCAGACTCCAAGTCTAGTGTTCTATCCTTTGTACCATCCAGTTCCCTCTAAGGAACAGTCATTAAGGATGATAGTTCATGTTCACAGAGCACTTTCACCTTTATAAAACACTCTTTTCTTCCCCTACCTCCTACACAAAAAAACCAGCATTTATTCTAGTTTCTGAGATCAACAGTACCAAAAAAGGGAAAGGAAGACAAATCACAGACACACCCTCCTTGACTCTCCTTCCAGCATGAGAGTAAGTAGGAACAAGCCATCATACTGAGGAGGAATCAAGAAGCAACTGATACAGTTGCTAAAGATAATATCTAACAACAAACATCAAAGTCATGCCAAGTTTTCCACAGAGAGACTTATGGGAGACAGTGTAGTTTATAATTTATGACTGAATGAAGAGAGATCTTTGCAAAGAAGTCAGCAAAACTAGGAGAATATTGTACACGGTAACAGCAATATTGAAAGGGTGATCAACTGTGAAAGACTTGGCTTCCCTGATCAAGACAATGATCCCAGACAATTCCAAAGCTCCCATAAGGAAAAATGTTATCTGCTTCCAAAAAGACAACTGATGAACTCTAAGTAAACATTGAAGCATACTTCTATTTTACTTCATTTTTCTTAAGGTCTTTTGAGTGTATATTTTCTTTTGCAACATGGTTAATAGGCAACTATGTTTTTCATGACTTCACATGTATAATCAATATCAAATTGCATGCCTTCTCAAGGGGTAGAGGAGGGGAGGGAGGGAGAAAATTTGGGACTCAAATTTTTTTAATGAATGATAAAATTTTTTACATGTAATTGGGAAATATTTAATAAAATAAATGTATTCAAAAGACAACCAAAGGCTAAAAAGAATAAATAATGAAAAAGAAAACAAGAGAGATCTTTGCTCTGACCCTTAATTTTTTTTAATGAACAATATCATAGATTTTATTTTTTTTTGCTTCTTTTTTTTTGGAGGGGGGAGGGCAGGGCAATTGGGGTTAAGGGACTTGCCCAAGGTCACACAGCTAGTAAGTGTTATGTGTCTGAGGTCGGGTTTGAACTTAGGTCCTCCTGACTCCAGGGCTGGTGCTCTCTTCACTGCACCATCTAGCTGCCCCCTCACAATAGTCTTTCAAGGATCAGAGAGATTAGTGATATATCCATGGTCAAATTAAGGGTCAGAGGGGTGGCCAGGTTGCACAGTGAATAGAGCACAGGCCCTGGAGTCAGGAAGACCTGAGTTCAAATC